>NW_024962260.1:308405-502997 GCF_019238085.1 Lagopus leucura | reverse complement strand
ATGGCCGATCCGCGCCCTCCCCTCTCCGCCCGGCCCCGCCGCCGCCGCCGCCGCCAACCCCGCGGGGCGCCGCGGCCCCCCGGCGCGGCCCCGCTCACGGCTCTCTCTCTTCCTCCCGCAGCAAAATGTTCATCGGGGGACTGAGCTGGCAGACCACGCAAGGTGAGCGCCGCGGCCGCCCCGCACCTGCCGCCGGGGCCGGGGGGCGGCGGGGGGCCGGGGCCGGGGGGCGGCGGGCGGCGAGGAGCCGGGCGGGCCGGGACACCCACGGTGGGCGCTGTGTTTGCAGAGGGCCTGCGGGAGTACTTCAGCCAGTTCGGCGAGGTGAAAGAGTGCCTGGTGATGCGGGACCCGCTGACAAAGAGATCCAGGTGAGGAGGCCGGGCCCGCTCCTCCCTTCGCCCCCGCCGCGGCCCGGCCGCCACTTTAACCAACTTTCTCTCTTCTCTCCGCATCCCCTCTCCTGCCCGGGCTGTGGGGCTCAGGGGCTTCGGGTTCGTCACGTTCATGGACCAGGCTGGCGTCGACAAGGTTCTGGCCCAATCCAGACATGAACTGGACTCCAAGACGGTGAGATGACTTCTCTCATCTCAGGGGTGCGTTGGCCGGCGGAGCGGCTGCTCTCGGAGCAGCCATTGATTGCGGTGTTTGATTTCCAGTTAGAGGTTGTAAACTATCGATTACCGATAGAGATTGATCAGGCCCTTCTCCACCCCACTTATCAGCTGGTAACGGAGCTGCTGCCCGCGCTCCATGCTTGCTATTGACCGCTGACCCAACGTCCGGGCATCGATCCACGGATCCCGGTGGCAGCCATCCTCTTCCCATTGATCGGAGGCCCCTCCGTGAGCCGGGATGCATGGGCCCGGCCATGCTGAGGGTGTTTGGGCAGAGGGTTGCTCTCTCCTGGCAGCCTCGTTCCCCACGGCCCATGCTTTCCCCTCGGCACAGAGCATTCATTGCTCGCGCCCTGGTGCTTTCCCCAGGCGAAGTTTTTGTAACGGTTGCAGAGGTTCAAGACTTTATTGTCTTCGAGCGTGGCCAGTGCCCGCCCATGTGGGCCACCAGCGGTCTCTCCTGCTCTTGCTCTGCAACCCCAGGGCCCCCAGCTGAGCTCCGCGGGAGATTTCAGTGGCGTGTGGCACAGGGAGCTGAGCTGCAGCGCTCAGAGATGTGTGGGCTCAATTTTGGGGGTGGGGGTGAGGTGTCTGAGTGGGAGGTCCCTGCTCCGTGGTTTTAGTGACTTCCCTTTCCCTGGGTTCCTTTTCCATGTTGCTGCCCCGGGGTGAAGGTGAGGGTAGGGATGGGAAGCGGTGGGAGCTGCGTGGGGGTGCTGAGGTGCAGGGAGGTGTTTCCGTGCCAGGCACAGGCCGTACAGGAGTCCAAATGCTCAACTTTACTTGCAGCGTGGCTCGGGCATCCGTGCCTTTATTGTGGAAGAGCAGGACCCCCTTTCTGAGGGTTTACGGCATGGGTTGCAGTGAGATTTATGTCTGTTCTTGTTAAACTGCCTGGCTCGCTCCCTTTGATGTGCACAGGTCCTTCCTCCCCATGGCAGCTCTGGGTTAAGCCTGTCCCAGCCCTCCTGGCCAAGCCTGGGTCCCCAGGACTCCCAAACCTCCTTCCAGCAGTGGTGTAAAGGGAGCTGTGCTCTTGGGGAGGTTTGTGGCGAAGTATTTTGAGGAGGACCCAGGGGTTTTCTTCTGTTTTTTTCTTTCTTTCTTTCTTTTTTTTCTTTCTTCCTTCTTTCTCTCTCACTAACCCATGTAAGCGCAATATCACATCAGCTAGTCCTGGTCAGCGTAGACCCTCTTGGAAAGGCAAGGGATGGAGGTCTGCAGCAGCAGTTCTGCTGACTGGGAGCACAGTGCCATCCCGAGGCTCCATTCTTCTCGCTGCCTCCTGCGCCATGCAGCTCTGCTGTGCGCCATGGGGCTGGGGAGGGACGGCAAGGGGACGGGCGCTGTGGGGAGCAGGCGGCCCCGCGGCAGAGGGCACATGGGGACCGGCCATTGAAATTCCCGGCTGCATCTGCTCCACTCGCCTTCCTGGCGTGGCAGAGAGAATGGGGCTGTTCCAAAGGGTCCTTCCTTTGTTAGGAACTTTGATCCTCCTCCCCAGCCTTTCTGTTTTTCACTTGGGTTGGCTTTCAGCTGTCGGATGTTTTGGGGTGTTCTGCCCAGCGATTGCCGGGTGAGCGGTTGGTGCTGCGGTGCTGCGTGGAGCTCCATCCTCCTTTTGCCTGCTGAAAGGCTCTGCTGTGAGTCACGGGTTAAATGACAAAAACTCATCTGAATCCTAATTTAGGGTTTTATGAAACTATGCAGGAAAAGGCCCGGTGGCCCGAGAGGACAGCCTTCTCTCTGGGCTTGGTGTCTCCTGGTAAACAGCGTTTGATAGACAGTGGCTGCCCAACTTGTTGCTTCATTGTTTTCCAATTCTCCCTATCCTAACGAGTGCTGTTGGCCTGAATCTCCGGGGAAACCTTGTGCTTTTCAGACTTCTCTTTGTTTGTAAGCTAGATTGCAGCAGCCCGTGGGGTTATTTATGGAAATGCTTGATATGAGAATTGGCTTTGCAGTCTCAAGGTAAAAGATTTGCGTGACTTTGTAAAGCTGCAGCTGGCCGCTGCCTTGAGCTTCTTCTTTATGTGCTCTGGGAAGAGCGGGCTCCATGGTGCTGCTTCGCTGACTCGTTTCTTTGTTGCCATTCCTGAGTTTTTTTTTCTGGATTTGCTCTTTTGTGGAGGAGAGATGTAGTGCTGGCAGATGGAGGCAGGGCGGCCGCAGGTGTGCGGTGACCGAGCAGACCCATTGGTGTGGTCTGGGGTTCCCCATCCTACCCTGCTGCAGGGTGCCCATGCCTCCTCTGTGCAGGATCTGCTCCGTGTGCCATGCATCAGAAGCCTGCTGCGCACGCACCTGCAGCATCAGGTACCCCACAGCATCAGTGGGATTCCTGTCCTTAGCGCCTCGTGGGGTGAAGCGAATGCGGTTTGTGCTCAGGTGACTCGTGCTTGCCACAGCCTGACATGGGGTTTTGTTTTTTTGAATGCAATCTGAACAGTTCTGAATGCTTTTGCTCTTAGCAGATTTCTATCTGGGTTTGTGAAAAGGATCTGTTACGTCAGTGGGTGACACTGAAACACAACTCCTCCGGGGCTGTTTGTTTGAACACCAGAAATTAGGGAAAAAGGTACCAGTGCTTTTGCTTTCATTAGACTCCAGCCGCTGAGGAGCGGACCGGTTTTAGTAACTTGAGTCCGGCGCTGAGCTCGCTCCCTCTGCGTGTTCCCAGGGCTGCCCCTGTGCCGGGCGCCCGGCCTCCCTTACCTGCACAATGGCTGCTTGTGCAGAAGAATTCGTGCAATGACTGCCTGCTCCCTCCAGCCAGGGGGACGCGTTATCTCTGCCCAGTTGATCACACTCGGGGTAATGAGAAAATGAGGCCGAGCTTAGCATTGCTGAGTATGAAAGCATCTTCTTGGCAGGAGCTGAATGACACTGGCTGAGAAGTAAAAGACAGTAGATTATTGTTTTTGCTTATTATCTGCCATCAGCCTCCTGGTCTCCTGCCGTCCCCTGTCCTCAGAATTCGCCGTGGGTTTCTGTGCTGGCCAGGAAGCGGCAGGGCGTGCGTGTGTGCAGGAGGGGAGGGACGGCTCGGATGCCCCATGGAGGCACCCAGAGGGTACAGTAATCTGCTTGCGCTTGCAGCCTGGGGAGAGAAGTTTATTTTTGAGTTTATTTGTGCTCTTCACTTTTGCCTCTGTTTACTTACGTGCTGAGTTTATTTATGTTGTAGGCTGTGAGTCAGGATGGAGGTGGGGAAGGCTGGTGGAAGGGGCTGGGGAGGCCGAGCTGCAGGGTGGTGTGGATGAGCAGGAGGGCTGCAAAGCTGAACAAAGCAGTGAGAGGAGCTGAAGTAACACGGCTTCCTTTGGGCTGTTTGAATTGCTGGCGGGTGGGATGGTGCTCTGGGCTGCCCTCTCAGCTGCAGCCCGTCCAAGCACGGGGATGAGCCAGACCTGCCTTTACCACAGGTCTTAAGCTGATTTGTAGGTCTGGATCATCCCTGATGTGATGTAACTTTACAGGAGTTGCTGTAAAAATAGACTATAAAGAAGGAGGAGCACAGGCTTCATGGATGTTTGGTGTGCAGCTGCATGCCCAGCTTTGTGGTGCTGTGAGGCCGACGCAGGCACGTGCTGCATGCAGCTCATCCATGCTGATTCCAGCACAACGAGCAGCACCTGGATGGGGTGCAGAGCCCGGCGGCTTGGCCAGCAGCAGGTCTGTGCAGCAGCTGAGCAAGCACAATGGAGGGCTCGGCCCACAGAGGGGAGGCATTGCTTCATTGTGTGCAGTGTGGCCCATAGGAGAGGGGCAGCACGCTGCCCTGCAGCCACAGCTCCTGCTTGTCTGCAGCTCTGGATCCCTGTGTTTAATTGGTAGCGTCCTGCCTGCTCTTTTATTTCTTCGTCCTCTGGTTTTGGGGTGAAACGTTGGGCTTTTTGCCTTTTTTCTACCCTGTTGTTAACAAGGTGAGCTCTGTGCTTGTAGATAGAGTGAAGGGGGAGGGAGAGCAAAAAGGCAAAAGAAAGCACTTCTAATATGACCCTGATGATGGAGGGCACCCGGGGGCAGGCTGAGCGGGAGGGTGCAGCCGAGCCTGTTAATCCCAGCACGTGATGGGCTGTCGGGTGCTGTCTGGCCAGCGCTCAGCTGGAGACAGACTGCTGCATGCTGGGACTTGTAGTCTCCGTGGGTTACACCTTACCGAGCAGGGAAGATGTCTGCAGCCTGCTTCTGTGCACTTCAGGTAGATTCTTTGGCTATTTAGCAAGGTGCCGCGTGGGTGGAGACAGCTGTGCACATGGAGGAAATGCCGTGTTTGTAAATAGGCAACAAAAGTGTGTTCACCTCTTTTTTGTCTTCTCTTTCAGATTGACCCGAAGGTAGCGTTCCCCCGCCGAGCACAGCCCAAGGTGGGTTCTGTGGGCAGACATTGCCCCTCCAGGGTTGCAGCTGGTGGTGGTGAATTTTGTTCTCTGTGTGGGGTTGCAGTGCATGCAGCAGAGTCATTCTCTTGGTTTGCTTGGAGCTGCTCCTTTCAGGTGTGCAGTGCGGTGCTGGGGTCGTGTGTTGCTGCAAGAACCAGCATCCTCCCTCGGTTATACTGCGGGATGCAGTAGTTACAAGTGGTCAAATAAATTCTGCCCAGGGTGAACCTGGTCCTTTGGAAGTTGCAGTCGGTGTCTGGAAGTTGCAGGCCTAAGGAGACACAGGACAGCTCTGTGCTGTGATGTGATATAGGTGGAAAAGGGAGTCGTATGTACAGATGTGTGAATGAATATGTGTATGGCAGGGAAGGGGTGAAGGATTTCATTTTGTGAAGTGGCCTTGTGCATTCAGTGCTGGAAAAGGCAGAAGGAATTTGGTATTGGGCCTTGGCTGCAAGATTGGCATTGAAGTGAACAGTTGCAGGAACTCTTTCCAGGTGTGCAGCTAGAGACTTCTAACTGAGGATCCAATAGCAGGCTGGATACTGCTATTAGGCTTTGGATCTCCTTTTAGGTTTGTTCTTAGATGGGAGTTTTGAAGTTCAGGATCTCGATTCCGTGTGCTGTCACAGGAGGAGGAGCTGGGCAGAGAAGCAGTGTGAAGAAGCACAGAGGGAGGAGAAGGCTGGTGCTGGAGGGAAGTAGGGGGGATCAGGCACAGAGAACAATTGGTGAGCAGGTATCCCAAGTAACTGAAGCCAGGAAGCACATGGTAGGAATTGGGTTAATTCCATTAAGCAGTTTGGTGACAGAAGGTGCTTTAGTGTTAGAGTGGGCTGCTCTCCAAGCCAGGGAATTGCTGTGGATTAGCCCTATGCTCCTTGGGGTAATTAGGACCATGTGTTCCTCTGAGAGCAGGGGTGTAGCCAAGCAGCTAAGGGGAGGATGCAGCTGGAGAGCCAGTTGAAAGGATGTTAGTGTGTCTCAGCCTGGCAGCAGTGGCCCCTCTCAGGGTAGTTAGTTTGTTCCCTTGTCCCAGCAGTATGAGCGAGAAGTGGCAGAGAGGTCTTTTTGCTTTCTTGCAAAGCCAAACAAGATTCAACTGGGAGGTGACTGGGCAGTGGTATGTGATGAGTCTTATCCCATTCAGCTTGGGTGCTGTGCAGTTAGGTAGCTAGGATGGTAAAGCCTGGAGAGCTTACCTGTGCTGCAGCCTGTCTTCCTGCTTTGGGAAGCGGTGCATGCTTCTCCAGGGGAGCCTGGAAGAGGCTGGGTGTGTGAAGCAGTAGGGCTGTGGGAGGAGCTGGAAGGCCGGGGAAGTCGAGGTCTGCTCCTCTGGGGTGCAAAGGTGCCAAGGCGGCGGCTTGGTGAGAGGAGAGGCTGTAGTGTGCTGTGCATGGAGGAGATGGAGTCACTGAGCTGCTGTGGGCATTTGGGGCGCTTTGAGTGGGTGGGAGATCGACTGCAGCAAAGAGGCAGCCGCCTCCTGGCAGCAGAGGGTGAGTTAGTGGCCTTTGGAGTCTCATTCTCCACTTGCTCTCAGTTTATTTGGTGAATTCCTGTCCTTCCCTTTTCCAGATGGTGACCCGAACGAAGAAGATATTTGTGGGTGGTCTGTCAGTGAACACTACTGTGGAGGATGTGAAACAGTATTTTGAGCAGTTTGGGAAGGTAAGTCTCTTGAGTGGTGTTGGATCAAAGCTTTTGCTTCTGGGGCAAGCAGGAGTTTTATGAACTTTTGGAGGCGGGATTAGGAGCCTGCAAGTCTTTTGCATGGGGTTAAGTAAATTGAAGGTCAGATACAGAGGTTAGGGAGCTGCAGTGTGTTTGTAGGGGCCGTAGCCCTGTGCAGATTTGAAACAAAGAGCTTGTGGTCGTTCCTGCAGTCGCTAAGACCTGGGTTAAGGGAAATGGCTTTCCATTTTTTTCCCCCTGTTTGGAGGTTGGTGATGGGATTTTGGTCCTGTAGATTTCTTGTTTGTTCAAATGCTGAAGGATGATTTGGAGACACTCTTAACAGGGCTGCTGCAGCATCAAACCTGTGATTTTTGGTCTGTTTTTAAGCCTTGTGATTGGTATTTCTGTAATCTTTTATTAAAATAAGCCTTTTTGTCCTGAAACTTCCCCTGCTGATTCTTGGGCAAGTGCTGATGTTGTTTTTGGATGTTTGAAGAAAAACTGGTGTAATTGCTATGCCTTGTGTTGCCCTGGGACTTCTGTGCCAGCTGGTGGCTCAGGGGAGAGCGGGCTTCTGTGGATTGAAGTTGTTTGTGCCCTTGCTCTGTGGCAGCCAGGTGTGCAAATCATGAGTAACAAGAGTTGGAGGATGTGCGAGGCTCAGTCTTGGCCTTTCAGCTGTTTCAGGAAGCTGTGAGTGTCCTCAGGAGCAACTCGGTAATACTAGACTGAAGGGTCCCAAGATTTGTGGTGGAACTGATGGGATTGCTGTAGCCAGAAGCTGTGTGTGGTCACTTCTGGGACAGGGCGCTGTAACTGTTTCACTGTTGCTCAGTAGCACTGTGCACTTACTGTTGCTCTGGGGGAGAAAGATTGGATTCTGTAGCTGTTGGGAACTTCCTGCCTGGCCATGGAGACAGAATGTGGTTTGCTGGGTGGAAGCCTGGCCAGGGTGTAGGTGATTACACCCTGGATGTGGAGCTGTGAAGAGTGTGAGGGATGAAGGCTTTGGTACTCATTTTCTTCTGAAAGATTATGCAAAAAGGTGATGCTGTTTTAAGGTACATTAGTTGGTGAACAGGAGGGGAGATTTTAAATCAGTATTGTTGCATAATTGGAAATTCTGGGATGAAAATTTGGAACGAGTGTCAGTTCAGTTAGTTCACCTTTACTCAGCTTCGAAAGCCAAATCTGTGCGTGTTCTGGGATGTTGTCATGGTTGCAAAGTGGAACTTCTTAGTGTTTCTGTTCAGCCCTAAGGGAGTGGTAATGGCAGAAGTTGTCAGAAGTCCTCACAGTTGCTGTTCGTAAGTGCTGTATGGTTTTTATTTTCTGTTAGAAATAAGCAAGCTCTGTTGTTGGGAACTTTCACATGGTGTCACGGAAGGGCTCCACTAAAGGTGGTGTTGTCCACGTGTCTGTCGTCTGACGTCTGTTAGCTGCATGTGTTTCGGTGCTGCTGCTGCTGGACGTGTTCGATAGGAAACCAGAATGTCTTGGCCATAATCCCCTTTTAACCTTCACTGTACCTCTGTTAATTTGAAGCAGAAGGCATATCACCTAGCACTCAGTTTACAAGCAGTTACTGTCTGTTGTTCTAGTTTCAGTTTCTTTCCAGTTCTTTTACATTATCCTCTTGTGTTCCTCTTGTTCAATGGTCACGTGTTGAAAGGTGTCCTGACACCAGGAGACTGGCAAGAACTGGTTGTGTCAGATTGTTTTCCTGGGTCTGGGCAGAAGGGAGAGTTCTGCATAGCTCAGGGTGATTCATTGCTGAAGAACCAGCATCCTGGATGACATCCGGTGCTCGAAGTCTGCATGAGGCCAAATGCAGCTGACCTCTTCTCTTGGGAGTTTCCGTGGGGAGAGGTCAGGGCTGGTCGCATTAACTCTGTTTTTGGGGCAGTTTTCTGACTCATCTGGCTGTATGAGCTGAGGAGGTTCCTCAGAGCTCTGGTGTAAAGCGTGCTTCCTGGCCTTTAGCTATCTTCTAGGCCGTGCCTCAAATAATTCATCAAAGGCCAGGAAAACTGTTTCCCGAGAAATGCTCCGCAGTTGGTAGTTCTGTATGGCTGTTGTGTGGGATCAGTGGAAACACGTTTCAGAGGAAAGCCTCTGTGGCCATCAGAGCTGGGGTTCCGGGCTCAGGATGTGCCTTGCTGGTTTCTAGGGCAAAGAAAAGCCTGTTGCTGCAATTTCAAATGTGAGTCATTATTACGGAGAACACGATTTTGGTGCAAAGGCTCTTCTGGTGTTTGTTGTGATACTCTGAGGCCTCATAGCTTTCAGAGGTTCCTTAAGATCCCTTCTCCAAAGGTATACACTGCACCTGCCCTTCATCTCCTTAATTTAAGACACCTCCAAGTGGGAGGTGAAGCTTCAGTCACATCATCTTAGAAAGCCTCTCTGAAAAAAAAAAAAAAAAGCTGTTCAAGTCATTTGGGATTGGACTGTGACAATCTGAAAAGAGCTGTTAAGGCTGCCCTTCTTGAAGGACTGGCTTTGTCTGTGTTCCTTCTTCTTCTGAGTGACCTCCTGTTTTTCCAGGATCTGACAGGGAGAAAAATCTCTCTTCTTTCCTCCTGTCGGAGAACGGTTAGATTCTGGAAGGGGTAAAATGGGAGACATGCTGTCTTGATTCTGCAAAACCAAGCTGCCAGGTTCCTGGGGGTGACTTGTAGCCAGTCTTCAGTGGCAGATTCGGTGTGGATCTTGGCTTCAGAGAGAGGTTGTCCTCTGCTCAGGCTGCTGGAGGTTACCTTCCCAGTAATCCTGAGGCTGCAGGCCTAAGACTGGCCACCTTGAAACCTTTACATCAGGACAGGTGCTTTTTGAAAAAGACATTCCAGTCTAGCCAGAAAGCATGCGTGTGCTGTAGGAATTATGAGAGGAAGTTCTATGGCCTGCAATGCAGACAAGGTCAAATGAGATTATGGTCATGTTCTGTCATCCAAATGCATGAATTGCATCTTGTGAGTCTACCAAGGTAATTTAGTTGGTACTGGTGTATTTTGGATAAGAAGCAGCACTTGGAGCCTCTAGTGTTCGCTAGCAGGAAAAATAATGGAAGTTTGGTTTCAAAATGAAATGCTTTTCCATTAACAAAAAAATCCCACAAAATTCCCAGGACTGCCATCTCTGTTTTGGCATTTCTCCCAACTGTCCTATTTTTGTTTTGGTTTCTTTCCTTGCCAAGTCCAGAATCTTCTCTGAGCTTTGTAAAATAGAAGTGGCAACAGAAAAATGAAGAAGTGTGAGAAGGAAATCCCTGAGCAATACAAAATGATACAGGGAGAGATGGGCAGGGTAGCACCCCTACTCTTTGTATCAGAATACTTGGTTTTGAGAGGGAAAAAAAAAGGTGATTACAATATGTGAGTGTCTCTGCTTAGAAAAAATACTTTCTTTTTCCCCCAAAACCATGAATGAAAAATATGGGTTGAATGTTTTCATGAGGAGAAAAAACATGTCTTTTTTTTTTTTCTTTTTTTTTTTTTCCGGTTTGTTTTGTTTTAGTGCAGGGAGAGAGACTGAGAAGTGCCTCTCGAGATGGCTTTTGTTTGTCAGGTGCAGCTGCTTGGGCTTTAAACATAGTGGGATCTCTAGGAAACACTTCTGGCTCCAAAACCTGCATCTCTGAGGTGTGAGCTGAGACCATGGGCATACTTTCTAAAGGACAAGATTTTTTTCAATTACATTGACAGTATGGGTAGCCAAATGTCTTGGCTCGAGTTGGAGAGCGTTGGAGATCTTGAGACATCACAAGGAAGTATTTCAACAGCCTCTTTAGATTCAGGGTACCACCCTCATTGAAACCTGAAACAGAAAGAAAGGAGGAAGATATCTTGTAAGTAGCACCTCAGGCATAGCTAATAGCTGGTTCTCTGTCTTGCTCAGCATGTATGAGGATGCTTCTGGAGCTCAAGTCCCAGCTTCCTCCTTTTCTACTTCAACCTGTGGGGATATGTTGTTCTGATTCTTTTTTTTCAGGGGGAAAAGGGCAGCCTATCAGAGTAATTTCTTTGCACTGTTTGGTCTCTGAGCTTGTAGGCAAGGTTACTTTATTTCAAATAATAACTGGGAAAAAACCAAAACAACCTCGTACCATCTTTCTTTGTCAAAGGTTGATTTGATGAGGTTTTGGGGTAGAGAGGGTTGAATAAATGGCAAAATAAGAGGCTCAAAACAAATAAGGTCGATTTTTGTCACAGCCAACTAAAGTGTGAAACCTTTGCCCCAGGATACTGTTGATAAAATTTATGTAGATTCCCAAATGATGGGACAAGTTTGTGGATGCCTTTTCAACACACAGACACCCTCTCAAGTTTGGGAACTCTCTGAACCTCAAATGACTGGAAGCTGAGGGAGAATTCCGGGGTCTGTCTTGTCTTTCCTTTGCCTGTATGTTCTTCTGAAAATGGTTGCTGTTGATGCCTTGGGTGTGCTGGGCAGTGTGGACCTCTCCTCTTACTTGGTTCAAGCTGGCTTTTATCTGTCATTGGTAGAGAAGTTGTTCCTTTCAGAAACTTGAAATGCAGAGGTACTGGAAGGAATGGGAGCCACAGTCTTGTGCTTGGTGACTTTCTTGTGCTTTTGCATTGAGTGAGGAAGAAGTGCAAAAAATTGATTCACGAGGAGGGTTCTGCATGACTCTGATCAGCTGTGGTTCCAAGAGTGCTTGAAAAGTACTTGAAGACAGTCTGCATCCCTCCTTGGGCTTGCAGGTGATCCGCACATTTGGATGAGCTGCTCATGAAACCTCAGCTTGTCAGTAAGGCAGATCGTGCCCAGAGAGAGACCTGCTCTCTCTCTAAAAATATCCTGGAAGCAAGCAAGAAAAAAAAATCTGCTGAGGTCAGAGTATGATTGTGACCTTTAGGTTGCCATCTAATACTCGGTCTAAATTCTGGACCGTTTGCTGAAGATAGATTCTGAGATGTCACTCAGGCAAAAGCTCTACTGCTGCCCTGAGCAAGAGAAAAAACACTGCATCTTGTGCACTGGTTTTAATGACAGTTTGCGTGTCTATCATAAATACATATTTGTGTACAGCTGCCAGAAAAATGGTGTGCTTGGCTTGGATATGTTAAATGAGTTTTCCTGCTGACTAATTGGAGAACCTTTAGATACTGATGAGAGTTTCTTTAAAGGAAAGAAAGTTTCCTGCTCTTGTGGTAGACATGATTTCCCTCACTTTGGATTGGGAAGCTGTTTAATTAATTAATCTTTAATCTGCCATTCTCTGGAAATTTCAGGGATCAAAGCTACTTGTCAACCTGCTGTGGATTTCCAAACTGGATTTTGGATTTTCTTCCACAGATCAGAGGGCAACTTATGCAAATTCTGACACGTAACAGGGTTGCAATGAACAGATGGGGAGGGGAGGAGAAGGGGAATCTGATCACCTCTCTTGTGGCAGTAGGCAGTTTGGCTGGTGGTAACAAAGCCTCTGGAACAAAGGGTACTCTGTGCACCGCATCTGGTAGGCAGATAGCCAAAAATGCTGGAGCACTAATGGTCATTCAGGTCTTTGGTGGTTCATTTGATATTTGCCAGGTGCCCCCAGTGCAGTCTGAGAGCAGGAAAGAACACCTGGAAAGGCTGCCTGCTCACCTGTGGCACAGAGTGGGCTCTGTCTGTTGGCTTAGTCCCGTTCCCAGAGTTTGGAGAATGGTTCTGCAGAAAAGAGGAAGAAAGGAGGAGAGCCTGGTGCCATGTGGGTGCTGCTCCATGGAGTTAGGCTCTGGGTTGGTGCTGTCTCCTCCTTAGAATCAGCAGAATCAACCTGCCCTGTCTGAGCAGCCAGGAGAACCTCTCTGGTTGCCAATGCCCTCCCTTGGCTGAGTGGTTTCTAGATCATTTGGTTTATGTTTTCTGTGTTGAAGTGCCTCGCCAGCTATTATTCTTTTACCTTTTTGCCAGTATGTTGCCATGGTTCCTTCTAGGACCAGTGAGCAGTTCAGGTAGAAGGAACCTGTCTCTGCAAAGCATTTGCTTGAACATGTACAACTTTCTTTAAGATTTGCCTGTATGGAAATGCACCCAACTTTTCTCATCAAATCTGTGTACAATTTTTTTTTTTCTTTTTAATCTGAGACTGTCATTGGCTTCCTCATGCAGAGACCTATGACTGTCTCAGGAGTGATAGTCGAGTGGGACTGGGTCACTTAAAGCAGTCAGGCCTTTTGGCCAAGAGGGATCGTACAGCATTTTGTTTTGTACGTCTCCTGTCTGGGCACCTGGATGTTTTGGCTGCTTTGGTGGAGGTTCTCTTTGTGAAACCCATCTTTGTGCTGGTGCAAGAAGGGCCTCTCCATCTCTTGTGCCCACCTGCAGCGATGCCAAATCCCTGCAGGATGAGGAGAGGCTCCTCCCCAGGAGCAATATATGTGTACGTGTTTCAATTTGCTGTATGCTACCCCTCACTGAGCCGAAGCCTTTCTTCCGCTTCCATTTGGTTTCCAAAGCTCAAGAGTGGTGATGTTACCTTTGGGGTAAGGCTCAGGGATGTGGTACCTACAACTCCTACTGCCACGTGCCTCTCACAGCCTGATCTCCTGCGGTGCAGCTCCTCAGCAGGTACCAGAGCTGTGCCCTTCTTTCTCCTCCCTGCTTGACCCTCGTGGCGGCACCCAGGAGGCACCATCCGTCCGCGGCCCGCAGTTAGCAGACCTTCAACTTGTGCCCTCGGCTGCTGGGCAGCTGCAGCCCGGACCAACAAGCCAAAGTGTTCCCTGAGCGAGCCTTGGCCGCGGAGCTCAGCAGCTTTCTAGTAAAGAGATCTGCTGCTTCGGCCGTGTTTAAAGAGTTGAAACAAATATTTATTTAAGGGCGGGGGGGAGGAGGAGAAGGACGATTCACCCAGCGAGAAAGCCTTTGTCCAAGTACAGCTTTGGTCACAGGTTGATCCCGCACCCTGCAGCAACGAACGCGGGCCGTCCGTGAACCGCGCGCTTCTCGCCCCGCAGTCCCTGCCGGCTGAGCCGACATGGCGGCTCCTTCCCGCCGCCTTCCACTTTCCCCTCTGGGCGCCGCCGGCCGCTCCTCGCTCCCTCTCTCCCCACGCGGACGAGAGCGGGCGCCGCGGGGCGGCTTTGTGCGGGCCCGGCCGCTCGCTCTAATCCGGGAGGCAGCTGCGATTGGCGGCCGCGTTGCCGCGGAGACGGCCCCGCCGGCGGCCGCCTTTGTTGGGGCCCGGCGCGGCCCCCGGCGGGGGGCCCTGGGGGGGGGGGGGGGCCGGGCCCCCCCCGCGGGGCCCGGCCCGCCCCGCCCCCCCCCCCCCGCGGCCCCCCCGGCCGGGGCTCCTCCGCGGGGCCCGGCTTCACCTCTGTGAAGGGCGCCGGGAGCCTCGCGTGTGCGCGGGGCTGAGGAGAGGTGCCGGTGTCCTACAGTCTCGTTGTACCTCGTAACGGGAGGCGCGCTGTGTGCCGTGCCACGGCAGCCTGATTTCAGAGCTCGAACTTAAAAGGACCCCACCGTGGCAGGCTCGGCTCTCAGCCTGCAGGCTATGGGATGGAGCTGCTGCCCTTTTCCTGTCTCTGAGCGCCGTTGCCATGAGCTGGTGGTGTGTGTTCAGATGCGCTGGGCTCTGTGAAGAAGAGCGGCCAGTGCCGATCTGCCTTTCCCTGAGCTGCACGGGGGGGTGGATCTGGCCTAAACCAATAAAAATACTCGGTAAAACCTCGAAATATGTTAAGCCACTTCTACTTTCCCCTAGCACAGCTGCAAAGGGAGATGGGGCACCATGCACTGCGCTGCTACCGGCCCTCAGCTCCCGGGGAATCACCCCAGCTGGGTGTAGGGCCACGTGCCCTGTGCCCGCCTTGCCTTTTGCGGGTGCTGTGTTGGCAGAGGGACACCAGGGCAGGAGGAGCGGGAGCCAGGTTGTCTGTTGTCACCTCGCTTGTGTAGGGCGGATGTGTCGGACAAGCCCAAGGGCATCGGTGCTGACATCTGTCTGCTCGTGGTGGTGCTGCTGGAAACGTGAGGAATGGCTCCTGCCATCATCAGGGCGCCGAGCCGGGTGCCCTATTTGTTGGTGTGGGGTTAAGGGGAAGAGCTCTGCCTGTGCCCGTGCTGCAAAGCGGCGGTGCAGATGTGGGTTGTCCCACTGCAGAGGCGGCGAGCGGCTGCATGGCACATGGGAGTTGCTGGACGCAGAGTGCCGTCACCTCCCCCGAGCACTTGCACGTCCAGTTTCATAATCGGATTAAGGCAGTGGTATTAGAGAGGAGGGATGGGTCAGTGGGACAGGTTTACACTGGGGCTTACACAGAGGGGATTGAAGTATATTTTTTAACCCTGCTCTGCCTGACCTGCGGCGCGGTGCAGATGTGTCTGTGCAAGGAAACGCCCAGCGGGAAGATGGGGGGAAAGTGGCACCAGGCAGCCATGCGATGCGCTGGGGGGGGGCTCGGCTCGCCTTGCTGGGGGGAGAGCAGCCCCTGGTCCTGGGGGATGGGAGCCGTCCGCCCCTCCCCCCGGGAGGCAGCCCTCGCTCAGGCCTTGCAGTAAATTTGCTCTAATTACAGCCTCCAGCAGTGGGAAACCTCACTTAGAGGAAAGGCTCCTCGGGGTGGGGGCGGGGGCCGCTTCCCAGCTTTCCCAGGCAGGCTCTGTTGTCTGAGGCCTCCGCTTCCCCTGTCGCTGGGAGGCCCCTTATTCCTCTCCCCTCTCCAGCTTTGCTTCTCTCCCCCCCTTTAATTCTCCTCTCCTTTGAGGCTGGGATTTGGGAACAATGCCTTCCCTGCTCTTTGCCCCCCGGCTGGAGCCGCAGGCAAACAATTGGGGTCGCTGGCTGTGGCGTGGGGAGGGGGGGTTTGGTGGGGCCTGGGGCCGGGCCGAGGGGCTCAGCCCAGCAGCACCTGCCCCAGGCTGGGGGAGCTTCAGTTGTGAAGAGGGGAATGGCGGCCTGGGCTGTGGGATGAGCCTGGTGCAGTACCAGAAGCATAGTTTGCACACACCCTGTTTCCTTCGTGCGGGTGGGAAATCTTGTCCTTATTCCCTCTGGTTTGGGGAGGCCAGGTCTTTGTAAATATGTCAGTGGTGCTTGTGACAAGAGCAATAATCTGATCGGAGCCCTTCTCTCTGCAGGTGGATGATGCGATGCTGATGTTTGACAAGACGACCAACCGACACCGAGGTGAGAGCGATCTCCTGGCTGTAGGAGTGGGAAGCAGGGAGGGTTCCCCTCCTGCCTGAGTAGGGAGGGGTTGGTATCCCAGCAGCAGGGCACACAGGTCGCAGCTGCTCTTTATCTTGCCTCCAATTGCCCCATCCTTTTGCATCTGCATCCTTTACCAGCATCCCTTGCAGCACAGAGAGCTTTTGTCCAGTGCATTTCCTGTGCTGTAAACTGGATGAGTTGCAGATATGTGAGAGCAGGCGGCCCCCTTCCCTTCCCACTTACCTCTGTGGCTCCAGCCTGCAGTGTGTCTTACCTTGTCCTGCGTAATCCGAGCTCCAGGAACGCTGACATGAGAGCCTTGAAGACTGCCTGCTTCTCACCCCTTCCTCGGCACGGAGCCCACTTGTGCTCCCAGGTCACCTTTTCTTACCCGAGTCCTGGTGGAGTCTGGTTACAGGATGGGAACAAGGCTGCAGTATTTGCTGTGTCTGGACCCAACCCATCCATGGGTATCCTTGTCTCCTATCCTCCAAGTGTGTCTTCAAACTGCCTCGGTGTATGGCAAGGGTTGACACCCATATTGCATTAGTTCAGAGCTTTATTGACAACTGGTCTTGGCATCTTCCAAATCAGGGCCAGTAGCAGCCCTGTGCTAGGCCACTGTCTGGGTTGTTTGAAGCACTTCCAAGCACCTCTGCCCCCACATCAGCAAAGGGACGCTTCATTCTGCTTTTGCTACACTTTGTACAGAAACAGTGGGGTTTTTTTGGTGTGGGTTTTTTTTATTTTTTTCAAAAGCCATTAGATCTGTTCTGGTTGCCTGCCTTAAGGTGTTGTTCCAGCTTCATCCTAAAAGGGAATAAATGGTGTAACCCCTGTTACTCCCTGGGTACCTTCCAGTCAGTAGTTAACAAAAGAATTGTTGGGCATTTCAGAAGGAACAGGGAGAGCTGCATGCTGCCATGTCAGCAGTGTGTGGTGCAGCAGGCCTGGCGGAGGTTTGGCTGGTCTCAGGGCTCATTTTGGCATCAGGATTTCACTCTTGAATTCCTGAGGCCGCCTACCCATAGATGTTGAAATGAATGGTCCGTAACTACCTGGACACAGACAGACAGGAAGAGTTTATGGAGAGTGATTTCACATGTAACATGGAAAAAAAAAAGTGGGGTTCAAAGTAGTGGATCTGTTCTTAAAAGTTATTTTAAAGCACCATGAAACAGGCCAGTTCTGGAAAGTGGGAAGCGGAAAGCTCTGCTTAGTGCTGATCTCGTTATGTAGCAAATTTAGAGATCCTCCACCTTCAGATTTCAGAGAGAGCTGCAGTCAGCTAAACTTAGTCTGCCCACCCTAGGTGGTGTTTGCCAAAAATGTCAGCAGAGGATTTTGTGAGAGAAAGGTGCAGGCATGAACTAGGGATATGCTGTCCTGTCTTATGACAGAGGCTAAACTTACTTGGATGAAACTTTGCAAATCCGTTTGCTTGTAGTTTATCTGTCCAGCTCTGTCTTGCTCTGTACAACTGCACTGCTGGTATTTGCTTGCTTGTACCACTGGTATAGTAGTGGCTGAAGAGGAAACATGCAGGTTGTTATTGCTGGCCTGGTGCATTTAGCATGGATGGGGATGTCCTGGCAAGCAGCTGTTCATTTCTTCAGCTCTCTTTGTGTGAGCGTCTGCTGGGATCCTCCCCAGCATTATCAGCCATGTGGTTTGTCTTGCAAATAGTTAAGTTAAAAAGCAAAACAAAACTTGGTTTTGAAAGCGGTTGGGTTCAGAGACGGTGGGAGGTACAAAAAGAGAAGGAAAGGGGAATCCATATGGGATGGCCATGTTTTCTTCCACACAAAGGCAGGATTTGCTGGAGAAGGAAGATGAGGGACAGCCGTTTTCAAGGGCTGGATTGTACTTCCATGAAGCCTGTGGCTCCTTTTCTTCTACCAGTAAGAGAGTGTAGGTAATGGGATCCAACTTTGTAGAGCTCTGGCCTGACCAAGAAGTTTTGCCTTTTCTTCAGGGTTTGGATTTGTCACATTTGAAAGTGAAGACATTGTGGAAAAAGTATGTGAAATCCACTTCCATGAGATTAACAACAAAATGGTGAGTGCCTGGGACAGGTGCTGATGCAGGGCAGTGGCACAGGGGCAATGTGTGAGGTATTTTCTCTGTTGCTAGAAATTGATTCTTCTCCCCGCTACAGCCAGTCTGGAAAGGAAACATTGTGCCGTGAAGCAGCACGATGGGGAGATGGCTGAGCTGCTAGTAGGAATTGCAGTTCTTGTGGGTTTTGAAGTTACAGAAAGAAACCTCTTAGCAGCCCAGTAAGGAGCAGAATGTTACCTTTATTTGGAAGTGAGGAAAATGACTCTTTGAGGCCCTTGTGCAGGGCCAAGTGCGGAACATGGAGGGCAGGAGAAGAGTAGTGTCTGAGCTCCTCTGTCTGTTGTGTCTGCAGAGCAAAGGGGAGGCTGGCAGCATGCAGGGCGCCTGGGGAAGGACACGGGGACTGGCTGGTGGCACTGGCTGGGGCTGAGAAGTGCTATCCCAGTAGCAGCCTGGCCAGCACACAGCCTAGGATCTGTGTGTCCCAGTGGGAATGCTCTGTGCCAGGCACAGCCAGGTCTGATCTTCACTTTCTTGTGGCAGGTGGAGTGCAAAAAAGCCCAGCCCAAGGAGGTGATGTCCCCAACAGGCTCAGCACGAGGGCGGTCCCGAGTCATGCCTTACGGGATGGATGCCTTCATGCTTGGGATCGGCATGCTGGGTAAGCTTCAGGACGGATCTCGTCCCCAGCTCCCGGTCGTGCCCGGCAGCAGCTTAGAGGTTTTATTCTGTGAGCACTTCCTGGCGCGCTGAGCCGAGCAGGGCGGCCAAGGGCAGCTCTCCCTGGTGCGGGGCTGGGGACACTGGGAGCATCGGGACCGTTTGTGATCACAACTTGCCCTCTGGTGGCACCTGGAGAAACTGCACACTTGTCTCTGCTGTCCTGCGTTAGGGAGGAACTGCCCGGAGGGAGCCCTGTGCCCTCCGGAGCTCAGTTTGTGTTCCTGCAGTGTGATAATGTAATTCTCTGATGGCCAGCGTGGAATAGGATGTAGGTTATTCCACATTCAGTTCAGCTGTGCCCAAATATCTTCCTCCTGCACTTCTGTAGGCTTTCTGATGAATTAGTTCAGGTAGCCACTGAACAAAACTCCTACAAGGGCATATTTTCTCCCCGGTGTTTTCACTTGATTTACTGAAGGAGAACAAATCTCCAGCCCATGGTTTGCATTTTCCGAGCCATCTGAATTTTCAAGTAGCAAGGCTCAAGCTGAGTCATTGCAAAGTCCACATTCTTGCTTCTTAGGAGATCTCAAATCAAATATTCATCTCTGAGTCGATGTCCTGTGTTCCCATAGGCCTGTAGGGGTGGATGGCTTCCTGGGAATGGGAGGCATTGTGCCCAGCACCAGGAAGAAGTACTCTGCCTGTGTTTGCCCGGCGCCTCTGAGTGACTCAGAGCTATTCAGCCTTTCAAATGCCACCACCTCCCTGATCTCCTGTTCCTAAATGCATCTGATGCATCAGAAAGCCTTAGTCTGCAAGCTGTGAGCTTCTGAGAAGGAAACCTCCATGTCCTTACATGTTTGCAGTGACGAAAAAAATCTGATGGGCCTGTTAAAGCTCAGATTCACATACATCCTGTTCTCTGCCTCAGCAGTTTCTTGGGTTTTCTGCTATTAGTCCTGTTTGTTCTAACACTGCCTTGCTGCATGTGAGCAGCTAGTCACAGAGCTCACTGCGAGCTTGCAGTAACAGCACTTTTCTACTCCCCCAGGTTATCCAGGCTTCCAAGCTGCCACCTACGCGAGTCGAAGTTACACTGGCATTGCACCTGGTTACACTTACCAGTTCCCTGGTGAGTGGTGCTCCCTGCTCGGTATTTTTGTCTGCCTGCAGGTGATGGGGTTCTCTGGCATGATCCGTGACCCAGGCTGTGCCCCTTTTACCCTCTTCCCTGTTTGGTCTTTGTTTAAATTGGAGACGGATGTGGAAGGGGGAGGGGAAAAGCCCTGGAATAGGTGGGAGCAGCCTGTCCTTCATTAGGATTATCCTCACACCCCAGTGACAGGAAAAGCCCTAGGCTGCTCTGATGCCCTTCATGTTAGCCTCCTCTGTAGGGCTGCTGCTGTTACACAGGAGGGCCCCTGCAGCTCTGCCTGTCTGCTGCCTTTATGTGTGTCTGTCTCTCTTTAACAGAGTTGCCACTGCTCTGAAAATAACACAGGAGTTTGAAGTGTAGCTTTTCATGGGCTTGGGAACTGCTGGGCACCCAAAATAGAGATGTCTGAAATGTTATTTGCTTTCTGAACAGTGCCTGGGCTACTTCTAGCCCCTGGAGAACATCTGCTGGGGTGGTGGGCTGCAGGCCCCCTGTGTACTGGGTAGTGTCAAGCTTCTGGCCCCACCATGTGCTCAGAGCATGGACCCTGCAATCAATGGCTGGAACCTGCTGTGCCACAGCTGCTCCAGGCTGAACGGGGCCTCTTCTCCTCCCCCTCCTCTGTGGTCGTGGGGATTGAGGCAGAGCACACTCAGAGAAAAGACCATCTTGCTATTTTCTAGAGAAGTGGCAACTCTGAGCATCCCTTCCTGACCTCAACTCTGAATTTAATGATTTATATATGAAATCTTGGTGTTAGGGGCTGGAAATGGGCACTTGTCTCTTTGCCTGTGGTGAGCCCAGGCTGTCTGTGGCTGAAAGTTGCTGTTGCCTCCTAGCTGCCTGGAAGCTCTGTGAGTCCAGTTTATGGCTCTCGGTCATTGTGGTTTGGAGTGATTCATTATAAAAACCGTGCCCAGCTGAGTCTGGCACACACTGAGCACCTACTGCCATTGCAGCTGAGAGGTCAGATCTGATGAGTTGTGGAGCAGTGCTCCAGGGCAGGCCTGAGGCTGCTGAGCTGGGCCACAGGTAAAGCTTGCACTTGCTCTGCCTTGCCAGATTTGTTCTGAGGATAAATAGATCCTTAAAGCCTCTGGGGCAGGAGTCCAGCACCTTTCAGCACCAGTTATAAATTAGTTTAGAAATGGCACTGCCTGGTTGCAGCTTGGCTGCAGGCTGCTTCTCCAGCAGCCCTGGCTGCTGTCTGTGTGTGGGGTCTCCTTCGGGGCGTTTGACAAGTTCTTAAGCTGTCTTGCATTTCATTTTTAGAGTTCCGTGTAGAGCGGACCCCTCTCCCGAGTGCCCCCGTCCTCCCTGAGCTCACAGGTCAGTCCCACTCATTTCCTAAACTCACAAGGTGGGAGAAGGGGGCTTTGGGCTGTTCCAGTGGTGTTGCTGCTCTGCAGCCTGGCACAGTTATACTGGAAATGTTTCTTATTTCTTCTTCCATCTGTACAGGCTCTATTGAAAGCTGGGGCTGGAAAGGTGGAGAGGGAATGAGAGCCCAGGGCATTGCCTCTGGGAAGGGCAGTGCAGGTCATACCAAGTAAAGGCATGTAATTCCTATGTGGCATTTCCTGCTGCTTGCCTCATTTTAGCTCCTTGCCCTGGGCTGGATGTAAACCAGAGCTGGAAAAGTCCAGAGGGCAGGGTGGCTTCTCAAAGGTCTACAAATGACCTTAACCTGATCTGCATGGATAAGTACTGCACTGCTGGGAGGGAGGAGAAGGTGTGGGGCACTCCTCGTCACTCTACACATCCTGCACAAGGAAATAAGTGAAGTCCCACAGCCCATAGGGTACTGTGGATAGAAGTGGAAACAGAGGGCTGTTCTCCAGGGACTAGTCCTGACTCAGTGTCCTGACAGTGGAAATACCCTCTGGATCCTCAGCCCCGGACCACGTACAGTGTTTGCTGTTTGGGTGATGCTCCTTCTATTGACTCTCCCTCCCATGGTCATGTTTTCCCCAGCCTTGCTGTGTCCATGGTATTTGTTGTAGATCAGCTTTGTGTAGCTCCCTGCTCCCCCTGTGCCATCTCATTTCCGTAGTGTTCCTCCTCTCCAGCGCTTCCTTGCCCCCACCTGTTTCAGGGTGTGAATCTCTCTGCAATGGGGACGTGGAAAAGCTTCTTGAGAAGCTCTCCTGGATTTATCAGTACAAACAGGATTGAAATCACTTTCTGTGGCACAAAACCATGCCAGTCCTCAGGGAGTTTGCTGAGGTTGGCAGCCACCGAGGCACAAGTTGTCCTAAGGGAAGTAGGAAGAGGTTAAATCCTAGCTTTCCCAATAAAACACTTCCCTGATAACATGTATGCAGCTGCATATGCACCTGACCCCTAACTCTAAGCCTTTTGGTTGCCACACGAAGGAGATTCAGGTCCAGTGTGTACATGCATGATTTTTCCAGCAAACCCCACAACATTTGCAGGGGAGCACTGATGACTTGGCAAAAGTGCTTTTCCCTCCAGGCAGGACTGTGCCTCTCCTTGTGGGTGTGATTGCCTGGGGGCTGCTGTCACTGGCAACCAGGGTGTACCAGGGCTCTGTAAAACAAGAAGTTATTAATGCTGCTCTCCTGGCTGAGTGCCACGGCAGCTTACAGTTCTGAGTGCCTTACTGAAGTACCAGCTGGGGATTGTGGCATTCTTCCCTTGCCATTACGCTTACCTACTGCTAAGCAGCCACTGTGCAGCCTTTTGGCTGGGTCGAGAGCTGCAGTTCCCATGTATAGGCTGGAGCTGGTCCCACACAGTGCAGGGCCCCTTCCATTCCTACAAAGGCCCTGCGAGCTTGAGGGCCCTTGTGCCTTGGAGTGAGTGCTTGTGCTTGATGTCTGTGGGCTTGGCAAGTGGGACTGAGCTGAGGGGATGGCACAAACAGGGATGATTGCCCCAGTGTGCAGGGTGACAGGTGCTTTGTCGTCACGACACAGACCTGTTTTTCTGTAGGCAGACTACAAAAGCAAGAAAGGGTTTTCCTGGAATCAGAATCTGTGAGAAAGCCTGGCCTCCATTCTCATTAAAACCATATTAATTCAGTCGTGTTTTAGGACCTTGAAGCAGTGGTGGGGCAGAAGAGTGGCTGCAAGCAGCCTTTCCTCCCCAGAACAGCATCTCTGGGAGTGTTGCAGAGTTGCAACACACTCATGTTGGCCCAGGGTCTGGGATGAGCAGGAAACCCAGACAGAAGCCCCATATGACGTTTGTTTGAAACAGACTGGTGGTGCCTGCTACTAAATATTCCCTCATAAGCTAGTCTGGATTTCAGCCTTAACAAGATCGATTTGTTCTGACCTCTTTTTATGGTGCTCTGAACAGAATCACAGTGAATTTCACATTCAAGCATGAAATGCTGACCCAGTCATTTTAAGGGCAAAGAGAAACACACTGGCTAGATGCTTCCTGCCCTGAGGGTTGGTTGCCTCTGGCACTAGAGTTGAGAATTAGAACTGCTATGTATAAATTAAGACTTACTGTTTTAATTAAGCCATTTCTAGATCTTGTTCCCTAGGTATATGCTTCCTCTGTTCTATGGTGAGCAGCAAGGGGTTGAGCAGTTCAGGAGGAAAGCTGAGTGGAGAGGTTGGAGAGTCTTGACTGGAAAAATAGGTAGAAAGAAGCTATTCAAATATTAGTATCAAAGGAAAGAGGGGAGGGGATTGTGCTTCAGGACAGAGCTGCTAGCTACTTCCCTGTGCTACTGGATTTCTCCACGTTTATCCAGCCTAAGTCTGGATCTATAGCTTCAGATGTAACTGCACCTTGCAAGATAAGGAGCAATGAATGCATCTGAAACTGCTCTCTGGTTCAGCTCTTCACATCACACCTCGGCTGCTCCAGCAGGTGGGGTTAGCAGAGCATGGCTGGTGTCCCCTCCAGCACATTCACTGTGCGACCAACCCACCCAAGGCTGTGTGCTCCCCGTTCTCATCCACAGATGTGCTGTGTGATGGCTGATGTATCTTTGCAGCCTCGGTATTTTGCAGCAGGAAACAAAGGCTCCTGTAGAGGAGTTCACCATGTAACCTCAGTGCCCCTGAGATGCCTTTTCCTTCCTTTCCAGCAATCCCCCTCACTGCGTATGGACCAATGGCAGCAGCAGCGGCTGCGGCAGCTGTGGTGCGAGGGACAGGTAACTGCCTCTTCCCTCCCTGGCACGGTGTCCCACCACGGAGGTTTGCCATGGGCTGTGGGAGGGGGGTGGGACGGGGTTGCACTTTTGGGATTTTCACTCTGTAGTTTTGCTGCCTCCTTTAGGTTCCACCCCCAGTCGCACCGGTGGATTTCTGGGCACCACCAGCCCTGGGCCGATGGCAGAGCTTTATGGAGCCGCCAACCAGGACTCAGGGGTCAGCAGTTACATCAGCGCTGCCAGTCCAGCCCCGAGCACTGGCTTTGGCCACAGCCTAGGGGTGAGTGTTCCTCACTGGGCTCTTCACAGGGGGAAGGACTGCATCTCCGTGTGGTGATGGAGGCGAGCAGCGATGGGAGCCTGCTTTCTTGTTAAGAGCTGCCACCTGCTGAGCCCCGGGCTGCACACTGCTGGTGCAGGATGCAGCAGTTCACCTGGAGCCTGCGTCCCTGGTCTCCAATGGCTCTCTTCTCAGCCTGGTCAAGGTCCTGATCTCCAGACCTTTCCCTGGTCTGACCCAAGAGCTCATCTTGGCTCTGTCACAGTTTCCTTCAGGTTGCTGGGGCTCTCTGTACCACCTCCAACTGGAGCCAGCTTTCCTAACATCTGGGCCATGACTGAATTTGTGTTGGTAGTAATTTTCCTGGCTTTTTTTTTTTTGTTTGATTAACAGTGAGTTTTATCTCCTTCCATGCAGGGTCCCTTGATTGCAACAGCTTTTACCAATGGGTATCACTGAAGCTGGGGACCAAGGAGGCAGGAGGTAAGAGAACTTCAAACAGGAGTGGGTAGAGGGAGAAGTGACGTTCTGAGCTGGTCCCTGTGTTTGGGCTCCCGGCAAGAGCTGTGGAGGCTGCTGGGAGGCTCGCTGCCTCAATCCAGCCTGTGCAAAGCATCTTCTGACCAGCGGAGGGCTCTGTTCCACACCAGAGGCGTGGCAGGTTGCTTCCTGCCTTGTGCTCTCCGGGTGCAGTGTTGTGAAGAGATCACTTAGCATCTGGATGCAAAGGGGAAGGAAATGAGAGCACTGACAGAAAGAGGGAAAGGTCTACAGGGCTGGCCAGAATCATGGCCCACAGGTGATCCTGTGGCAAGCCTCACTCAACTGTGTGGCTGGGGGAGCATGGCTGCTTGTTCTCATGGCTGCCTCATCGTGGTCTGCTGAGCAGGATTTTTCCTCTCCTGTGCAGGAGAAGGGCAGGGGGGATCTGAGTCTTATCAGTTTGTTTCTTGTGCTTAGCTGGGCTTGAGAGAGATGATCTCTGCTTTGCAAACATGGCTGAATTTTGTTGGCTTTAAAAAAAAAAAAGAAAAAATGCTTCAAAAAAAGAGGGTAAAAAACTTGAAGGGAAGGCCCCACAGCAGCCTGAGCTGAGCTGAGTGCTGGAGAAATGGCAGGATCCTGCTTTGGAGCCAAGAGTGGAGCCAAGAGTGCTGCAGGTTGGGGCAGGCTGGCTGCAGAGCGCGTGGAACCTTGTTTCCTGGGTCTGAACTTTGCCATTAAGCGTGGAAGCATCACTGCTGTGCCCTGTGCCATGCCAGCAGGGTACAGAGCAAGTCAGGGCTGGGTCAGGTCCGGTATTGAGCCACGTAACACTGGCAGAGAGCCCCAAAGGCAAAGCTGTTGGGTGGTCTGGATCCTGCCCCTTTTCCCCTGCTGTGTCTCGCAGATTCCCCAGTGCCCTGACCGAGGACAGCGGCTGCAGGGTCTGTGAGCCTCGGGGGATGAGCCACGGTTCCCTTCTTGAATCAAACTGCACACCTGCCGGCTGGCTGCCAGGCTCCTGCCCTGCCCTGATCTCTCCCTTTGACCAGACCACACTGGACTGAACCCGAGGAGATCATCTCGCTTTCTTACTAACCGCCGACGGTTTACGCTTCCCCCTTCCCTGCCCCCAGCCCACCGGTTCTTCTTTTATTTATTTTATTAGCTGTTAGTTTTATTTTTTTATTTTATTTTTTTATCTTTTTTTGGGGGCTCCCCCTTCTTTTTGTTGTTTGCTCTTTCCCGAGCTAGTAGACATATTTTATGAATTGGCTTTGTGATTGTGTTAGGTAGTTTTTATTGAGGAGTATTTTTATTTGGCTTTGAAACTGTTTTGAGTATTTTCAACTCTGTTGTTGTTGTCGTCAGTGTTTTTAAAGCACGGTATGTAATGAGAATGCAGTTCTGAAGGAAAGAAAGAGACGCAGAGAGAGCAAAGGCTGAGAGGAACTGATGTATTTCTATTTTTTTTAAAGAAACTGTTTTTAATTGTTTCTGTTTTGTAAATGTGAGGCTTTGAAAAGTGTGAAACTCCAAGGATCCGAAAACGTTGGACATCGCTATGGAACAAAACAAATGTATATTTTGCTAAGTGAAAAACACTATCTTACAGCTGAAAGAATTTTGTTTTCCTAGGTTTAGTTTTACGTGGGATTTTCTTTTTCCTCCTGTATAATATGTAAATATCGCGAGCTGAACCTGGCTGCCACGCGCAGCCTGGCTCCGAGGAGCAGCTCCAGGTCCTGGACTTGGTGCCGCAGTGTGAGCAATACTCTCCAGCAGAATCCTGACAGGACTCCGTTCTTTTTTTGTACACCTTTTACTGTAAGATTTTAAGACCTCTGATGAGATGAAAGGGGGGGTGGGGGTGGGGTGAAACGTACCGGCCATCGGCTGTGTTGCTGAGCGGGTCAAAGCTGCTTCCAGTCGCTCGATGTACAGACTCCATCGCTGGGCTCCGTAGTGCCAGTGTCTGGTTTGGCTTTAGGTCAGGGGCTTCACCGCCACCGTTTGTCTTGGTTACTTTGAAAGGAATCCACTCTCCAAACGCTATCGCTTGCGTCAAGATTGCCTGGGAAAGGGGATCCTCCTCCGGAGGCGAGGGTATTGGAAGGGGAGTCGGCGGGGGGAGGTGGGGATGGTCGTTCTGTGAGGGCAGGGTGCTGGGCTGGGGAGTCGTTAATGGGGAGAAAAGCATTAGGGTGGTGATTTGGGGGCGGGTTAAGGGCTTCTCAGGGATTATATGAAATATAGAATCGCAGCTTCCCATTTGCTTTACTCTGTGTTCTGAAGACTGTGGGAATTTGTCCGTTGTGCTGTGCGGAGGTGATCTGGTCCCTTCTCCGGAACCTGCAGGGACTTCCCCTGGCATGATCCAGGCCCCAGCTGGGGAACACTGTGCCAGGGGGAGCCTCCAGCAGGAGCACACGGGGCAGGTTTGGGTCTGGATTTCAGTGAACCAAAGACCTTGTTAAGGGGGGTGATTGAGCCTTTCATTAAGATGCAGCCAAACTCTTTTCCCAGGGAAATAACAGCTTCATCTTAAGTTCTAAAAATCATTCCCTCTCTTCCCCCAAACTGAGCCCTTGTAAGGGAGAGGGGTATTTGAAAAAGGACTGAGAGGGCCATCGTGCCCACAGGGCTCTTCTCTTCCATCCCTCCCCCTGTGTGCCGGAGCTTTTCCTGACCTGGGTGATACGTTTGGAGAGTTCTGTTTAGGTAAGAGGGTACTTAACAGATTAGTACTGAAAACACAAAGCAATAATTTTTGTTACTGAGACAAGAGTCTGTATGTCTGTTTTTTTAAATATTTCCTAATGAAAGAAGAGCTGCATTTTATTGGGTTTATTTTTATTCTATATACTTCAAATTTGGGTCTGCGGACAGCGCTTTCCTCCCTCTTGGTACATGCGCTGAACTGCTTCTGTGCCCCCTCCAGACATCCCAGGCCAGCTGTGCTGCCGCTGGGCTGTGAGTCACTCGCTGGCCAGTGCTGCCACTGCCTGGAGGCTGGGGCTCCGCTTTCAGGGTGGGCATTTTTTTAAAAAGAAATAAAGCTGTGTTTTTAAGCCAGTAAGTTATTACACTCCAATGTTTGTTCTCTCCACACCTGTAACCCTTCTTTTCCAGATTTCAGTTTTAAATTCCTAATAAATTATTTGAAAACTGTCCTCTGTCGTTACTCGGGTGGGGGGGGGGGGGGGGATTTTCATGCGGAGGGAACTTGCAGGTGAGTTTGGGCCTGGCAGGAGTGGGCTGCTGTCAGGATGAAAGCCCCAGAGCTTTGGCTGTGTGTTCTGCAGTCCAGTTTATAATGTGAGACAGATCTGCATTTAATAGAGACTGTGCCTCTCCTTTGCATTACAGAGCTCCGTAGCTTCGAGGAAGGGCTGTGTGGTGGTACTAAGAAGGTTGGCTCTGCAGATTCATGGACTGTGGAGGATTCATGAGCCAAGGAGGTTAGACTTAGGAAGGAAAAATGGAGAGATAGGAAGAAGATTCCTCAATAGACAACTCTAACAGAGAAAGGTAATTTCCAAAAGTGTAAATAAAACAAGGTGGGGAATCCTGTGCAGCAGGTCGTCATCACAGAGAATTCTTGAAAATAATTTAAGGCTCGAGCCAGTGACTTTGGAACCAGCTGTGCACTGGGATGGCCTCAAAAGTGTACTGAGCACCAGCAGCTTTGTGCACCGTACTGGTGGGGAAGGCTAGAAAGCTCTGATGGAGAGATCCTTACCCTTCTGGGAGTTTTCCCATACAGCACTGCTGTTTATCACATGCTGACTTTCTCACACTGAGTGATCTCCTTGTTTAAGTCCCAGATATGATAGTATTTTTGATTTGTGACTTAGCAAGGCCAGTTTATTGGAAGTTCTCTTGGCAACATCCATAAAAAATCACACTGAGAAATGGGGAAGAAGGAACGGCAGAGTCCTGAGGATCATCAATAAATGAAGAGAGAAATAAAATATTTAAAAAGAGTAAAGGTGGCCAAAGTAGCAAAGGAGAAAGAGAACACTTAGATATTGAAGGGAAAGGCAGCAGCTTGACCTGTGTCAAAAGATCAAGCTGTTTTTTCCCCAAGTAAGCTGAAGCACTGGCTCCTTTACCTCAGCCTGCAACGTTTGCTCAGTGTGCTCACTGCGAGGACATAGGAATCTGGAGCCTGCAACTCAGCACCTGTTTGGCCTTAGTTAATCCGTGCGTGGGGAATCCCAGAGACTCAGCTTGTAAGAGATGCCTAACTGGGTGCTGCTTTGGTGATGGAGAAACTGCTGCCTGAGCTACTGAAGTGTGCTGTGTTCATGGAAACTCCTCCTAAGGACAGTTCATTTCCAGCACACCTCCCCCGAGGTCAGGTACAAACAGTCACCAGTTCTTGTTTCAGCCAAGCCATGTGGCCTTGCCAGGAGGATGGGTACCGTGCCACCTGCTTGTACCTGAAATTAAATTATCTGTAGTTATTTTTGTTCGCGACGTTATCATTCACCTGGTGATGGTGTGAGATGGTTTCAGCAGTTATGGAGGAAGTTGGCCAAATCTGCACAGCCAAGATGGAAAACAGGGAACTGACTGCATCCCATGTACTCAGTTAAAATCTCTGGTTTCAAACTCCCATGGCTTTGTTGCATTCACACCTTCTTCTGTCGTTGTGGTTGTTTGTGATGAAAATATTCCCAAGAAATTTCAGAGGCTCTCCAGGTTGCTTTGCTCCTCGTTCTCACCCAGGAGGACCTCTGAGAATCTTCAGATTTGGAAGAGACCTTTAAAGACTGTGTGGTCCCACTTCTGTACAATGAATGGAGACACCCACAGCTCCATCAGTGCGCAGAGCCCCGTTCCCTGACCGTGGGTGTCTGCAGGGACAGGGGCACCACCACCTCTCTGGATTATCTGTGGCTGTGCTTTACCGCCCTCACTGTAAACAACTTCTTCCTTCTATCCAGTCAAATCTCCTCTCCTTTCTCCTATGTAGTTTCAAAGTAAAGAACATATTAGGTTTTTTCAGTTCAGCTCACGCCAGATGATCATTTAGGATGAATTAACAACTTCTTCCTAAATCAGGCCAGGTGAATCTGCGGAGAGGTATGGGATTAGTGTAAGAGGGATACCATATGAAGAGCATGTCACCACTAGCAGGACAGACATTAGCATGCAAGCAATTTCCAATGTAAATACTGCACCTCTGTATTTTTCAGCAGAGAACCCTTGAAAATATGCTTACCTTTCAGACTGGCTCTTAATACTAGCACAAAAAAATGTTAGTAGGAAAACCTAGAATACAACTGTTTGCCCTGCTGGCTTCCACTGGCCTTCAGCACTTGAGCCACAACCTGTTGCCTGAAGCTTCTGATAGGAGAAATCTGTTAGATAATACAAACACTGGTGTGTGCACCTCACTTCCATTTCAAGGTGAGCTTGCAGTATAAAGAGCTGCGTTTCCTCCAGCAGCAATCTCCTCGTCAGACCCCACAAGAATGAAGGCTCTTGGCGTGCTGTTCTTGCTGTCGGGTGCGTAGGCAGTGCGTGCCCCTCTCAGCAGCCCCGGCCTGCTGCCTGCACACCCAGCGCTAACCTTTGTGCTTCTCCTCAGCGGTGGCTGCCATTGCTGCTATCTCACCTCGTGCATTATGGGAGTTCCGCAGCATGATCAAATGCACCATCCCAGACAGCAGCCCTCTGCTCGAGTTTAATGGCTACGGCTGCTACTGCGGCTTGGGAGGCAGTGGGACACCTGTGGATGAACTGGACAGGTTTCTACAACTCTGCTGTTATAAACCTCTTTCCTTGGTTCTGCTTTTGTGGTTCTGCATGCTGGCTCCTCCTCAGCCCTGTCTGCAGACAGGTGCTCTGCGGGCACCAGGCACTGATGGGGACACAGGATAAATGCTGCCTTTTGCTGTCCTGGGAGCTGCTGCAGTAAGCATGCACATAGCAGGCACCTCATGGAGCGTGGGCTGGCAGGGGAGGAGTTGGACTTGGTGGTCCTTGTGGTCAGGATACTCTATGAGGTGAGGCCCTTCAAGGTCCTTTGAGCTCTCGGCTATCACTAAATATTTGAAGGGTTTGGTGATTCTTGTGTTCAGTGCCTTGTCAAAATCTACTGACAAATGGTCACACACTTACACAGCCTACAAGTCAGCTGAGTTTGTGTTTCAACATCTTCTCACCTTTTCCTCTGTGTTCCCAGGTGCTGTCAAACACACGATGAATGCTACACCAAGGCACAGTCGGTGTGTGCCGCCTCCAACGATACCCCCTACACAAAGACATACAAATACTCTTGCGAGAACAAGAAGATCACGTGTAGCAGTACGTCCTGCCCCGAGTCCCTGCCGTGCTCTGTGTCACTGTGCCTTCCCTGTCTGGAGAGCGTGTGGCTGCGTGGCTTTGGGGGCGGGAGGGATGTGCAGCGGGAGGCCCTGCCAGGTGCAGTGCCACAGTGATGCTGCTTTCACAGTGTGCAGAACAGTAGGAAACTCATCCTTCCTCGGGGATGCAGACAAGAGCTGTGGGCTCATTAGGGAGCGCAGCACAGCTGTGCCACACAGCTGCTGTGCGACGGCAGAGAACCTCAGATGGGAGGAGCGGCCTGTCTGCAGCCGGGGCCTCGTGCCGAGATGGGGCAACGCGTGGCAGGGCACTGCGCGGAGCTCTGACCGCCCACCTTTCCCTCCAGGTGCCAACAACGAGTGCGAGTTGCTCGTCTGTAACTGCGACCGCACGGCCGCCATGTGCTTCGCCAAGGCACCGTATAACAGCGCTAACCTCCACCTGGACAAGACCAAATACTGCAGTTAAATGCAGCGCGGCTGCCGCCAATAAAAGCCTCGCACCACACGCACCCTGCCGCTCCGTGCAGCGCCGCGGCCTCGAGACGGGGAGGGAAGGAGAAAGGCGGGGAGGGAGGGAGACAGGGGGCGGGTTGACGCGAAGCCCCGCCCCTTCCGCCACCCGCGTCCTTTGATTGGCCCCGAGCCGCGGCGGGCGCGGGGTCAGGAGGAGGCGCGGGCGGCGGCCGTGTGGTGTCGCGCCCCGAGCGGCCGTTATCCCGCGCCTCAGGCGGCGGTCGGGCCGTTCCGTTCCTCGCGGGGGCGGCGTCATTCCCAGCCCTCGGCAGGGCGCGGAAGGCGGGCGGTGGTGCTGCGCGGGTCGGCCTCGACCCCGCTGTTCCTCCTGGCGCTGCGCGTCCCTTGGGGCGCGGCCGTGCGCGGGGCTGAGGCGTCCGTTGGCCATCGTCCGCTCCGGGCGACTCGTGTCCGGGCTGGGCTGCGGGGCTGAGGCGGAGTTAGTGGGGCTGTGTGGAGCTTTGCGGCCTTCTGAGGGCCGTTTAACCTACAGCAAGCTGTGCCTGTAGGAGCTGCTCTCAAAGATGAGATGGAACCCGAGGATCTGCGAGAGGGCTCTGAGAAAGCAGAAGCAGAAGAAGAAGGAAGGAGCGGGCACGGTGCTGTGGGGGGGCTGGGGCTCTGAGGGTGTTAGAATGGTCGCGGGGTGGGGTGGTGAATCACATCCTTCTTAGGAAATAAAATGAAACTTGAGTGTGTGCATCGTGCGTGCAGCTACTCTGTGTCAGGGCAGACGGAGTCCTGCCTCTGTGGCAATGTTCATTTCCTATTTCCCCTCAACTGTGCACATCTGTGAGTTTTCTGGAAGCGCTGAGCTCTGGGTTTTCCACAGAAATGTGGAGGATCCTGGCTGTGTTTCTTGTTCACACTCATCTGGTGGTGCAGAGGACTGGACAGTAGGTTTGAACGGCTCCCCCCAGCAAGACTTCAGGTAGGGAATTTTGTCCCATAGTGTCCAGTGCCAAGCCCCAGGCAGTGGCAGAGATGGGGATGTGCTGGGGGGACTGTGGCTTTGTGTTGCTGAAGTCTCAGCATCCTCTTCTTTACTGTTTTCTAGGCCAAGATTTGCTGGACTCTGCAGGGACATTGAATTGCTCCAACCATATGGGTGTTGCAGCGTTAAAGAAGATACGCCAGCTGAGACAACGCATACAGAAAGTAAGAAACTATGCTCAGGGTAATGACTGTGTTTCTGTTTCTGTCTGCAGACCTATACTACATGTTTCCACTTTTATTCTTCCACTCAGGCTCAACTTTTTTTCTTACAATGCTTTGTAGTGAAGGAGGGGAAAAAAATACAGACTGTGGTAACGAGGTACTTTTTGTTAGTTAGGGAAGGGAGAGGACTGGGGTCTGCACACAAACCTGCAGGAAACATCTGTATCTGGAACAGTGGTTTTAAACTGAAGCAAGTTTGTTGTAGTAAATAGGCACAATTTTGATATGCTTATGCTGAAGCTGCATTGTGTTGTCAGGGGCTGAGCAAGGGCTAGCAGCTCGCTTGGGTCAGGCTCTCCAGCCTGCTTGTGTGGAGTGTGCACGCATCACTCTCTGTGCTGTGCCGTCCTCTGACACAAACTGCTTTTGTTCTTTTTTTCTTTCCCTCCTCTTCTATTCTTGGCCTTTGTAATTGTTGCCTGCTTAGCCAGTTGTCAGTGTGAGTGAGCATGAATTCCTCACTGTCTGTCTGTGTCCTCTGCATGGTTTCCTGTATCTGTCAGGACTTGGGTGCACAGGTGACAGACCCCAATGGGGAATCCTCCACTTAAAAAATCTTGCAGTAACAGTACGATCAGAGGAAAAGGATTACTGGTCTGCTTTCTGTTGTTATTCAAAAAATATCATCCACTTTTTTTCTTTTTTTTTCTTCTTTTTTTTTTTTTTTTTTAAGATCCACCTGAAGAAATCAAAGCTATCTAGCAGCCCATGTTCCAGAATTTCCTGCCCTTTGGAAAGAAAGCTTCAGCCAGAAGAAATCTGGCATCTGAAAGATATTTTCACAGTGTTTGTTTGGTGATGAAAATGGCCCCACCAGTCAGACTGAAGAGGCGAAGTCCTCTATTCTACATTTATTATTTCACGTGTGTAATTTTTTCCGTAATCTAAAAACACAGCTGTTCAGGTGAAGTTAATTTAGATCTTGAAACCTCTGCACTGAGACACTGTAAGGGATTCAGGGTGATGTGATAAGAAATGCTGATTTCAGGCACTTGGCTGAGACCCTCTTCATTCCTTTCCCACTAACACCAGTTGTCCTTTCAGGATTGCTGCTGTTTACCTGGTACCCCAGGACAGGATGTGTGAGAAGGCTCCATCTGTCCTGCCCAAGCCGTAGGTTTTGAGTGAATAGACCAAGGAAAGCAGTCAGTTGGCTCTGCTTTGAAATGTCTGCTTTTTCTCTGTACAGGTGAGAAGAATAGGAAGGGACGACATCCAGGGCTGTTGTGTGGGAAGAGGTACACTCTAGAAGGTGGATTTTGCCCCTCTTGCTCCAAGGCTCCAGAACCTCCCAAGTTCACAATGCCAGAATCTTTGGTCCTTTCTAAGCAATCATGAATCAGCAGGTTTGTTGGTAGGAGCAGTCTGACTGCAAGGCAGCATCCTTCGGGCCTCCTGTAGTCTGTGCTGCCTTCACTGGAGCACTGTTTGTGAAATGCCTCAGGCTGCAGGGCTCTGTTACAGAGTTTGCTCTGAGGGTTTGCACAGAACTGAAGACAAGGATGGCTAAATAGGAAGCAGCTTTTATTTGCTTCGGGTAACTCCTACCCCACTTCCAGAGGAGGGGCAGAAGGATCTGTTCTAAGGTACTCACAGCTCCTGTAGCCAAACCTCAGGAACTTGTCCTAGTAGGAAAAGCTGTAAGAAAAAAGGGAGGAGTACATTGTTTTCAGGCTATTGATTTCAGCTAATTTTATGGGGGAGAAAAAAGTATTGTTGGCTAATGTGTGCTTTTGCTAACCACAGATGGACAGAGCTGCCACTTCAAGTCCAGGTCTGAAATGTTGGTGTAGTGGCCTAACAGTGAAGACCAGAAAAGGTAGAAGGTTCAGTTGTGGTGGATGGTCCAGGCTGGTTTTGAGCAGACAAGGCATTATTTCCTCCCTGGCAAAGGGGGAAGAAATCACTGCCCCAGCTCTGTGACATGCCTGTCCTGTTAGTTTCAGCCAGTGGATGATTTGTGTTCTTTGTACTGAACTGTGGAGGTTTCTGTAACTCCCTTCAGAGTGGTAACTACATCAGTAAGCCTGAAGCAGGCTTCTCAAGATTGGTCTTTGCTAGCTACCTGCAGTGACAGCTCTTGGTAGCTGTTATCTCTCTGCATCGCACCTTGCCGCACAAACAGTCCCAAAGAAGTGACAGGGGAAGGTGTTGGTCAATGTTAAAGCAGGTATGGCTTTTGGCTTAGAACTTCAGGCTTTCTGTGGCATTTCTCAGATGGGCAAACTTAGTTCCCAATGGTGTGTAGGTCAGTTTTAATAGTGCTGGATCAGCTTGGCACCAAAAACAGGACAATTTCGTCTCAACCTCATATACTTATTTTAAACGTATGCTTGTTAACATATGATAATAAACCATGCACAGGAAATTTACTGCAAATGCTCATTATCTGCTTTAAGTCTCTGTCCCTAGCGACTTAAAAGCATGTAGTGTAAGCAGTGGAGGGTCAGGGTAACACAACCCATTTCTCAGTGATGCTGAAGAGACACCCTGCTTCTCCTCTCCCAGATACTCAATGCTGAACTGGAAAAGAGGCACAGATAGAAGGCTGAGTTACCTGTCACATCTGGTAATTTTGAGTCCTCACTAGAAATGAGGCCTCTTGTTTTGGACTCCCTGGCAATGCTGCCATCTCAGAATGTTGGCACTAATGACATCTAACCTGCAGCCCCTGTTTTTAACATGCCCGTGCTGTGCAAGCTTCCAGATGGTACAGAAGATGATGTGGAGAGAAAACCCCGGCCCCGGTTCCTCTGCCAAGGAGGCTTAAATGTCTTCTTACATGGAAAACCTAAGTGAATAAACATGGTGCAGGCGCCCAGGTTGTGTGTAGAAACTGTGATGCCTTAGCAATGATTTGTGCAAAAGCTTTGGTTAGTAGGACAGCTGTGCTGCACAGAAGTAGACACATCTCTGAGCTTTTTTCGCTACCAAACAGCAGATTTCTTCACACTGGAAAGTGGGGTCTCCCTTGAATGGGAGCAGAAGTGAATGCTTCTCATGTGGCTTTTAAGTGAAATATTGTCCCCTTTGGCCCTTAGAACTGAGTGTTGTAACACTGAATATCTGATTCCCTTTACTTTCTGCAGGATCGATCCCCTATATCCACTGGATTCTGTACTTGGGAGGGGTTTGAAGCGACAACAAAAGAGAAGCAACATAGCATTTTGTGGTCACATCTCCTTGCTTTGTTACTGCCCTCTTAGCAAATGACTCTGGCACCCTTGCATCCAACAGCTTGTTAACAGTTCTTGTCAGAATAGTAATATGGGGCATGTTAGGTGAAGGGCAGGACTGGGGCTTTTGAAAGACCCCAACATGGCCAGGAGGGGAGTGGTAGAATGAAGTAGGAGGTTGGATCCAGAATGTAATGTTTCAGGCTGGGCAAGATTCTATCTTTTACTCCACACATGGTATAATTTGTCTTAAGATACCACCCTATGGATCAACAAAACGTGGCTGCCCAGCAGGGATGGATCTGCTGTTAGGAGTGTACCAAATCACATCTATAAAAGCTTGAGGTAATCCCTAGGGAAACCTACTGTACAGATTTAATTGTATCTCTTAATTCATCAGCTGTTAGTAATTACATCCTGCATTTTTGCAGTGGAAAAAATGAACCAAGCTGGCTACTGAGACTGACAATAAATCACAGGAGGGAGAGGAAATTACAACGCAAATAGAAACAGTCATGTAAACAATTTTAATTTGCTACTTAGCTATTCATTAATTAAATAACACCTTTTAGAAATGCATTTTTGAAAAGGCAGCAGTGACACTGAAAGCAGCTCTGGTCAGATTAGCTGAAACTAAATCCTCTGGCATCTCAACAATATGCCATTTTTAAAAGGTTGATAGTAAGCAGTTCAGCTGGCAGTTAGAGCAGTGCTGACTTCCCCTCCTTGCTGATATCAGCTCTGTAGCCCGTGCTTTCAAATAATTTATTACAAGAGCAGTATTCTTGTTCAGCTCCTCTTTTGATCCATTTCTGGGGGGAATGACAACTGTGCAGTTCTTTTTGCCTCCTTTACCCTCTCTGTATGCTCCGTGTTTGCCCACAAATGACCTGGGATCCAGCTGGTACTGGGTGTTCCATATCACTCTCCTGTGCTGTTCTGTGTGGAGTAACTCTGTCAAACTCCCTGTCCTCCATCCTTCACAACTATTTAAAAAAAAAAAAAAGTATTTTGTTCTCAGATGCCTGAATATCCTGTCCCAGTCCGGTCCTCTGCCAGTGAATGCAAAGAAAAGGAACTGTTTACACAGTAAGGGAAGGCAAAAAAAACTCCCTCCTTTCCATCATTCTTCTCCTTCCTTGTTAAGTGGAGACGGTTTCAGTGCAGAAAACTGTCAGGCTGACGTGTGAGGCTTGCTGCCCTCTCCTGGCATCACCGGGTGCCACATGTAAAGATCTGATGGCTGCCCTTCAGACCGAAGTAATTCCCCTGTGGAGAGATGAAGTCCTGCAGGAATGAAGAGAAGAAGCTGCTTTACAGATGAAATTTACATTACATTTACATTACATTTACATTATTCACATTTCACAACAGTGGTGTTTTGATGAACCAGATCAGTTCAACCAGGCACAGCTTTCAAATCAGCAGGGACTGGAGAAACCCCCAGGAACCCGCTCTGCTACCAAGAAAGATTGCAGCGTGCAAAGGCACCAGCACTCATCATGTTCTCTGAATCTGCAGATGATCCCCTGCAGCTCTGCCACTGTGCCAGACAGACTGGGAGCACCCTCATGGTTGTCCATGATGGCAGGAGGTGGTACCACAGCCCACCTGAGCACCCCAGGGACAGGTGGGAGGATGCAGCCAGGCTCCGATGCTCTGAATGGATTTCAGTTGTCTGAATGGATTTCAGTTCAGCTCCAGCATCTGCTGGCTATTTAAACCCTCATTCTTACCCTTTACGGTGACTGCCCTGGGAGGTACCCACCTTGTAGAGAGAATTTTACCCCTGATAGCCACTGCTGCTCAGCTCGTTGGCTCAGTGTGCAACTATCAAAGGCAGCAGCTCTCCACAGCGGGAATTCAGCTTGAGGGATGCAAAGTGATCTAACCTCGTGGGCCCAATGTTGAGGACTGCTATTGGCAGCTGCTTCTCTCTGGCTGCCAGCGCAAACCTGTAACCAGAGTACACCTGCAGGAACACCAGAAGACAGAGTTATCGGCAGCACAGGCAAAGAACAGTGACAGAAAGTGAAACAGATGATGGTTGGCTGGGAAATGGGCTGTATATGTATGCTGTGTTCTGCAGCTGCACTTAATTCAGGTAGGGGGTTTCTCCATTCAGAAAAAGACAACAATTTTTAACCTCTCACCAGAGAAAAGTTTTCAGTTTTGGAGAAAATACATCAAAGGGAAAGTTCTTGTCTTTCACTAATTCTCTGCAGCAGTTTTTGCTACTTATCGTAGGTCCTTAAACGATTCTGCTTTGGTGGTTCTCACATGGCCCAGCTTAGGTGCTACAAGAATGAACCTAAGGCATTTCAATCATTCCTGTATGAAGGATTATGAGCTCAAAAAGGGTGAGCTCAAGGAATTTATCTCCAGTATCCTGAAGCAAAGAGAAGAGCAATCAGGCCTTTGGTTTATGCCTTTCTGGAAGGTGTTAAAGTTGTTTTTCTTAATGTAATAGAACTTGTTCTTGCAAAAATTGCTTATTAATTCTCCAAAAGCTTCCACAGGTTCAACAGCAGGGTTTTCTAGACCACCTTACCTTGCACTTGTAAGATAATGGCTAATAGAGAGAACACACTGTGATACAACGTGCAGCAAGTGGAGGCTTTTCTGCTCTCTTCCTCAGAAGTTTAACTAGGAATTAGAGGTCCTAAAATCCAAATCCCAACAAACAGTAATAATTACTGAGACGCTGAAGTGGCTGTGGTGATCTGCTGTAGGAGGCAATGCAACAATCTGCCAGCAAGCAGCCGTCCTCAGCTATGGGACCAAGGGCTGCTGCAGACAGCAGTACAGAAACAGGAAGTAGCGTGGGAGGAAGACTTTGCTACCTGCATAGAGGATCCTGCCACCAGCATGGAGTCTGACTCTGCCAGCCGTTGGTGCACAAAATCCACCTTTTCCCGGCTCACTGTGTCTCCAAAGAACGTCACATCAGGCTTCAGGATTCCACCACACTTCCTGCAAGCTGGGACTTGGAAATTGCGCACCTGCTCGTCCGTGAGGAAGACATCCCCATCTGGAGCCACACCAAGGGCTTCAGCTTTCCAGCTAGGGTTCAGAGCTTCAAAGTGCTCCTGAAGCTCAGAGCGTGAGGTTTGATCACCACAGGTCAGGCAGAAAACCCTGAAATGCAGAGCAAAGCCTTAACAGAGACCTTTACATCAGCTGAAGCCCTGGAGCCATAACTTGTTCCTTACAAGGCCTGGGCAGTCTGTTTCCATTACATTTATGTACTGCGTAGTGCAGTGAGAGGTAGATTGTGTTTTTGTAGTGGAAATTCCCAGTATTTCTGTATGTAGCATAGGAGGTAAGTTGCCTTTCACAAAGAAAGTTGCTGAAGAGAGTAAAGTTGAGACTGGGGCGTTCCAACCTAGGTAAAATTGGCATGGGCACTAGGTAAGGTAATCGTATAGGGTAGGGAGAGTCTGGTACAGGACAGAACAAGCGTGCAGATAGTTGAAAATATTGTCCTCCTATCACCATAAGAAGTACAGAACCCAAAGACAGTGGGTTGGTAACAGACATTGTATGGAAGCGTAACATAGCAACAGTGTTGGAAGACTGTGAGCCTGAGGTGCTGAACCAATGAGTGCCAGGAGAGGCTTTAGCTGCGTTGGACCCAGGGTAACAGTGGATTTTACTGACTAGTTGCACAATTTCTGCCTTGTCAGTAGGGGGTGTGTGCCCATTACTGCAATAATGAATAAACTGCTCGTCACAGAGATCTTTGCCTGATTAGAAATTTTTGATCTTGAGCGTGTTTCTCACACAGGCCAGTGAGCTGTCTGCCTGCCTCCAGCTGTTGCTTTGCAGGGACGCTCTACTCTATGCACTTTGACCCCTACCTTAAATTCCCTCTCACAGTCAAGGCTGTGCTTTTTCATCTGGAAGTTTTGGGTGATCACAGGCAGCTTGCAGTGCTCTGCTCTGATGTGCCTGACCTGAGCGTTCCTGGCACTGCCCTCTCACCTTTGAGCCCCCCATCTCCACTAGCACAGCGCATTTATGTGCTGTCTCCCTTCTCAGCAGCTAACACTGCACCTACACACTGGTGACCCAGAGCAGAACAGCAATGGTCAACCATCTTCCCTCTACCCAGAGAGTACCTGTGCGTGCAGCCGTGCAGTTCTGTCACGCGCTGGCTCCCAGCTTTGGTGTGAAGCGCATCCACGTTCTGGGTCACCAACCAGTGCAGCTTCCCCAGCTTTTCCCACTGCCTCAGCACCAGGTGGGCCGTGTTTGGCTGATGGGAGGAGAACTGTGGCCAGCCCACGAAGTTCCTTGCCCAGTAGCGCTGCCGGGCGCTGGCACTGCGCACGAACTCAACGTGCTGGATGGGCCGCCGGTCCGACCTGGCATAGAGCCCCACTCCTTCTGAGCGGTAATCAGGGATCCCCGACTCAGTGGAGATTCCAGCTCCGGTCATTACAAACAGCTTCTTGGAGCTGGAAATAAAACGCTGCATCTCTTCTACTTCTGCGGGATGTGGGGGGAGGCAGGCCGGTACAAAAGCCAGGTTTGGGGACACGCTGGGGACAGAGCGGTGCTGGAGATGGTGTGGTCTGATGGCTCTGCAGCCTCCTGGGAGCTTCCTGGCAGGAAACATGTTGAGCTAAAAGCCAAGAACAGGACACGAGGCAGGTAAATGAGAGCAAAGGGCCCGTTGTCTTGCAATTCTCCAGAAAATGACGCTGATGGTTCTTTGCACTTTTTTTTTTTCCTTTTTTTTTTTTTTTGTAAAGAAACCCAAATTACCTTGGAAATAAGACAGCATTCCTACATTTCCATGTCCTGTTCACAGAGTAACACTGAGGAAAGCTCAGAAGGTACAGAGTGAAACAGTAATTGGCTCTAAGAAGAACACCCATCCCAATGTTCCCAGTGGCAGCTTGGCACTGCTTAAACTGCTTCCAGCGCCCCATTCTTGTCCCTCACCATCAAAAGAGCTCTCAGAAGGAAATGTTTTGACGGGGAATGAAATGGAGCTGTGACCCACACATGGAGACAGCGTGTAGGCTGGCCCACAAAAGGGGGATGCAGGGAAGGCTTAGAAGCAAAAAAAAAATATGTCTGAGAGACACTGCGGAGCACCAGAACAGCATCAGGGAAAAACTTACAGAAGAATTCTTGGGAAATGCAAGGCTGCCGAGTGCTCAGACGTCAGCGGCACAAACCAAAAAGGCCCACGGATAGCGTTGGCTTTAGCACCCACCCGAAATGCTGTGCAGGCAGAGGACAGGCAGCACAAGGCAGCAGACAGGCCGGGAATTCAGAGCTGTGCCACCCGGGTCCTTTCTGCTGTAACAGCGACATGGCGGGGTCACACAGCGACGTGGCTGGTGAGACAGCAATGTTACAGCAAACAGAGCCCAACCGCGTACCTTTCATAGCGCTGCCAGCTCCGAGAAGGGCTTCCTGCCAGCAGGGCTTTGTGGGAAGCGCAGTCTGCACGCAGCTCAGCCCTCAGCACGGCGACTACAGCTCCCGTGGTTCAAAGAACAGAAGCCCAGCTTCCTGCAGGGTTACAGCCCTCGTGCGGCGCCGGGTGCCTCGCAGCTGCCCTCTAGGAACAGTCCGGGAATAAAATAAACTCTGATTTGTGTTCAGATGGCGGTAGCAGCTTTGATAAAATGCATCGTAGGTGCTTGTATTAAAAAAAAGGCATTTTCCCTTCCCTGCTAGTGTCAGGTCCTGGCCTCAAAATGATGAACAGTGGGAGAACTGAGGGCTCCCAGCGTGCTCAGCCTGGTGTATGTGTGGCACAACTGGAAAATATGGGCACACGTCAGCAAGGAGGGACAAGTCGTGGAAACCAGGTCTGCTGCATTGCAGTTAACGTGGCCAAGCCGCTCTGCGTGCAGCTTTCTAGGGAGGCATGGAGGACAAAGGTGAAGCTGCTGCAGAAGGTGCAGCTCTGCTGGCTCAGTGAGCCACTGTGATGATGTATGAGGTTGGATATCAGGAAACAGAAAGGGTTTACAGAAAGGGTTGTTGAGCACTGGAATGGGCTCCCCAGGGAGGTGGTTGAGGCACCAGCCCTGATGTGTTTAAAAACCGTTTGGATGTGGCGCTCGGGGACGTGATTCAGCAGAGGTTTGTTAGGGTAGTTGGGGTTGGACTCGATGATCTTTATGGTCTTTTCCAACCTGAGTGATTCTACGATTCTATGAGGTGGCAGAAAGCCAACGGAGCAGCAGTGGTGCGTGGTGAATGATACTGAGGCTCAATTGCTATTAGCTTTAAAGGTTTTCAAACAGTTCCTGAAAAATCCTGTATGCCTTACAGTCTGCAGAGGCAGTTCTCTCGTTGTCTTGCAAGGAAGCCGATCGGTTTCGGTGCTGGCTTTCTCCGGGCAGTGATGCTCTCTGCAATTCGGTTATTCAGAGTTTCTGGAAAACTGGATCCCGGCTGGAACAACCCCTGTGCTGGGCTGCCTGCCTGCTGCCCCTGCCAGCACCTGGTTGTGCCTCTCTGCTCGGTGCACGTTTCAGTCTCCACATTCCATCCATATTCACGATAAACCGCAGGATTTGAGGGTTTGTTTCATTAGAGAGGAGCCTTTTAAAAATAATTATTACTTTACAAAAAGGAGGAGAGAAAAAAGGAGAAGGAGGAGCGCCCCGCCGCACAGCACAGCCCGATCCGGCCGCCCACCTACCGGCACACCGCACGCTCTCCGAACCCCTCCTCGCTCGCAGGCGCCGCCCGCCGAGGGCCGTGACGCGCCGCGCCGTGGCGCCCCTTCCCTCCCCGCGCTCATCAGCATAGCGGGCTCCCGGCACACCCCGCGCGCCAACTCCGCCGCCGCTCCGCGCCGCCGCGCTCATCCCGCACACACGGGCGCTCCGGGCGCGGCGCGGCAGCGGAGGGGAGCGCGCGGGGCCGGAGGCGAGGGGCGCGCGGGGCCGCGGCGGCGCGCTCTGATGTAGGCGGCGGTGCGGCTGCGGGGGCCGCGGCGGCGCGGAAGGAGCGGTCAGCTTTGCGCAGTGGCAGTATCGTAGCCAATGAGGTTTATCCGAGGCGCGATTATTGCTAGTTGAAAACTTTTCCCAATACCCCGCCGTGACGACTTGAAATATAGTCGGCATTGGCAATTTTTGAGAGCCTCCCCGGAGGCTGATTTCTCGTGGTTAACGGCAGAACGATGAATGCTGAGGATGTTCCTCGCCTCGTGTTTTCTTTCATTCTCTCACTCCTTAACGTGGAGCGTTCTCTCCCTCGGGGCGCTCCCAGCGGCCCGGTGGCGCTGCACGTTCCCGGAGCAGCGGAGGGGATGCCGCACCCCGAGGGCGGGGCTGGGATCTGAGGAGCGCCCCGCCGGCGGGGAGAGCCGGGGTTTCCCGCGTGACGTCATGCCTGCTTTGCATAGCACTTCCCAGCATGCCTCGCGGCCGCCCGCTGCCTAACTCGGAGGTGGGCACGACGGGGGGCTGCGCTCCTCACCGTACCCCGGGCCCGCCGTACCGGGCGGGGCGGGCGGCAGTAAGGGCGGGGGACCTGCGGTGATGCGGGGCCGCTCGCCGTGACAGCGCCAGTGGCCCCGGTGCCTGGGGTGGCGGCGGAGAGAAGGGCGATCAGCTTTGCGCAGTGGCAGTATCGTAGCCAATGAGGTTAATCCGAGGCGCGATTATTGCTAATTGAAAACTTTTCCCAATACCCCGCCATGACGACTTGAAATATAGTCGGCATTGGCAATTTTTGACAGTCTCTACGGAGACTGAATCGTAGTGGTTAAAAGCAGAAAATCTCATTCCTTCGTTGCTCGAGTCTGTGGTACCGGCGCGGCGTCTCGCGGTCGTGGCGCGGTTCTCCTGCACCGCGGTGGGTGGGGAAGGCGGCCGAGCACTGAATGGAAGCCGGGCTGCAGCTGTCCTGTTTTCCCTTCCTTGCTGGCAGCATCCACGTGGAAGTGCGGCCTGAAGCGCAGGGCTCCGTTGCACGCCTTCCAGTCGCGCTCTGGGGCTTTGTACGCGTTCTTCTCTGCCAAGCGTTCAGTCTGATGCAAATAAGGGCGCTGCTCGCAACACCGCCGGAGAAGTGAGCTCTGATTTCTCCTGGCTGGCAACCTGAGCGCTGTGCGGGGTCACGGGGCTGGCCCGGCAGCGCCGGCTTCGAGAGGGATGGACGGAAGGCTGGCAGCAGCAGGTGCTCTGCATGGGGTCGGTGCTTAGCTTGACTCATTGACTTCATTTCCAGCTCTCTGACCCGCTTGCCATCTGCCCAGCGGGGCGATAATTCCTTACCATAACTTCTGCAGAAGATAAGGAAGGAGCCGAGTCACAGCGCGCTGCAGTCCCGGGGCAGAGTGCAGGAGGGGAATGGTGACACGGGCTAAAGTTGCTTCCAGCAGCCGGGTAGCCCCGCAGCAGGCATAGGGCGAGCTTCGGGGGCAGAGCCGCTTTATTTTTTGTGGGGGGCGGCTGAGGGGACGGGGCGGGCTCAGTCCGGAGCGGGGCGGGCTCAGGGAACGCCTCGTCGCCCTCCGCAGCTCCCAACACGAGGTCGGAGCGCGGGGACCCCGAGCTGCCCGCCGTGCCGGGGCGTTTCCCTCGCTCCCGCCGGCAGGGGGCAGCCGCGGGCACGCGCGACGCCAACGGGAGCGCGCGGGCGGCGGGCACGCGCGGGGGCGGGGCGGGAAAGTTGCGAGGCGCTGAGGAGAGCGGGCGGCGGCACCACCGGCACCATGGACGACCTCGGTGAGTTCCCGGCGCTCCTCAACGGGCTGCGGGCCGCCTCTCTGGCCGCGGGATTCGGCCGGGATCCGTGCCGGCGGCCGGGGCTCCCCGAGGTGCCGCGTCCCTCCCGCTGGCCGCTCGGGCCCGCCGCCCCGGGGCACGGCACGGCTCGGCTCGGCTTCGCCCCGCCTGCCCGATCCCGGCCCGTGCGCGGGGTGCGGCCCGCGGAGCTCGGCGGCGCGGAGTCCCGCGCGTGGAAGCGATGGGAGCGGGCTGGGAGGGGCCGCAGCGCTGCTGCCATCCGCCTCCAGCAGCGAGCGGCGGGCTGCCTCTGAACGAGGAATGGAGGGCTGAAGAAGGTCCGAGTTTGGACCTCTTCTGCTCTGCTGAGGCGTTGCTCGTTAGCGCGGTCGAAGTGGAGGTTCTAGGATAAGGTATAACTCCGTCCCAACAGCTTGGTTTCATCGGGTCACACTCACACCGGGTCCTTCTCGGTTTTTGTGCAGTCTTTCATGTTGGACGGCATCTGACGATCCTACAATAACCATCCGAACAAGAAAAGCTCTCTTTCTCTCATCTAAATCTACAGAATTTATCTTAAAAAGAGCACACCAGTGCTTTCCCTCTGGAAATCACTGCAGCTCCCTTGTTTTTCTAAAGGCTCTCAGCTTTTGGATATCAGGGGAAGTTCTTCACAGATAGAGCGGTGAGCTGCTGGGACAGGCTGCACAGGGAGCCTGTGGATGCCTCAATGCTGGAGGTCTTCAAGGCCAGGTTGGATGGGGCCCTGGGCAGCCTGATCTGGTATTACAGGTGGAGGTTGGCTGCCCTGCCTGTGGTGGGGAGTTGGAACTTGGTGACCCTTGGCGTCCCTTCCAACCCAAGCCATTTTGTGATTGGGATACATAAGTCAGATGAAGCGCTGTGCTGTGCTCATACACTGTGTAGGTTCAGAGTTGATGCTGCATAAAATCAGCTGAGATACCCCTGTGTGGTGCAGAAACTGCTCTTGTGCCTGGCTGGGTGTGACGGAGCACCGCACAGCACCAGTGATGTCTCTATTCCTAACTCCCTCAGCTTATCATAAATCTTTGGGCCATCCCTCTCCCTTCCAGAGGAGCTGATGGAATGTTGGTCAATGTGTACTCCTGCACTGTAAAACTCAGACCCAGAGGTACTTTACTTGGTCTGGACAGGTTACGAAACACCAGCGGGTGTGGGTTTGGGTCACACTGGGGATTTGGATTTGATTGGAGCTGAAAAGACTTTGCTCAGTTTTTTTTCCCCACCCTCAGTGCTGGAAGAATGGCGTCGCAGTGCACGGCTCCTGCAGGAAGCTGCGTCCCAGCAGCACAGGGAGCTCAACGCTGGGCCTGACAAAACTGCAGCAGCACATGGTGGGGATGGGGGGGTGGGGAGCCTGGGCAGCTGGCCAGGCTCGCGTTGCCTGCCCTGAGCCTCAGAGGAAACGCTTTGCGGACGTGCTTGGAGTTGGGCAGGAAGCTCGCTGTTCTGCGGCGCTGTGGATGGGTGTGGAAAATAAAACCTGGTCCTGAGCAGTGTGGGTCCTGGCTTGGGAGTGTATCACCCAGAGCTTCCCAGAGTGCAGTGTTGTTACGTGCTGTGCCCCCAGCAACAGGTGATCTGTCACATGCGTTTGCTTCAGGCAGATTGAGCTGCTGAATTATTCTTGGTTCTGTGGCACTACCTTGTCTAAGTCATGTGGAGCGTTATTTATTTACTGAGAGCTTTGGCAACTCCAAACAGAAGTGGTGTTGCTTTTAAAAGCTGTCTTTTGGAGGCTGTAAAATTCCCGTTTCGTTACTGCTTGGTTATTTTTTCAGACACTTTTTTTTTTTTTTTTTTTCACTGGGTTTTGCAATCAGAAACAAAACAGCATTCAGTGGAGCTTGTGAGAGATCTTTTGCAAAGTTGTTTCTGCTGTTTATTAAGAATGTACTTACGGCGGTGCTTTGTGCTGTAAGGAGCTCGTTGGAGGTGTGCTTGCTCACTGCTAGGAGGATGTTTCATTTTGGAGAATGTCTGCCTAGCGGCGTGGCTTTGGAACTTCTGGGCACGAAGATTGAGAGTACAAGAGATTGTTCTTTAAAAGTTGTCTCTCTCTGAGGAGCTTCCAGCACCCCATGTGTATGACTTAACTCTCTCAGGGTTTGCTTACTGCTGGTTGTGCACAGGGAGGGGGCTCAGCAAGGCCTGCCTGCCACCTCTCCCATCAGGTCTGTGCTGTTGGCCTCGTGGATTCCTGCTGCTTCTGCCTGTTCCTTCCGTCTACAATCATACGTATTAGGTTTTGGTTTTTAGTTGACTGAAATTGCTGGGAAATTGCTGACAGTCAGCTGTGCCCAGGGAGCGGTGCTGGGGGGAAGGGCTGCTCAGGTAGTTTGGTGCTTTCTGCTGGCTCAGGTTTCCGAGTCGTTCCTGGTGCTGGGCAAGAAGACTGCAAACAGAGCTGCTGCTCTGCACAATGGGGTTCTGACTTGTTTCAGCTTCTTAGCTGCTCTGAGCCCTTGTAAAACAGGGGCTTCATTGTCCTGAGCAGCTCAGACAGGGAGTCCTCTGCCTCAAGCAGTGTGCGATGCAGAGAGGCTTCTTTTCTTGCTGCTCTATTTCCATGGAAAGTCGGGACTCTGTGCTGTCTTTAGCTGCTTTGTCTCTGTCTGGGAGAGGTCAACTTACCCCGAGTGTTCAGCCGCCCTCCTGGTAAAAACTGATCCTCTGACACCATCTCAACCATTAGAGGAAGAAACGGGTAGTTCCATCTCTGCCTGCTCTCTCATGCCAGGGGAATCACAGTGCCTCGATTTCTCTTCATCCTTTTTTTCTCATCCACTTTCCCCTTAAACTGTATTGTATGAAACATGAAGCTCCAGAAAGGTCAGATTTCGGAAGTCTGGCAGCGGAACAAGTGGTAACAGTGCACTTCTGGTGACATCGGGGTGGTTTTTCTGACCTACTGCTATGACAGAGATGTTTAAATTCCTTAAGCTGAATCTGTGTGACAGCAGTGCAGCTGCGGGGGAGCAGGAAACAGCCTGCGGCCACCAAACACATCTGTCAGGATCAGAGTGCTGTGTTAGCTGTGACAGCCCGGAGCTCCTGCAGCTTTGGAGAAAGCAGGAGCACGTTCTGAATTCAGCCATGTTACCCTGGTGGAAAAGCAGGGTGTGTGAGCGGGATCTCGGCTCGCAGCTCAGGCTGTGCTCCCATCTGTGTGCTGCTCTGTGCCCCGTTCTGTCTGATGAGGAAGCTGTTAATGAACATGTGCTTCAGCTGCATGAAAGTGAGGCATTGTCCGGGGAGCTTCCGTGAGTACGGCAGGAGGACGGGACACAGGGAGTGAGCTGCTTGCTCAGAATGGCCTGTCCACACTGAGTGAGGTCTGATGGCACTCCCTGCAAGTCTGGGATGCCACGGCTATTAGGCAATTAAATTCAAAATGCTGAGTAGGGAACTACAGAGACATTTGGGTCCTGTTCTTGTTTTTCAGTGCGTGTAACATCTCACTGTGTGTCTCATCCAGTTTGGTTTCAGATTGCAGCCAAAAATGGTGATTCCCGCTTCCCCAGCCCTCGTGTGCTTCTGCTTACGTAGTGAGTGGGAATGGGGCTGCAGGGCGGATCGGTGCACGCTGCTGACCTGCTGGAAGCCAGCCCTGCCACCCAGCCGGGACAGATGTGTGCTGCTGGGTTGGGAAGCAGGGCTCCCTTGCCCTGTGGTAGGGCAGCTGGACTCAGTGCAGTGCAGGAGCTGAGCTGCAGCTGCATTTTTTCCCATCTCCCTTCAGCGTAGTTACTACCACAGCACAGGTAGCTGGATCAGCGAGCTGATTTCTCTAGAAATTGTTTGAATTAGTTGGTTTTTAGCCAAACCAGTTCCTTGCTCTTTTTGACCATGTGTTCATACAAAGCCACCTCACTACCAGGGTGTGGATGAGGCCATAGGTGAGGCGCCCCTTTCAGCTGGAGCTGATGTTTGATTCAGTCTAAAGTAAGCATTTATCCACAGATCTGCCTTTGGGCAAATTGTTTTTCCATCTGTGCAGCAGGAGTGACAACTCCTTACCTGCAGAGTGCGGTTAATGTTTATTGCCATCTTTGTGTTTCCAGAACAGCTTCCTGCAGGATCTCAGAACAGTCACTCTTTCACGCTTCCCATCACTTTTGCTGGAAAAGCACACAGTGGCAAGTTTGAATTAGGTTTATACGTGTCTGTTCTCAGCTCTGTTTATGTTCCCGTGCTGCCATTCTGATTGCTCATCCTTTCTGCATCCCCTGTTAGGACAGTCTGTGAGCGGGAAGATATTTCCTTTCCCTTCCATGTTCCCCACAGCACTTCTACTCCAAGTCTCTACCACAAAATGTCGTGAAGTCATTCAAAGAATGTCGTGTTCTAAAGATACCCCATAAAAAAATAACATATGACTGTGTCATATCACTTGTAATTCTTTTTTTCCCCCTGTTTGTGCTTGTTCTCATGGCAAATAGCACCAGGGCGGCACAGGCCAGCTGGCTGGGCTTTCTGGGCAGAGGTTCCAGAGCATTTGGACACTTTGAAGTTATGTTTATAAATCCTCATAAAGCAAACAAAGCGGAGTGGGAACAACTTTGGTGTTCTTGGTGTTCCAGCCATAGGAGCTCGTGTCGTGAGGTTACATGCTTGTGCTGTTTAGGAATCTGGTAAGCTTTTTTTTTCTGCTCGTATAAATGCAACAGACAGCAATTATTCTGAACTTACATGGGAAACTGATGTGAAGCTGTTGGAGAAATCTCTGTGCTGTGGATCTGAGGGTGCATAGGACAGCCCCGGGGGGGAGGCAGCCAGTGCTGTCAATGCCCCGCTCCTTTCTCCTGCAGCAATCTGGGGCTGCCTTCTGCACTGTGAACAGGTTTAGTAGAAGTTATTGACATGAGGTTGGAGGAGTTGGAAGACTTGAAATGCTGTTTGACACACTGCTGGTCACAGCACTCCTGTGCTTGGTGTGTGTGGCTCTGCAGGGTGGGCTGCTGAGCGTGGCTGGCTGGCAGCGTGCTGTGGCTGTAGCCACATTGCAGCAATGATTGCTTGGCTTTACTTTCCATTCCACTTGCTTAAACCTCTAACGTTTTGCAAATGTTTAAAGAACATTAAAAAAAAAAAAAGAAAATAAAAGTGTTGCTCTGGGGGATGAACTTTCTGAATGATGCTTTGCGTGGGGAATTGTGCTTTAAATGGCTTAGCTGTGAAGCAGACTGCATGGGGTCTCCAGGAATAAACCAGATCCTGTGTTTTTGTCACAAAATTGAGCTAGTGGATGGAATTAATCCATATCTGTCTGTATCTCTGTAGGATCTTTATTTCCCTCCGTGCAGAGCAAAGTGAGCAGAGGCCTCCTCTCCCTGCTGTAAAGCTTGTGGTGGCTCACAGACCGTGGCTGGGTCGGGTTTTCCTGAGAGTGGAAGAGGGCAAAGAAAACTGCAAGTGGGAAAGGTCACAGGTGGGAGGGCTGTAAATGATTTGCTGAGGTTTAGCAGTTTAATACTGTCTTGCTGTAACCTCTTTGGGTCTGAACAAGTTCAGGCTCTGAAAGGAGTTCTGTTTGATTGGAGCCACTTCATGGAACTGGATCCTCAGACAGAGGAGCTTGAGGCTCTTGGCACATCAGCTGAGTTCTCTGATGCCCCGGGGGCTGCAATAAGACAGCAGCCTGCTGGCGGCCCTCACTGCCTGTCCTTCGGCCACTAGCTGTGTCTTTGTTCCCCATTTCTCAGCACCAGCAGTTGCCTCACGAGCAGGGTCAGAGGGTGCTGCTAGCAAATTACCCTCTGGGGCAGGGGTGACCCTCAGAATGAGATGCTGAGGAGAAGCACTGTCAGGCTTTGCAGCTCTCCCTCCTGTTGCTTTGAGGGAGGCTCTTCTCGGGCCACTTTGGCCCGGTTAGGCAGAGTGAGGCACAGCTGGAGCTGCTCTGTGTGCTGTGAACAGCTCCAGCAGTTGGACTCCATCCCTATGGAGCGCTGGGCGCTGGGGGAGGGAGTGAGATGCCATTTCAGCCACGTCATGAAGCCTCTTATCAGCGGCCAGCTCTGGTGTGGGTGGGTGAGCGGTGTGTGCCAGAAGAAGCTGCCTTTTGTTTCTGCTGTGAAATGTGGGGAGCTCAAACTGTCAGTCAGGCCGAGCGCTTGGAGGCTGGGATGTGTTTGTCAGGCAGGTTCCTCTAACATAGAGCTGTCAGCCTGGTGCTCTGGCAGGTTGGAGCTCTGCTGTCCTGGGCAGTTCCATTGGCAGCACCTGGCCAGCACAGCTGCTGTGGCACACTGTTCATCTGCTTCTTCAGTGCTTAAATCTGGTGCTTCCAGCACCATCTGTATCAGGACCATACAGGGAAGCCTTGGCCATGCAAGTCTCAGACCAAATCAGCTGGGTTAGCATTTGTCTTGCTGTAAGAGTTGGCTGCAGGCACAATGTAACAGATGCTAATTTACCTCCAAACAACACAAACAGATCACCGTGCTCCCACATACGTTGGCCCCCCGCTTTGGGCCTGTTGAGGCACATTGGGGTCCTCTGATCCTGCTGCCAGCATATGAAGGATGCAATCTGTGGCCAACCCGGCCAGCGCCGCGCTCTGAGGCTCAGTGCGGTCCTGCCCTGCGAAGCTGGGGGCTGGGGGGTGCAGAGGAAGCTTTATGTCATTCTTGGCTGCCTTCTGAGTAATTGTTTTAATGAAATGGAATGCAGTGCGTTCAGTGCTTGCTTGGCAGAAACAGCCTTTTTAAAAAAATGTTAAATTTTCTGGGGAAGGGGTTGAGGTTAGTCTGTTTTCCAGCTGCTTTAAGCAGTTACAAATGGGGTTGCAGCAGAGATAGGAATGGGATGTCCTCCTTGGAGAGGGGATGGTTGCACTGCTGTGTGTTTGTGTGTGTGGGGACGATACCCTTGTGCACACAACGTGTAAGCAGTTGGGCCTGGTCCCTCTGGTTCCCTGTGTGATGATGCCAGTGTGGCTCTGAAATGGATCAAATTAATTTCAGAGTGTTGTGAGTAGGTACGTGTGTGCATAAAACAAGTATGCATTGAGGAACTTGGTAGGAAAATGTATGGAATTTCTGTTATCCCTGCTGTACCCTGAGCAAGGGTAAGATTATGATGGGTTGAGACAAGCAAAGTCAACTCAATTTTCAGCAAAGCAGAAATGGAGGAACCAGGCATCTCGACTTCTGCAGATGACTGTCAGATATTTCCCCACTTCTCTCAGCTGCTTGGTGATTTGTGTCTTAGGAATGGGTGGAGGGACAACCAGAGATCATGCTGAAAACCCTTTTTTAGAAAGTGATTTGCAGAAGGATTTATTTCGCGTACCTACGGAGGGAAGTTATTCTTATGCTGCTTCTATTTCAGCATTGCTGGCATTTCCATTTTTGGTCAGCTCTGGAGATTGGTCTCTTTTACTCATCTTCTACCTCTTTCTACTCTGTTTCCATCATTTTTAAATTCTGGTCTTACGTGGTCATGAGTTCTCTTGTGAGCAAAGCAGCCTTTGGTTGTCAGAGCAAAGTGCTCCTGAGCAGAGCACTGAGATGGAGATGTTGACATGCATGAGCTCATCTGCCTTTGTGCATCAGGAGGTGAGAGAACCTCAGATTCCCTAAATCCACTCCATTCTCTGTTTAATGCGAGTTTTCTGTCTGCTTTAACAATTTCCTTTCATCCTGTGGGTGTTTGTGAAACTCTTGAGCCACGATCTGCTGCTGATGCTGGGAGAAGCACCAAGTCCTGGAGTGCCGTGCTGTCAGCGTGCTGCTGGGCTGCCACCCACATCTCCCACAGCACGCAGGGGAAGCAGTTCCCACACTCACTTCTGGAACGTTCTCCTGCCATTCCCATTGGCTGCTGTTGAAGTTAAAAAGGAAAAAAAAAAGAGCCCAAAAAGAAGATTTTCTACCATGGGTCCTCTGCCTCCATGTGCTCTGTGGACTTTTCCGGGAGGTGGATTTCCAAAGATGCCACTTACCTGCTCCGTATTTGGCTCATCTTTAGGTTTCAGTAGAATGCTCATTGAAAACCTCCTTTTAAAAGTTTCTGCCTATTATAGTTATAAGCAGTTTTAAGATCTACGTGACTGAAAAATGCTACATGTTGTTGTTTCCCCCTGCCCTGTTTGCATCGTGCTGCTGGCAGTGCTTTGTGTAACTCTGTTCCCGGTGATGACTTAATGCTTCTTGGCTTGGACAGAACTCACCACTGCTTCCAAGTGTGCTCCCACTCTGTTGCAGAGAACCCTTACAGAAACCACAGCTTCCTAACAAGACGGAGCCTCCATTTTGAGCGTGTTTTCTTAGTAGCCAAGTTTTTAAAATGCCAGTTAGACCATATGGCAAGTTGGGCAAACATTGGGTTTCTTGACAAGGGAGAGCAGCTCCCCTCAGAGCAGCTGGCAGGTCAGGCAGCAAGTCTGTAATCCATCTTAACTGAGAGAGTCCTTTACGCTGGAAAAGACCTTTGAGATCTCATTTGGCATCCACAGTGTCTGAGGGAGATGTGCTGGGACTTCCTTTCTCCTTGCAGGCATAAGTTTTGCAGTTGATACACCTTGGTTTTTAAGGGCAGATTTGCATCTGTTGCACTTTGCTTGCACTCTTCAGAGCTATTCTTGTTAACTACTAGCAAGTTGCTACAGTGGAATAATCTCTGGTAAACTACTGTCTTCCAAGTTTATGGTATCCTTCAGGTTGGGATTGTCTCAAAGAGGCTGTACTAAATGTGGATATGATGGCAGTGCCTCTTTAGCATGCTGCCCTGTGCTGTTGGACTGCTGTTTGGTAGTCAGAGGGTTCTGTATCTCATGGGCAGGATTTGTGCTTCTAATGCTTGTAATGAATTCAGAATTCATATTAACATTTCTGTCTTTCATTTCAGCATCTTTTATGGGTGTCTCAAATTTTGTCATTGGCGCTTTGCCTGGAAGGGTCTATATCAGATCTGTTTATACTGTTTGGATAGGATTTCCACTGTTTAAAAGATACAATTTTTTTTTCCTCTTTGAAGCTTGTGTCTATTCAGGCTGCCCAGAGAGGCCGTGGATGCCCCATCCCTGGAGGTGTTCAAGGCCAGGTTGGATGGGGCTCTGGGCAGCCTGGTCTGGTATTAAATGGGGAGGTTGGTGGCCCTGCATGCGGCAGGGGGGTTGGAGATTCATGATCCTTGAGGTCCCTTCCAACCCTGGCCATTCTGTGATTCTGGGACACCTGCTGGACTTCTATCTCCTGTACCTGCTGATGCCTCCTATGTCTCTGGCCATACCCCATCCTTTTTGCTGGCTGCTTTGCTCACCTCACTTTTCTAACTCTGAAGAAACAGTGTTTTTTGGGGGGGTGGGGGATCTGTATTCTGTTGAACTGGTTGGTGGAGGGGTCTTGTAGGAGCTGGAGCCAAGAGAAGTAAGTGGCAGCAGCACATCTGGAAGAGAGAGTAAAACCTCTCCATTTTTGGCAGTGGTGAGCTGTTAATTTGTCTTTCTGCATCTTGTGAAACTGTATCCTGAGCTCTGTGGTGCTCGCTGTTCCCTGGAACTCTGCTCTTCTGCAAACCCCGATGCGATGTTTTCCTTCCCCAGATAACTAGAATCAGCAGTTCCAAATCGTGATCTGTGAGTGCTAAGTGCTGTGCAGCTGTATGAGGTGCCCTGTTAAATCCTCACATTCACCAACGTCTCATTTCCACCTGGGGGCCCTGAAATTACAAGTGAAGGAGGGCTGGTGTGGCCCAAAAGTGTGGAGCCACTGCTGTTTCGGCACACCTCGTGGCACTGTGCTCCTGCTTAGAAACCCCCCAGAAGAGTTATCTGCTACTGATTAGTGCATACTGCAGCTTCAGTGTTGCCTACAGTTATGCAAATGCAGTCCACCCAGGGCTTAAAAAATGCCATTTAAATTCCTGTCCTCCTTTCAGTGGGCCCGTGGAGGGTTGCTTGGAAGTAGCTGGGTGCCCCACACCTCTGCTCTGGGCCGTTGTTTCCAACACATCCAGTGTCTGGCATACAAGTGATGGGGGTTCACTCCTACCTGCATTGCTTGCAGTCAGTTCTGTTCTTTGCCTCTGTGTTCCCTGCGAAGACCTGGGAACAGTTTGCCTGCTTTGGGTTGCTGGAGAGTGCTGGAGGAAGAAAGCTGCTGGTCTGTTGCAGGAGGTGTGTGGCAATCGCTCCCTGCATCAGCATGTGGGAAGGAGAATAAGAGGTAGAGGGAATCCTTCCTTTCACTGCAGATAGACTTTCAGCGATGTATTAATTACGTGGCATCAATGTGGTGTATCTAGCTTGAAGAGAGCAGAACGAGGTGAGGTGTGGCAGCCTGTGGAGCAGCACTGCCTGGCCTAATGGCTGTGGATCTGCATGCTGCTCCAGCAGGAAGGGTCTGGTTCCTCAGATAGCTGCCTGGGCTGAGCCCCTCTTCCTGCAGAAGAGAGCTGGTATTTGGATCAGCCTTGGCCCTGGGAAGTTGTCCCTGTGGGGTCAGCTCAGTGCTGCTTGTTTGGTTTTCGTGAGTATTTTTTGTTGTTTTGGCAGAGGAGAAGCAGATCTTGTTGGATTCTTTTCTGAATGTTGATCCCTGTTTCTAGAAACGTTCTGAAAGAAACCAGCAGCGAGTAAGAATTCCTATGGCATGCATGGGGAAGCTTTAATCGCCCTTTTGCATGAGAGGGGTAGAAAGAGTACTAAAATACTGATGTGCTTTGATTCATTTTTCTTCAACTTTTTTCCTCCCAGGATGCTGGCAGCCATCCAGCCCAGGTCAGCACTGAGCACTGGCACATCCAGACCTGCCCACTGGAGTCAGCTGGGAGCCCTTGGGCGCTGTGCGGTGTGGGGGTGGCCCAAGTCCTTTAGTTTTGTGTGAGCCAACTCACCTCCCTCCTGGAGGCCGTGAGGTCAGTGCTGGCCATGTGCTGGTGCCTTTGTATGGGGCTTCCTGGCAGTGCCCGAGGAGCTGTGTGCTCTCAGGCTGAGATCAGAAATAGATCTTGCACAAGAAGAGCCGCGCTGGGAGGGCGCTGTCAGAGGCTGTGCTCACCCTCCTTGGAGACCAAAGCTGTTTCCAATTTGGTGGTTGAGAGACTGAGACAATCTAATTTGTGCAGATTGTTGCTTCTCTTATTCAGGGGGCCCAGCTGTGACGTCCTGTATGAACATCAGTTCATTTGCTCTCTGGAGGAGAGGCTTCTGACGGAGACATGGTGGCAGGTGGGGTTCATAGCAGGCAACAGAATGAGACCGAGAAATTCCAACTTAAGTATTTTTAGGACAAGCCTGAGAGGCAGACTTACTTTCTATTCTGATATAACATGGACTTGCCATATTAGATTGGGCTGCTTGCTGCTGTGGGTCAGCTCCACTCCAGCATGGCAGATGATTTTTCTTGCTGTCAGGGACTTGTGAGTGTTCTGATTTGTGGTCCCCATCAGAGCTTGGGTGCTGTGGCTGCAGGCTTTGCTGCGAGTTGCAGCCTGTTGTATCAATGTCACATGGAATTCTTGGAGGTTTGGGTTTAAGGTGTGGAGTTGCCAGCTGCTGTAACAGAAAAATGTGGCTGAAAACGGCTCCCACTTCTGCTGTGAGTGCTGTAACGTGTGGGCAGACGGTCGTCTGGGGGCTGTGGTACCTGTCAGTCCCATCTGAATCACTGATAGCCATGAGCTGAAGCGCTGAGTGAAATCTGGTCGAGTCTTTGAAATACGTAGAACATTTCCCAACTTCTCTTTTGCAATCTTCAGCTTCCCAGTTCAGAAAGCCAGAGCACTGCTTTGTGCTCCTCAGCAGCGTGTGAGCTGTGGGGTGAGCTCTGCTGCTGTGTCACGGGATGTGCTGGGGCTGTGACTCGCCAGCTCTTTCCATACTTTTCCTGATTCTTCAGAAGACTGTTCATAGAACAGCAGAAGAATTTTTTGACTTAAGCTTGTCCATTTTTGGTAATTGTTTCCTGTTGTTTAGGATTCAGCTTGAGAGCGCGGTGAATCAAGATGGGAAGGAACCGCGCAAGCCGTTACGTTGTCTGGTAGCTTCCCCCAGCTGTGCCACAGAGGAGTCGAGGTTTGAGCTGCTGGGCTCTGGAAGTGCTGCCAGCGCTCGGCGGCGCTGACACCAGAACCAGTCATCTGCCCAGATGGAGTGTGAGTTCAGCTTAAGGCAACTTAAGCCTTAACTTAGGGTGTTTTTCCTGGGATGAGCTGAGGTTGCTGCTCAGGACTGTAAATTTAAACATGGAGTATAAGAGGTCTCTTTTCACTTCTAGTGCGGGGGAAACCATGCTATTTAAAAGTGGATGCGGTATGTGACAGGAAGTGACTCCTCCCTTACATCCTCCCCAGGACTTTCTGGAAATGAGAAATAAGTAGGAGGTCACACCGTTGGGCGCAAGCAAGCTGAGCAACCAGAGCTGTGGAGGTGCTGCTGGTGAGCTCAGGTGCTGCTTCCTGAATGCAGAACACCAGACCTGAGCAGCCAGGTTAGGCTGCATCTACACAGCCTCGCTTTGCTCTAGCTGTCTTTGAATCTACACAGCCATTGAGAGATTGTTGCTTCTGGTCTTTCTGTTGACAGTTTCCAAGAGTGACAGCTACAGCCACGGAGTGGGCTGAGGGTAACTGGGAGGGCTGGAAAAGGCCGTTCTGTTTGCAGTGGGGTACATTCCAGTTACACACAGGAAATAAAACCACGTTTCCTTCTGGATGTGTATCTGGTAATCTTCCTGCTCTTTATTTTCTGGTGTACCAACTGCTTCCCTTCTGAAAGGAGATGATACTTAAATCACAGATCTCTTTCAGTGTGAGAATGTTGAACAAACGTATGTGGAGGAGTAATAATCTCTGTGACAGTGTGACTGTTAGACACACTGGGACCTGGCTGCTGTTAGCACAGCTTGGCTGATTCTGTTTAACTTAAGATTTTTCAAGAGTTTAAGGACTCTCATGGCTGTGTCTCATTTGTACCAGTCTGTGTGGGGGTAGCAATGTCTTCAAAGCATTGAAGATGATGTGAAACACCTCAGGAGTGTTCTGAGATAGCAGAAGGGATGTGCAGGTTTTTCTAGGGAGGTCAAAGGAAGGCAGAATGACTGCGAGTTCCTCTTGTGGGTGGTGCTTCACTTCCCTCTGTCTGAGCTGGGGTCTCATTTACTGTTCAAGAACTACATGGAAAAATTCTGTTTCTACAGGAAAATCTGTTGTGGTTCCTTCATGCAGGACTGTAGGCCAGGGAGCACTGGATTTGTGTTGTTTCATCCATGAAACTGTGCTGACACAGATCTTCAAGGCAGTTGCTGTCTGTCAGCCTGCCCGTTGCAGTGATGATCCCATGCTCTTTGGTCTGGGTGAGGTGAGATTACCTTCCTGCCAGCCCGTGGGTTGGAAGGGTTTCCCAGCCTGTGGAATTGGGGCTGCAAGAGGTGGTCAGGGCTGCTCCCTCCAGGTGTGGAGCCCTGAATCCCTGGGGCTTCTGATGCCTCCTGCAGGCTGCTGGCGGTCCTCAGCAGTGCCTGTGCCCTTGGAAGCCTCATGGCTGGCTGCACAGAAGCACGCTGTCCTCGTGATGCTGGCAGGCTGGCTCCATCAGCATGCTGGCACTGCCCCATTGCCAGGTTACCAGGCAGTTGCACGGCACAGTGAAATGCTTCTGTTAATTTGGAAGGAAGTACTGTGGTGGGTTACAGGGAGGATCTTGTGCTGACCTCTGTGTTTTCCCAGGGCAAGCACGAGTTGCTCTCTCACCTCCGCCCTTCAGAAGGATCCTGTAGCAGGTGCAAGCTCACTTAATGCCTTCTCTTGTAGCATGCTGAGTTGACTTTCCTTCACAGTTTTTTGGGAGGGGTTGTCTGTGTCAAAAGCTAATGCTTAAGCACTGTGGCACATGCTTGGTGTGAGCAGAGCAGCACCAGTCAGGCTGTACACACTGTACCCTGCTGGATCCCTGTGAGGCTGCAAAGCCCGTGTCAGTGGTAGTAGCTGGTAGTGGTGGGGGACATCTCCTGAATTTGCAGTTTGTCTGATCATTGTTCTCTTTTCAGGCTGCAGTTTTTTGTGGTCTGCGTTGGAGGCACAGGATAATTAGGGGAATGGGACAGGAGGATGGGGGATTTCTTTCAGCTGGATGGAGCTGGATTTCAATTTGTGCTCTGGCCAGAGTTTGGTAGGTGGAGGTACAATATTTCCTGCCTCAACCAGACTGTTTATTCTGTCAGTTTAGAGAAAGGCTGAATTTTGGCGTCGCACTCTTTAAAATGTTTTCTAAGAGCTGCTTTAGTCATGGAGTGGCTGGGGCTGGGCTTCCAAGAATGGAGTGAGTTTATCTGAAAGGAATAACTTCTGCAGGGTTGCGAGGCTGGGTTGGTGGGGAAGTGTCTGACTGTGGACTCAGGGACAGTGTGAGGCTGCACGCCCTGCCGTAAGCTACAGCTACAGCCTGCGGGGCTTGAACTCATCCTCAAACCCCAAACGTGCAGGGAGCCAACAGACAGCTACCAAAACAGTTGGACGGGCTGCATTTGCACACCCCTGCAGCCCTGTGCTTGGGGTGGTGGCAGTGCACGTTAGCTGGCCACAAGCCCTGGGTCAGACTCTCTGCTGCAGGGCTCAGTGGTTGGGAGAGGAAGCTGCAGCTGACTGTACAGACCACATCTCAGCACGGTGTGTTCGACCGCTACCAGCGAACGTTGAAGGAGAGCTGGATGCGTGGGCTGCTGCCCTGGGGAAGGCTGGTGGGTTTGGCTGTGTTCTGGTCGGGGCATGGCTGGGATTCGTGGTGGCCACCAGCAGGTGATGCTGGAAGCAGTTCTGTCTGTCACAGTATGAGCTCTTGTTGAGCCTTGGGTGCCTTTGCCATCCACCCCTACTTCTCAGGGGAAGCATTAGCTTCAGGGACTGGTGAAGCTTCAGGGATTTTCCCTTATTGCTGTCTGTTGGAGCTGCCCATGCCATGTATTGATACCGGTCCAGATGTTCCTCTTATTCAGCACTGTGTCTGTGACCCCAGGCACAGCTTGCTCTGATACCTTGATGAGGAGCAGTAAGCACCATGGCATACATGACAAATAGTGAGTGGTTTTTCAGCCATGTCATCTGAATTTCCTCTGGGTGGATCCCAGCAGTGGGAATTATAAATACTGGTGGCTGCTTGGTGCAGGCAGTCCTGCAGTTGTTAGGGCTGGCAAATGACTTACCTCCTGTGCATTGGATTTTTGTCTTAAAAAAAGAATCTGACCCCGCTTGACAGGAGAGCTGAGGGCTGCTTTGTGTCCTGGATGTTAACCACCCTCTGTGTTAGGATTATAGTTGGGAAAACTTTAAAATGTCTCCTTCCAAAAATGATTTAGAGAGTAAGCCTGCCTATTTTCCATGCTTTCTATTGATGTGAGTTAGTGAATGCCAGGATTTGAAAAGCATCTCTTTGCACATTCACTTTTTCAGGTCTCATTCTGAATGTAGCCTGGGATTTTATTGCTCTTTTAGCTTCCAATCCTTTTTTCATTTAAAAACATTGGTTAGGATATAACACCACAAGGACCTGCCGCTACATTTTTACCTGGAAGTTAATGCCTGTATTCACCTGTTCATGTTGTCCGATTTCTTACAGTTCTCCTCTGTTTCACTAAGCCAAATTTACCACTGAAAAGGAGATTGCCGACAACAGCATTGCAGGTCTGGGGCTCCCACTGGCGCCTGAAGGCAGTGAGAAGTTGTGCAGCAAGGCTCCAACGAGTCCTTGGGATGCAGCTTTGAGCATTGCACATGTTTCTTCTGAAAGGCCATTTAGCAGGATAAATATACCCAAGCTCCCCATTCCTTTGCAGTTACTCACAATGTAAATCTGTCTTGCCAGGGGTTGGGTTACTGCCCTGAGCTGTCTCCCTGTATGTGAGCTGGCTTTGCTGGAGCTGAGCAAGGGAAGACTCACTTGAACCTAAGGAGATTTTTTATGTTTGGATTCCAGGATTTTGCAAAGAGGCTGCTCAGATGAATGTGGGAGCTCAGGATTTGGTTCTGCATGTGCAGTTCCCCTCATTCTCTTTAAGGCAACAGCAGAAATCTAGGACCTGAGTTCAGCATCTTAAGCTATTGAGAAAAAGTGGCTAGAGAATGGTTTGTCATTCTGCATATGGGGATCTGCAGTTGGTCTTACGCTGAGGGACACAACTATGACACGTAGTCCATGTCCTCATTTACACCAGTAATTGCAGCTATTTTGCTTTCTATTTCCATTTGCCAAGTCAGTGGCAAATCTACTGCTGCCTAACCTCGGGGAACGTGGCGTGATTCTGGCTGTGTGGGGAGGAATGGCAGAGCTGCAGCCACCTGCACTGCACTGCGCTGGGTGAAGCGTTGCAGCACGTGCTGGCGCATCTCACCCTCATGTCCTGGTGTGCCGTGCCTGGGCTGTCAGGGACACGTGGCAGGGTGATGCTGGGAGGTGGGACTATGCCTGAACGCTGCAGCACGGGCTCCATGTGGTGGCCGGGTGAAGAATCCCATCTCTAGCATTGCTTGCTTTCCAGATGTCTCATTTGAAGCAGAGCTGCAGGCAGTGTGTGGTTTGATGGATGTGTGTAAGTGGCTTTCAGCTGCTGATATGTGGAGCTGTGGAAGCATCTTGCCTCAGCTGTGTGTCTGTTTCCTTCCCAGCAGGTAGGAAGAAGAAGAAAGTGTGACCACCATCTTTTTGATGTGCTTGCTGCACTGGTGATGCTCCAGTGTGCAGTGCCAGCACGGCTTAATGGCTCATCTTCAGCCATGAACTCCATGTGGAAAGCCCAGGTGGTTTTCTCTCTTGTGGCACTAATGCTGGCATCTTTGTGCTGAGGTTTGTTTCCAGCCCTCTGAGCCTGGAGTCATGCTGGACACTCAGTATGGAATGCTTCTCTTTAATCAGCAAAAGCAAATTTACCTGTTGCTGATGGGCAGATGGGAATTTGTCAGTGCCTTGTTATGCACTGGTCTGTGATGTGTTCTGCACCACTGAACAGGTGGCACACCTCAGTCTGGGAGCATTTCTGATGTGCATGGAAGGCACAGGGGGGGAGTGCCCCAACAGCATGCTTTGCACACAGGAAGATGCATGTCAGTATCTTTTCTAACTACCTTACCATCTATTAAGCAGGGCTGAGTGCAGCTCAGATTTATAGAGAAGGGAGTTGCTGTGTTCATCAGTACAAAGGGTCCCCTGTTAGCCGTCAGTTAGAGGCTGTGCTGTGACCCCAGGTGGGCATTACTGCTCTTTATCAGATGAAGCTGAGGAATGTACCCTGAGGCTGCACATGGTTCAGAGCATTCAGAGGACAGCAGGTGCTGGCACGCAGGGATGGTGCAGGATCCTGTGCTGGGAATGCATGAGGTGTGCACAGGGCCATGCAGGAGATAAGTGCTCTTCTCAGTGCAACTTGAACTGGTGGGTGGAACTTCCCCTAAGGTACTGCTGTGCTCTTTCGTCTTGCTGGTCGTCTTGGTGTGAGGGTTTTTTTGTGGAGAGTTCAGTGCACCGGACATCAGTTACCTTTTCCTCCATCCTCTAACATTGCAGAGCGTGTTGTGCTGCAATTTCAGTCCCAGGCTGAGAGATGGGCAGGGCTTTGATGAGGCTGGCAGCAGTGCAGTCAGTGTTAGGAGCCACTCATCCGTACCTAATGCATCTGCAGTGTGGGATTGGAAGGCCAGGATCCCAAGAACCCTGTAGATAATAATGGCTTTTCTTGCACAAGGGAGAGTCAAACGTGCCCAGACCTCTAGATGTCTCAGAGTGCTGTTTAGTAGTAAATTATCAATCATGATATCACTCTTTAACTGTCCCACCTCCCCAGGAAACAGCATTGAAATGTCACTTGAAGGTGAACACAGCTGTCTTCCCACAGCAGGCAGGATGTGGGCTGGGCAACCCTCTGGTGGAGTGTGATTTCCCTTGTGTGTGCAAGCTTTGGGTCCTGTGGTGGAGGGAAGGAAACTCTTCTTCTGTGCCTCTCCCACATCTGCAGGGTGCTGTGCTGAGCAGTGCCAAGACGTGGTGTGCCCTGAGGTGTGCTTTGTGCACAGAATCACAGAATGGCCAGGGTTGGAAGGGACCTCAACGGTCACGAATTTCCAATCCCCCTGCCAAAGGCAGGGCCACCAACCTCCCCATTTAATATCAGACCAGGCTGCCCAGGGCCCCATCCAATCTGGCCTTGAACACCTTCAGGGATGCAGCACACGGTGAGCTGAGGCTTTGTGACTGCAGTGATGCAGCAGTAGCTCTGTTGGTATCGTGTCCCTTGCTCTTCCACACCCCCTCCTTAGTGCAGAAGTGCTGACAGAAGGCTTCAGTGTGCCGAAAGCAGGAGGAGGCTGTAGGTGACCGGGTGAGGTGCATCAGTGCCAACCCAGCCGCTGCCACGCGGGGTTCCTGCTCCATCCTTACAGGCTGTGGTGGTGCCCTCTGACGGCTGCACTGCTCCATTCTGGTGTGCCCTATGGGCTGTGTGGCACCGAGCGGCTGATGGCCGCCTCCTGCAGCCCTGTGCCATAGAGTCGCCTTGGGAAGGAGCACTTCATTAGCTGAGAAATCAATAGAGCCTTTAATATTTCTGTTTAAGAATTGAATATTTCTATTTGTGGAGCAGTCGCTGCAGTGACAGCGCTGCACAAGGCACAGCACCTTTGTTACAGTCATCCAAGTTAGGGTTGTCTGGTCCCTGAGGTCCCTTTTGTGAGAGAAAGGTAGGGAGCAATGGCTCTTTTTTTTCCATCAGTAGAACTCCCTTCTTAGCTCCTTCCCTTGCCTCATGTTGTGTTCTGATAATTGGAACTGGTCCAGGAAAGGACACGTGTGGCTGGAAAGAGAAATGGGGACGGCTGTGGGTGGAGAAGAGCTTCCCTCCATCGTGGCAGCGAGCTCAGGGAGGAGCAACCCGGCTCTGGGCACGTCAGATAGGCACAGGGAGAGGGGCCTTGCAGAACACAGGGGGAGCAAAGAGAGTGAGGGATCCTGTGCCACAGGGGAAGTGAGGTGTGCATGCATTGCTGAAGCTGCTGTGGCATCAGTTGGGAAGTTGAGAGCAGTTGCAGTAACCCTCCAACTGCGCGATTCCTCTCCAGCCTTTTCTCCTCCCTCTGCTTCCTGTTCCTCAGTTCTGCCTTGTTTGCTCAAGTTGGGAAGGGGGAGGGAATGGGGGAAGTTAATCATTAAACTGCAATGTCTCCTTAACTCCTTCGCAGCCTGAGAGCGGAGTGCTCCTGCCACTGCCAGACTCCTCACCTGCAGACTTGCTGGAATAAACCACTCCATTTAGCTGAGCTCCCTTCATTGCTATTAGTAAAAAAAGAGCTGTGTTTCTGCCCAAGGAACCGTTCAGCAGAGGGTGCTGAGCTGAGGAGGCAAACTGTTTGGTGAGATGGTTACATCTTCTGTCCTGCAGGGAGGGCTGGGGGTGGAAATACGACTTGGGTCCCCATACGGGGCTGGACGAGCCATACAACCTCATGAGATTTTTACTTCCTGGTAGAGTTTGATTTGCTTTTGTCATTGGTGGGGAGAAGCAAAAGCCACACCTTCTTGGGTAGCACTTCTGTTGGAGGTTGTGTGCACAAAACCTCCAGCCACAGGACCAGGCTGAAAAAACTGCAGCTCTTCAGCGTTCTCCTGAGGTATGTCTGTGCCTTTCACTGTGGAATCCACCAGCTGCTCTTTTGCTTAAAAAGAAGATCAAACTCATTCTTCCCCAGCTGCAGCAAGCTGTATCCCTTAGGAGAATCTGCTCCTGGGCTATTTTGGTCCCTCTGGGAAGACGCCTTTGGTTGAAATTATTTTGGAGCATCTTTCTGGCTAAATGAAAGGTGTGTGGAGTTAAATTAACTCAGTATTTAATTTGCTAATAGCGAATTTGTTATCTGCGGGCAGAGCTGCTCTTTTTTTTTTTTTTCTTTCTTTTATGATGCTTTGCTTTGTGGAAGAGTTGAATATAAAAGCAGTACCTTCCTGTCTTGTAATGCGATGATGCTGTCCTCCATTTGACCCTTTAATATATTTTTTGGAGGCTTGCTAAGTGCCTTGGCTGCACTGAGGAAGTGGCTTTGGGCTGGCGGGTGCCAGCCCCTGGGAGCTGGTAGGCAGCCATTAGGGTGAGCTGGTTTAGCTCCTGTTCTGCTGCCTCTGGTCACTTCAGCTCCCTGCCACCCTGCCTGCAGGAGGCTGTGGGTCCCTCCGCCTGGGCTCAGTCCTCAGCCCCACAATCTGGGAGTTGAGTTCCCTGTTGTGCATGGGGGAAGGGCAGCTCCTGCACACCGAGACTGCTGTGACAGCTGGGGCTGTGCACGGGGCAGGGGCATTCCCAGGGCCTCTCCTCCAGGTTTGCCCAAATCGTGTTGCTGGTGTCTGGCTGAACTGCACATCACCACAGGGTCCTACCAGGTATGTGATGCTCTTGTCATGGAGAGCGCTGCCGTCCCCAGCAGCCCGGCTCCTCTCTAATGGCCTTAAAGAGTGTGTGCTCGAGCTCACTGGAGAGCTGGGCAGGCGGCCAGCGAGGCTTTCTGTTGGAGTGTGTGCAGTGCAGACCTGCAGTTGTTCGCAGGAGTTTCCCCCACCCTGGTCTGCAGTCGGCTCAGCGGGGTGGAATCGCAGGACAGAAAACCCAGCAAGCTGGGATTTGCCTGTGAGTCACAGCAGAGCAGTGCAGGGCTTGGAATGGGCGGAGAGTAGTTTGCAGGAGGAAATCCAGGAAGGCGAAAGATGGGTTTTATCCTCCTGCTATTGAGGGTGTGTATTTTTTCCTGCTTTAAGATTTGAGAGGTGCTAACCTTATGGCATGGGCTCCTCTGCCTGGCACGAGTGCCGTTGTTTCTAGCGAGTGGAAGTTTTTTCTTCTCTTCAGGAATCTGTGAGCAGGCTCCATCCAGCAAGCTAATTATTTCCAGGAGAAGAAATTGCATTTACCTGGCAGGCTCTGGAAGCTCATTAACTGTGATATGTGCAGAGTATTCTTCTTAGGAAAGCTGAAGCACATCTTCCTTCTGCCGCGGTGATAGACTCATTTGAAAGCTGCATGCTTCTTGCAGTGCCTTCAGCTCTGGAGAAAACCCCTCCCGAGATCTTGTTTCCTGCAAAAAGCAGCGCCTGCGGCCACGTTAAATGACTCCATGATGATGTGGGGCCTGTAATTAGCCTGTGTCAATATCCTGTTGCAAGTCCATCTCTAGGCAGGTTTCTCCTAGGCTGCTCTTCTGCAAAGCGTACGCTGTGCGACTGCAGGTCGCAGTTATTGCATGGTTTTCCATTTAAGACAAAGATCTGAGGCTGACACAGTTTTTCTGACTGCTCTGATATCTCTGAGCCTTTCCTTTGTACTGGAAGTCCGAGGTGCAGCAGCAACTCACAGCACATTTGGTAGATCACCTTAAATGAAAACTTCCTGAAGACTTTCTGATGGGGATATTGTGAACGAGGCAAAAGAATCTGTTGTCTGGGATTTCACAATACTGTGTGTTTTTTGTTCCTGCAGACGCCTTACTGGCAGACCTGGAATCCACCACCTCGCATATCTCTAAGCGACCAGTGTTTCTAACAGAGGAAACGCCTTACTCCTACCCAACTGGAAACCACACGTACCAGGAGATTGCTGTGCCACCACCGGTGCCTCCGCCGCCTTCCAGTGAGGCCCTAAATGGCACTGTGATTGACCCCTTGGACCAGTGGCAGCCCAGCGTATCCAGATACGCCCACCAGCAAGTAAGAACGTGCTGATGGAGGTGGGGAGAGTGTGTGCGTGGTTTGTTGGGGCTAGATGAGGGGAGGAAACAGCAAGGAGGGAGGATGACATTGGCTAAAGACTGGGGAAATGAGGGGAGGTCAGATCAAATAGCAGAAAAGACCTCAAAACCCATCGTTGGTGCTCCACCAAAGTGGTAGTGTGATGGGATTAGGGTTAGTCATCAGTCCTGTAGCCTGTAGGAAGCAAGCTGGGGCTTTCCAGCTCAGGTCTGCGACTCATAGGCAAATCTGAGGCAAGTGGAAAACAGTTGTTCCTGGTGTAGGTCATCTGATGGGGGCTGGGTGGGCTATGTAATAGGTTTTTGCTGCTGTACTTTCTCCTGCAGCATGTAGGGTTGCAATACAGTGTGTATATTCTTGTTGTGTTCCCTGTTTCCAGTGCAAATTTTATTTCCACAGCCTCAGTCCCAGTCTCCGATCTACAGCTCTAGTGCCAAAAGCTCCAGTGCCTCTGCTCCTAGAGACGGGCTCAGCTCCCCTTCTCCCCGTGCCAGTGAGGAGGAACACGTCTACAGGTACCTTGTCCTTGCTAAGAGAGAAGCCTGACTTGCGGGTTGAGCCTGCTGTGGCTCAGGCTGCCTTCTGAAGCTGGAAACAAACACTGCACTTCCTGTATATTTTCTGTTGCCCTGTGTTGGTTTCTATTACCTCATTCGTAAGAGGCTACTGCATTATCTTTTACATTCACTTAAAGTGTTGACCTGGGCCTTCAGTTTGCTCAGCTGTGGAAGAAGTTTGAGGATCCATCAGGATCTGGGTTGTGTTGAGGGATACAATCCAGAGACCAGTGACAAATCTGTCCCCCTCTTAAGCAACCCCACATGCTTTAGGAAGTGGGTGGCCTTTGAGTCAGTTGTCTCAAGGAATGCAGTACCCATCACCTAGCGGGATGTGCCATTATTTGGATTTTCAAGTACATTTAAATTTCTTCATGAAGGCTTTAAAACTTCTGTCAGTACTTCTGACATTACCAGTTACTAATTATATTATACTAATGGACAGCTGTTATTGCACTGAGAGGTTGCAGGGATGGCCTGTGTGGTGAGACAGACCTTCCTGCTGACATGGGGGTGAGAGAGGAAGAAGCTGCCATAGCTCCATCTCTGATGGCCCCGTGTGATGCACTCTGTCCCGGGTACCTTTTTATAGGTGTGGGGATGAGTGTTGCTCTCCTGTCAATGTTCTAACTGTGCCTAGGTCTTCATACTGAGCTGAAGGCTGCTTGCAACCAGAACTACTACAGGGTAGAACCAGAAGTATCCAGGGATGGCTCAATGGAGGCAGTAATTGCAATTTTTCAGAGGGCTGCATGCAATTAGTACAAAATCAAGATAATTAGGGCCCTGAATCCTCCTGTAAAAGAGCCTGGCATGGTCTGGTTCTTGTGTGAATTGGAGCTTGTGTGCTTAGGCCAGGATGAAGTATGTCCTTCTCAGATTGTGTTTGTGGACTTTGTTTTCAATCTGAAGAGAAAGATGATAACTGCCTTTATGAAGTTCCATAATTGTCACTAGTGCTATAGGTATGATGGTGCTCAACCTGTTATGTATTAACTTTCTGAGCAGAAAGCTGAGGTGTGCCCAAGACAAATTCCCATTTTGGATTTAGGAATAAGAATTTCTGAAGCATTAAAAGTTATTTGTCCATTAATAAAACTAGGAGAAAATTATTTCCCTGCTATTGACAGTGCGTCGATTGTTAGTAGTGTACAGATCACTACATTAGTGTACAGATTACTGTACAGATCATTGCACTGGTACTGTTCTGCTTTTAAACACTTTGCAGTTGAGCATGGCTAAATGGGATCTCCCTTATAGCATAAGCTGTAACTACAGGCAGTGTGTTATATATATACATATATATATATATATATACTCGTGTGTAGGTAAGCCTCTCTAAAGGCTTCTGTGTTGAACGCCGTGAAAATCTGTCAGATTACTTTCTTATAAATTGATTAAAATTCATCAAAGTAAAGATTTGAGGACTTGAAAAGAGACCTCATGGCAGCCTTTTGTGGGACACACAATCTGCTGCTTTTGTAGCTTTGGTAGCTTGACTTTTGTACTTCTTGTCCATTCTGCGCTGGCCCTGCATCCCCTTCCTTCAGAGGAGAGGTTTTTGCTGCTGGTGTGCTGTCAGCAGAAACAGGCCCTTTTCCTGTATGCCAGCTAATGGTTCTGCTGCTGTTCTGTGCATCTTGGATCTGTAGACAGTTAACTCTTTGCTGTAGGACAGTGCAGCAAAGTCCTGAGATCTGAGCCCCTTTCTATCAGTGCTGTTTCTTTGTAACTGACAAGTGAAGATGTGGCTAAACAGCAGCTGTGGGGATAGTCATTTCACAAAGCACACAGCTTTGCCCACAGAGCTAAAAACCTCAGCCTGAAAATAACACAGTACCTGTGTGAACTCTGTGAACTTAATATCTAAGTTTCCCTCCATCGTTCTGCTGTGTCTTAAAGCAGAAGTTTTACACTTCCCTTTTATCTCTAGCTTCCCAAACAAGCAGAAGTCTGCAGAACCGTCTCCCACAATGACCAGCACCTCTCTGGGCAGCAACCTCTCGGAACTGGACAGGCTTCTCCTGGAACTGAATGCTGTTCAACATAATCCCTCCAGTGGCTTCCCAGCAGGTAAGGACTAGCGAGACATTTGGTGTTAGTGAATAGCTTACTTCCCAGAGTAGCAGCCTGCTTCTTCCTTCCAACAGCCTTGCTGAGGAAGATGACTCCAGCCCTGAGCAAAGATTCCTTTAATATGGATAGGATCTCTTGAGGTTCAGCAGTGCTGGGCCAACTTTGGAAATGACTCTAACTTCACAATTTCAAAGTTAGAGCACATGTTGCTTGTGCTCTAAGTTCTAAATATTCTCAAAGATGGAGATTCCACAGGGTTTCTGGGCAGCATGTTGCTCTTTTCTCTTGTTTGCATATATACATGGGCCTATGTGTCTGAACAACTCTGCTCCTCTGTTCTGAAGATGAAGTCAGCAGAAGCCCATCACTGCCCAACGTGACCGGACCTCACTATGTCGTCCCAGAGAGCAGCAGCTCTGCAGGGGGGAAGGCTGCACCCCCTACGAAAGAAAAACCAAAGCGAAATGGTGGGCGTGGGATCGAAGATGTGCGTCCCAGTGTGGAAAGCCTGCTGGATGAGTTGGAGAGCTCTGTGCCAAGCCCAGTGTAAGTAGTGCTTTGGTGGATGCAGTGGGGTTGGGCGGGCTGTTATGGGAATAGGGAGTGTAGTGGAGGGGCAGATGTTGTGGGACAGTGACAGACGTCCCTTGGCTGTAGAGTGGGAAGTCAAGCAGGCACTTGAAGATGCTCCTGCTCTTCTATCTGCTGCAGCTCTTCTTGGATGAAGGAATACTTGAGTTGTGGCACATTTTTTTTAAACTCAGGTTTATAGCTGTTTGTCCAGATGAGTGTTTGGTCATGATCCGTTCAGTAATGGGTGGATGTATGTGCATGTACACTCATGTTAGACTTGGCAGAGAGACAGGACCTGTGTGTGTTGCAGAAGCTGGATCAGTGGGAGGGCTGGATAGGAAGAGCAGTGCCAATGACACTTGCCACGCTTGCTTGTTTAGAGGAGCCAGTGAAGCTTTCAGTCTAGGAGCTCTCCCCCAGGCCTAGATGCACTCTTTAAAAATAAATATATTTTATTTTCATCAGCCCTGCAATCACTGTGAGCCAAGGGGAGGTGAGCAGCCCCCAGCGTGTCACCGCCAGTCAGCAGCAGACCCGTATCTCTGCTTCTTCAGCCACACGAGAACTGGATGAGCTGATGGCGTCCCTCTCTGACTTTAAGGTGCTTTATCTTGACAGCTCGCACCTCATCTCATCCCTTCCCACGCCCAGGCTCTTGCATGTTGGCCACATCTGCTGACCTTAACTGATTTCCTGAATGCCTGCTTTACCTCTCGTCTTGTGGAACTTCCTTTGGTGGTGTTTGTGCTGCTATAGGTTCTTGACTGCAATAGTTTCCTGTCGCTGTTGTGGGCAAGGGAATTCTGGGGTCTGTTTTTCCATCCATTCTGCAGTTTGTCTGCATTTGGCAAAGATAACGAGCTTAGTTGCTGCTCGGTGCAGGGTGAATTATTTTGCTATGCTGCAACTGAATGAGAAGTAGGGAAGCTTGAGACAGCACCGCTCTGCTCCATGACAGGGGCCAGGCTCTTCTGTTCCATGGGCTGACCCTCTGCAGCAGTGTGCTTATACTTTGTGCTTTCCTGAGGAGGGTATTAGGGGCTTAAAGGCATGTGATATGAGCATTGAAACCTTTGCATCAAGCAGCTGAAAACTTCAAGGGTTTCAATTTTAAAACAGTATCAATTATTCAGCTCCAAATAGGATTAAAGACTGAGCTTGTGTGGGTGAAGGATGGCAAACAGTATTCAGGATCTTGTTTGCAAATCAGTGTACTGTGTTGGAAAAGGACTGCTACTTCAGTCACAAGTGACACACGAAAAAATTCCCCTAATAGAAGAAGTGGAGGAATAACTTGCCACTGGAGCATCAAGCACTTGCTCTGTGTACTTAGAGAACTTACAAATGCACGCATTTCTTTTCAATTAGGTATACTATCCTTTTTACACTAGGTGGTTAACTGTGGAGTTTATTTTCATGGTTCATCTACCCACAGTCATAGCAAAATAATTTTGCTCTCTCTACTTGTTTGCTTATAGCATTGCTGAATTATTCCCTTGAATTTGTTCTGAGAGAGGTGGAGAAGCAAATACCTAATATGTTGTCATTGTTGGGTGTGCCTTTCTTACATACACGTGCAAGTCTGCTTTGTAATCCTACAAAAGTTCCAAACTCTGTTACATTTTCCTCACATGGAAGAATCTGCCAGTACTTGGTGATGTTTCTTGGCTGTGTTAACCTCCATCCCCTACCATGAGTTTGGTCCCAAGGCAGTCAGAGCTGAGCAGTGTTTTCTGAGAAGATGTAGGCAGCTGAGAAGCCTGCATGCTCCTTGGGACTTTGCTTGCCCTGTACTTATTGGCTTCAATTCAAGCCTGCAGTCTGTGACTCACGTACTTGACTTTGTGAGACTCAAGGAGCAACTCGCTGTTTTCTCTGGACTTAATTTAGTACGTATTTAGTCACTGCAAATAGTGATGCCTTACTGGTGCTTTTCTTTTTCCATATTAGGCCCTAGGGCAGAGAGCAGGCTATCAGCGAGTATCTGTTCCATGCAGTTGAAAAATTGTGCTGTTGTGAAGCTGGAGAGTTCCCACCTGTGCTGCTGGCAGCGTACCCTGCCTCGCTGCTTCTGCGTGCTGTCAGTGCCAGGGCCTCCTGCTGCTTTATCAGGGCTCAGAAAACAAGCTCAAGGTGTGGTTGCTGCCACCAGCCTTTGCTCCTGGTGAGCTTTGGCAGCAGGGGACGTCCTTGCCCAGAGCAGGCTTTTTTGTTTTGTGCAACTCCAATAAAACTGCATGGACGAGGCTAGATGCTTTCTGTAACACTGCCCTCCTTCCTGGCTTCTTTTCTGCTTGAACTCTAAAAGCAACCTGAAATGCAATGAGATCTCAAGATTTATAAATGCAGTGTTAGGGTTTTTGAAAGGCATTGAGCTCAGGATCGTTGTCTGTCTAAATGTTTTTTTTCCCACAGAACCAGCAACACGATTTCTGTAATAGTTTCTCTTTTATTATTATTGTCATTGGCTGCTTTTGGACAGCTGCTTTACTTTATCCTGTTTTTCCTTTCAGTCCTTTTTCTTTGTTTTTACCTCCCCTGTTTGTGCCAATGGGTGGTGCTGACTTCTCTGTAAAGATGTTCTAGTCTGTACCAGTGACAGGGTGTAAGGGGGAGAAGTGGGGTCTTTCCCAATGGTGAAAAAGAAAAGGCTGTCATTCACGTGCCAGACTTGTGTGTGGTTGCAAGAAAAAGGACAGAGGAACGAAGTGCAGTATGTAATTAGCTGGAGTTGGTGGCTGCTGCAGGCCCCAGTGGATGGCAGTGGGAGAGGTGGCAGCACCAATGTTTCACTTCTGTCATAGCCCAGAGTAACAGATGCTGTTACAGACTGATACATTACCCTTTTATCTTTTGCTCACTTTAATGAGTTGGTCGTTCTTTTTGCTTACAGGATCCATTTGATTTTGGTTATCTAGCTCATCAGCACTGAGGTTACTTAATGCACTTGGTTCTTTTGCCTCTGACATTTCTGTGTAATGTGACTCCAGCTGACTGCACATTGTGCTGCTCGTGTTTAACTGTTATGTTACTGTTACGTATTTAGCCCTTGCTCTTAATTTGGAATTAGTATGCTTTTAGTATGCTGGAAATATTTGCTTCTGAGCAAAATGCCAGCCTTGCCTTGCCAACAGCTGACTGTTTTAGAAAGTCTGGAAACTGAGTAAGTGAGCTATAGCCATTTACACCCATTTGTACAGGTACATCCACGTTAGGCAAAATACAGGGAGGAGGGCAATATGAGGAAATTCCCTTGTTATTGTAACTAATTAATGTACTTGCTGGTTCTTTTCATCTTGATTTCCTCCTGGAAATGAGGAGCAACCTGTGATTAACTGCAGTCCCCCTACTGCTTTCTAAGATGCCCCTCCATGGCACTACTTGGGGACTTCACCAGTGTGTGTGCTTGCTGGCTCCTGACCCCTTGGCCTGGGAGCTGCTTAAGTCACCTGCAGGTCTCTTCCAGCTATTGGCAGATCATGTTTGTGTTCTGGTTAATTTTTTCCTTTTATTCATGACAAGTCCTCATACAGGTAAGTAAAGACTGAGCTGTTGCTACATTAGGATGTGAGGGTCTAACTTCTTAAAGCTTTTTCAAAAAACACAGTGAAGAACCAGAGCATATCTTGATATCTGTTGGATTTGGAGAACTTTGGATAGGTTTTTTAAAATGACAGGGCTCTGCATTGGCCTTAGGTTGACCTACTGTGTGAACTTGGCTACGGCAATGTTCTGATTTTTCTCTCTTTGAGAAAAAGGTGCAATGCCAGTTTGTCTCTTAAGGCTCAGCCAGGAGCCACTGAAAACAGGAAAAGGAGGATCCATGATTCTTATTTTATTTTAAAAACCCTCTGAGCCAAGGAGAGCAAAAAAATTTGTCTCAGTCACTCTTGTTAGGGTGTATTTCGGATTAAAATGAATACTGATCTTGTTACAATTGAAATGTGGAGATTGTGACCTAAGGAGAAGAGGTTCATCTGGCAATCTAAGCAAAGTTTAGAAGGGCATGGAATGACTGGCAAAGCTGTTGTGATTCACTGTGTATCACCTCCAAGGTGAGATTGATTCAGTGAGTAGAGCAAAGCCCGCGTCATCTGCTTTTGTTGTGCATGCCCTGAGGCTTTGTTCTCACTGCTGTGAACTCGGGCAACTGGAGCAGTTTTAGTGCATGGAGAAGAAAACGTCATGGTTTGTTCTATTCATCGATTGCTTTTTTTTTTTTTCAGCTTTGAAATATAGAATGTACATAGCTGAGTATGAGTGAGTTGCTAATGTGACCTTCACCCGCAGTGCAGACATTCCTGGGCTTATAGCTGGCTTCCTGGCAGCTGCTGCGTGCCCCCATCGCACTGCAGGTGAACACATGAGGTGTTACGTAAGAGGGTGGCAGAGAAGAACGATCTTGATGGCTGTTCAGCTTCATATCCTGTGATCTCATGCAAAGATCAGCACAATGTCACATCGATTCTCCTCTTTGCTACCCTGTTCTCATTCCTGTTTCTCTGATGTAAGGCTCAGGATCAACATGGCTCCTGATTTGGAGATCACAATTGTTAAAACACTTTATACCATGCTTCTTTTTTCTGCCCTCTGTTTCTTATTTCTTATCTTTCTTTTTTTTCTCCTTCTTTCTTCTCTCTCCTTTTTGCAGACTATGTCTCTGATTCCTGAACCCTCCCTAGAACTGGTTCCCGATTCAGCAGATGCAGACTCCAGCAGCATTCCTCCCAGTTTAACCGTGCTATCCCCTTCCAAATGCCCTTCTGTCAGGCACAGCGGGGATGTGGCAGTGCCAGCAGGTTCCCCCTCAGCAGTTCTCTGTGCTGAGGAAGGCATTAGCACTGCAGTGTGGCCTGCTTCGGGGCAGTGTGCCACTCTTCCACGCGTACCCTCTTTGCCACAAATGGTCCCTGTGCCCCCTCCACGCGTCTCTTCTGTTTCTGCTACTCGTGGGGAGCAGATGGCCTCTGCAAGTTTGGTGAGGCTGGCTGGAAAGCCTGACTCTTCCAGGAAGACTTCCCAGGCTGTGCCCAGGGCTGAGCTGCTGTGTAGATCTGCTAAGGTGGAGGCACAGGGCCTGGAGCTGGCAAAAGAGAGTGAGAAAAAGGAGCAGAGAAGTGACCCCAAACTCTCAAGCGTCTCAGTTTCAAACACTGGTATAAGTGATCAAGGGAAGGAGCAGGCAGCTAAAGAATTGGATCAGCAGGGAGTGTTCAGGGATAATTCAGCCCTTCCTTCTCAGGGCAGAAGTGTGAAAGCAGCTTTAGATGAGCTGTGGGCCCTGGAGCTGTCTGAGCATGTACCAGAAGTACACAGAAAGGGTGACAGCATTTTGAGTCCTGTGTGTGACCGTTCTGTTGTGGGCCTGGATCAGTGGGCTGTCTTCCCAGACACTGAAAAACAGTTGGGCTTTGCTGTGGAGCGAGGACAGGAGCAAAAGGCTGAAGTATCACCTGAAATCCAAGTAGGTGGCTGTCCTGAGCTGGTCAAGAAGAGGCAGGGCAGGGAGAGAACTCCCAGAAAGGCAGGTACTGCTATCATGAACAAAGCTGGAGAAGATGGAGAAAATGAGCAGATCAGAAGCTCTGCAGTTGCTCCAGAATCTCCTGAAAACACTTGGAAAGCTGAATGGGATTTGCCGTGCCTCTCCAAACCACCCATTGAAAGGATTTCTGCATCAGGCCAGGCAGGCACTGAACACATGTGGGAGGAGGATGAGTCCTAGCTGGGGCTGTCCTGACTGCACTAACGTTTTGTGTGTGGTGTGAGTGTGCCTGAGCCCACCCACACTAACAGCATGTGGTGCTGAGCAGCGCTACTGACAGCTGCATGTCATGGGGGCTTTAAGTCCTCTGCTTTGTCTTCTGGTCTGTTCTGCAGGTCAGTCAGCAGCACAGAACGTGGCAGAGTGTAGGGACTGCCCAGTGAAATGGGTTTTTATTCCTTAAATGGAATGAGGCAGATGCTTAGTCCATAAAGGCCTCTGAAAAGTTAAAGGGCTGATTCACTCCTCTGGAGGATGTCCCTCTGCCTTTTTAGGTCTTGTTGTTGGACCTGTTAGTGTTCCTTCCAGCTCTGGATGTATGCTTGGTGCACCAGACCACGAGTCTTGTGCTTGTAAAGGGCACACACTGAAAGTCTGCCGTGTTTCTTTGTGATGCTAAAGTTTCTTTAATGCTCAGTGGAATGGTTGTGCTGCACCTCGTATCTTGGCTTTCTGCTGGGTAATCTTTCCCTTCCTTTTCTAGATAGTTATTTTTGGCTACAGTGGTTATCCTTACAGAGTTTTTCCTTGCACTGAGTCACTGTTCTGGACTGTGCCAAGAAGAATTTTGGCATTGTGGAATTAATGTCATCACTCTCCCTGCATACATTTGTCACTAATGGCTTGAGTTTGTGCTGTTGCATCTTGAGGCTTGCTCTTACTCTTTTCTCTGCTGACACTATTGCCTTTTTCATCTAGATTAAGTCTTTAATCAAGAGGACAAAAGAAACCTCCAATGTGCATCCAATGAGTCGTGACCTCTCTCCAAGGCGTAAATTAGGTCCTGCAATATTTCACAAGACCAAGTCCCAAGATCGCTTGATTGAAGAGCTGCAGGACAGACTGGGAGTTGCTAAACAGGAAAAAGAGGAGCAGAAAAGCCAGAATGGCTGGCTGACAGAGGGGGTCATTATCACTGCCCGACCCCAGGGGGAAGAGCAAAATGGTGGACAGCAAATAGAGAAGGTAGAAAGTGAGGGGAACTTCCACTTCTGGGAAATTGGAGCATGTTCCTGTCTAGGCAGCATTTTGTGGAGGTGTATGTTAGGTGACACCTTAAGCAACATGAAGTGAAGAACTAACTCCTCCTTCTCAGCCTCTTCTGACCTGAAAAGTAAACTGGCTCTCAGTTCCTAGTTCATGTTTACGAATTGGGGTGATATCTAAGGGTGCTGGTAATGGTATCTGTTTAGGCAATCTGCTGCTACTGCATATCAAATACCTGTGTGGGTATTGTTTGAAAACCCTTCTGGGAGGCTTGTCAGAGGAATGCCTTGTCTTTCCCAGTACATGCCTGTGCAGGAAGTTCTGGGTGTAAGATGGTGCTCTTAGAGCTACACAGAGAAGGAAGCTTTCTGGTCCCCTTCTCTATTTTCCCTGTCCCTTGGTTCTTTGCTGTTTTTTTCCCCTTAGATAAAGATGGTAACCAGAGGCCTCTGTCCTTACTTGCTTTGCTGGGCTGTGTGGCAGTGAGGTTGATGTTCCAGTTGTGCTCTGATGTAAACCAGGGAGGTTCAGAAGGGCAGGAGGGAGAGCACGAGGCAGCAAAGATCATTACTCACTGGTCTGTGCTTCCAGCCTTCCTGTTGCAGGAGGTGCTTGTTGGTTCCTCTTTGGATTTACTCACTTTTCTTCCCTGTCTCTCTAGGTGGTATTCCCTCCAGAATCCCCACACCCTCGAAGGAGGACAGTCTCTGTTTCAGCCTCTCCCCTGCTCCAGCCTTCCAATGAAGCTGTGAAGACAGTCCCTGCTAATGCTTCTCCCTCTCACGTACCTGTCCTCCCACTGCCAGCTCAGCCCTCCCATGCACTAGCTACCTCAGCTCCATGTCCAGCCTCCTCCTATTCCTCCCGCTTGGCTCCCCAGCCACTTTTCCAGTGGGAAGCTTCTGGTGCTGATTATCATGAGCTCTCTGTTGTGGGCACCCCTCCTTCTGAAGATCCTAGGCACTCTTCTCCCCAGACCTGGACCCCTAGCACCAAGACAGTTGTTTCTGTTGGCTGTCAAACAGAAGATGAGGCTTTCTTCCCGCGGATGCAGGCAGGATTCTCTTTTCTGCTTTCTTTTTTATTTAATTTTAAGCACAGTGTTGTCCAGTCTTTCCACTGCTGTCAGCTTGGTAGCTCAGTAAACACGATGTTCAGGTGAAGGCTGGCTCTGAACCACTTAATGAAAGAGCAGAGTCATAGTGGTATCAAATCAATGCCAGCCGTGCCTGCCTGGCACTGCAAACTACATGGTTGTGCACCAGTCTGCTGAGATGTTGGTGCTTCCTGTCTGCCCTCTGTGCAGCAGGGATTGTGATTTGTTTCCCTCTGAGATGAAGGAGGTAGCTCTGAAAGTCAGGTCTCAACTCTCCCTGCCACAATCTCTCATGAGATGGGAAGAGGGATGGAAAACTGACAGCAAAATCTCAATCCTTCCTGTGCTTACCCGTGTGATGAGGTGTCCCTGTTGCATTTGGAGGAGGAGCTGCTGCTCTGTGCCTCCTGTCAGGGAGGGGTTGCAGCCCTGGGATGCTGGGAAGGTGTAACGCACGTGAGCAGCACGGTGTTTTGCCATGCTATTTGTACAAGCAGGTCTCAGCAGCTAGCCAGCTTCTGCATCCTGAACTGTTGTACTTTTCAGGTGACCTCTGCTCCTCCCCTCACCCGCAGTGCCAACCTGCTGTCTGCCTGCGCGCCCCCAGCCCCTCCCAGCCCTGAGAAGGCAGGAGCTCCTTTGTTTCCTCTCAGCATGGTGTGCTTTTGGGTGGATGTGTGTGCTGGGAGCTGCTCCTGGAGCTTGCAGCGTGGTGATCCTAGCTGCTGTCTGGTAGTGCATGGTTTGGTGCTCCTACAGCACCCAGCTGAATCGGAGTGCTGGTAGGTCCTGTGGTGAAGGGGCAGCTTGAAGGGCCTTTGCATGACGGATTTGTGTGGATTCTGTGCTGTGTCCCCTTCAAATAGCAGGCAGTGTGTGCAGGAGGTTGGAAACAAACTTGTGAGCTGGCAGAAGGCTGAACCAAGTAGTGGTGGCAGTGTGCTCAGGTCATTGGGCCTGCACTGAGGTCATCTGCATGGCCCACACCAGCAGGGCACCACAAGTGCTGTGTTTCTACGTGTTGAATTCTTCTCCTCTCCTTTCTTTCCAGATTGTATTTATGATTTGTCTCTGTGTAACCTGTGCCTTGTGGCCACAAGCCCCTGCTCAGCAAGAGAGGATACAATTCTTTTAGTTCTGTCCAGCCTTTTCCTCGTGCTGTGCCTGACCTTGTCCTGGGACTCTGCCCTGGCTCTGTGTACATGGGGCCCTGCTGTCCCTCTCCTGTGAGCAGTCTCCTTGCAGTGGAGTGCTTTGGAGATGTTCACTGTAGCTGTTTGGTAGCAATAACAGCTGTATGGCAGAGAGTTTATTCCAGGCTCCAGACACTGGGGCTTTTCTGTGCTGCTGGGCTGGGAAATTATGTATGTCATGAGAATTTTTCTACAGACAAGTGGAAACCAAGGTTGGTCACTGAGTCAGCTGGTTGGCTACAAGCACGACTGGCTGCAGGACAGGGAGTAGAGCTCCTCCAGTGGCTGGAAGGGCAGAATCTGCCAGGGCTCTGGAACACCTCAGGAAGTCCTGCTCCCCTGCCCATGATGGCAGCTAGTGGGTCGTTCACAAGTGTGGATTTCACATCTGTTTTTAATCTGACTCCGTGGCAGGAGAAAACATGCTTCAGAGCAGCATCTCGGGGGGGGGGGGACGACACGACTTCTGTGGGTCTTTCTAGGCCTGAGAGTAGCTATTGCTGTGCAGTCAGCTAAAATATCTCTATCTCATTACTGCAGTTCTCCTGTAAAAGCAGCATTGGTGTCCAAAGAGAGCACATACTTTGTTCCTAAGTTGTGAACCTAAATAAAACTTCTCTCCCTGTTCTCCTCTGGGGAGCCATTCCAAGCCGTGTGTACTGTGACTGGAGTTCCAGAAGCTGCCCCTGGGATGAGGATTGTAGCCCCTTCCCTGTGCATTTCCAGAGGTCCAGCAACAGACGTGGCACTGTTTCCATTGCAGCCCTGTCTGCTCAGGCTCTGCTGTGGATCCACTGCCCTCTGTGTGGGTAAACAACAGGCAGCTTGAAGGGAGTTTCCTTCCTGCTTCCACTTGCTTAGCTTTGGCGTGGGATGAGAGCCACCTGATGGGGCAAAGGAGATTTGGCAAAAAAGGAAATGTCCGTAAGGAGTGCAGGTGGAGGAAAGGGAGATCTAGCTGAAAGGGAGATGGAGAGTGGAGGAGGAATCCCTTTAAGAAGGATAGAGTGGCAGTAGGAACAGAAAGAGGTCAGAGGGAAGGGGCCCTCTGGATGGTGTCTGTGCTTTGACAGCTGGCCAGGAACTGATGAGGTAAAGGGAGATTTTTGGCAGAGGCTTACAGAGCACTGTACCGAGTGTTTGGGAACAGCTAGTAACTTCTGCTGTGTGTACAGCAAAAGAAAGTCAAATCCTTAGTTGCCAGCTCTGCTGTTTTATATCCCATGGTCTCTGCATGTCTCTGCATGGGCAGAATGTGTGTACTTGATCCTGGCTCTCCCAGGCTTCTGCAGAGAGCGTAGCTGTCTCCTAGCAGCCTCTGGTTTGTCTCTACAGAAGTGCCACTGGCAGCAAGAGCAGAGATATTTCTGGGAAGTGCAGCAACGTTTGCTGTATAATCTTTGTTTTCTCTTCCCTGCAGTTCATGGCACAGGGGAAGGCCAGCGGCAGCAGCTCCCCACCATCCACCACCCCCAAGCCTGGCAGTCAGCTGGACACCATGCTGGGAAGCCTGCAGTCTGACCTGAACAAACTGGGGGTGGCAACAGTCGCCAAGGGTGTGTGTGGAGCCTGCAAGAAGCCAATTGCTGGGCAGGTGGGTTGAAGGTGCTGTCTGATTGCTGAGCCTTGGCCTGCAGCTGGGAGCAGTGGGGAGGGCTTCTTTCGTGAGGCTGAAGAGACTGGAGATGCTGGAGAAACTGAAGTACTCTATTTATCCACTGGCTAGGTACGCTGTAAGCTCCTCCAGTGACCTCTACTCTGCCCTTGAGGGACTGCCCTCTCCTGAGATGATAGGTAATTCAGTTTTCATGCTACCCCAGTCCAGGGCTCACTTGAGTAGTAGAACTTGCCATTCTTGCTAACCTCCAGCTGGTGTCTTGTCGTGTGGTCTGGGGAGAGAGAGATGGAGTTGTCCTTCATAATCTGTCTTCCCAACAGGTAGTTACAGCCATGGGGAAAACCTGGCACCCTGAGCACTTTGTCTGCACCCACTGCCAGGAGGAGATCGGGTCACGGAACTTCTTTGAGCGGGATGGGCAGCCCTACTGCGAGAAGGACTATCACAACCTCTTCTCTCCTCGCTGCTACTACTGCAATGGGCCAATCCTTGATGTGAGTTCCTGGCTAGGGTTCAGAGTGCTGGCGAGGTGCTGCAGGCCTTGCTGTTAAAAGCTCTATCTGTGTGTCCTGTGTGAAAGGTGTTTTCAGGGGCTTCTGTTTTGCCTTTGCCCTTGCTGTGAAAGGCAAACAGCACCATCTGGTACAACTTTTTACATTAATGAGGTGGTTCGGTCCCCCTCACCTTCCCTGAAGCTGTAATCCTTTGAAACTCCATGTGGTTTCATCGTTTTGATGATGACTCCCCAGCTCTTTTCTGCTGGTAGCCTGTAGTAACAGCACCAGTGCTAGTCCTGAGAGCTGGAGGGGCCCTGTGTAAGGGAGGAAGCAGTGTGCAGGGTCTTTTTAGGGTTTAAAAAAAAAAGTATGCCATAGGGAAGGTCTAAAAGAGCTAGAGACGGGGAAGAATTGATTCAGCTCTATAAAGAACAATCTATTTTGATGCGTGGAGTTGGCAGTGTTGACTTAAATGTGTTCTTCCCTCCCCTCTTGCTCACCTCCAAGCTGAAGCCATGATTTATGTGACTTTTCTTTGTGTCTTCTTCTGAACAGAAAGTAGTGACGGCTTTGGACAGGACGTGGCACCCTGAACACTTTTTCTGTGCCCAGTGTGGAGTTTTCTTTGGACCTGAAGGTATTATGGGTTAATGTGAGGGGAAAACATTCTCCTTCCTGAACTGCAGACAGGTGTGTAAGGCACAGCTGCTATTAGGGGCCGGCTTGAGTTGACAGGAAATACTGGAGATGGAAGTTCTAAGGAAGTAGCTGTTCATGGGGGAAGGATCTCACAGAAATCTTTTCACTCTCTTAGTCTCTGGAGAGGATGAGCATGTGTGTGCACAGGACAGGAAGGGCAGCAGGAAACAGCTGCCTGCTGTGTGTTATGGGAGAGGAAGGGTGATCCTACCCACGCTGCTTACCCCACAGAGCTTGGCTGCCATAGATGAGGGTCTGGAGCTGATGATCTTTGCCTTTTGTTCTTCTTTGGCAGGATTTCATGAGAAGGATGGCAAAGCCTATTGCCGCAAGGATTACTTTGACATGTTTGCTCCCAAGTGTGGAGGCTGTGCCCGGGCTATCCTGGAAAATTACATTTCTGCCTTAAACACCCTGTGGCATCCTGAGTGCTTTGTCTGCCGGGTAAGAAAACCAAGGTCCTTTGTGGCTGCTGGACCCCTGTCCTTCACATCCTGCAGGCATCTGGTCCCTTATCAGGAAGGAGGAATCTCTGGGGTCATGAGAGACCACCAGCACCACAAGATAAAAACGTCAGCAACCAAACACCTTCTTGCTCCTCTGCCTGTTTACATGAAACCTTCTTGCTGCATTGCTCTTTCTGTTCCCTGCTGCAGTTAAAGGGCTTCTGCAGCAGAGCACAGATAAACAGAGACATGTTTTGTGACCTTTAAACAATTATAAGCTAAGCTTCTCTCTAAGCACTTGCCTCAACGATCAGATTTTGAGGATCTTCCTCTCATGCTCCATCTGACAGCATAAACTAATGAAACTGACCTTGTTCAGACAAGCATGCACGTCAGTGGAATAGTGGCAGGCTCCATACAACAGGCATAATAAACAGGAATACTGCAGATTAAATGCTTGGCACTCTTTCAGAGAGCCTTGCAAATATTATCTCTTACAGGCCCCAAGAGAAGAGCAAATACAAGCCAGTGTTTCCTAGAGTGAAACAAAAAGGCAGAGGCCAGATTAAGCAGCAGAATCACGAGCTGCTGGTTCCTGCTGTTCAGGGCACTGCACTGCCTGTCCATTGCTGTCTGGCTCCTGCAGTGGCGCATGGGGAGTGGAGCCAGAAATGGCAGTGCTTGCTGCGTGGGGCCAGGCAGGGCCAGGCTTTTTGTGCCAGCACTGAGCTGCTTTCATGCAGTTCTGCTTTCCTTCTCCCTGCTGCTGCACTGCTTGTTTTAGTGGGGCTAGCTCTGATGTCTTCCAAGACACAAAGCAGGATTCTTCCCCATTTTGCCAAAGCAGAGAAGACTCCCTGCTGCTGAGGAAGGAGGCTGTTTATTAGACTAATTGTCTGCACAAGATAAGTTTTGGACTTGCTGTAGGCAAATGGTGTTTGACCATGGTGTTGTGAGTGTTCAGCTGCTTGTGGCTCTGCATGTTGTTTGCTGGGCTCTTGTTTGTGTTGGGGCCCAGCTGAGCTTTCTTTGTGGGAAAGAGGTTGGTGTCTGGGCTGGATTCTGGAGATCTGGCTTCTCCTCTGCGCCCTTCTGCTGCTGTGTTCAGTGAATGGAATCCGGATCCTGTGCAAAGCATATCTCTAATGCCAGCTGAGCTGCAGAGACTGCTTTTGAAAACATTCTTTTTTGTCTTTTGGAACCAGCCCCAAATTCATTACATTTTGCTGTAAGAAAACTTTGTTAGTCCCCGTTCCCTGGTTCCCACTGTGGGGAAGCTGGGCTGAGATTAGGAGATAAAAGGAGAGGAAGGTGCTGCAGTGTTTCCTGTCCCAAGGGAAGGAGCGTTCCTCCTCCTGCCTGGTAGCTGGTTTTATTTCCTTTGTGCGAGGGAAGCCAGCTGAAGCCGTGGCTGTTTCCCTTGCCTGTGGCTGTACCTGTCCATCTCTCGGCCTTTCCTCAGAGGCTCTTCTCAACAGACAGGAGTTTGGTTCGGTGCACGGCAGGATGATGAAAGGCAGCAACTCACACTGCCTGCGGTGCGGCTGGTTTGTGCCGCAGAGCTGAGGTCTGTGAGCTGCCCGCGTCTCCAGCTCATTGCTGAACCTGTCCCCTTCTGCTTTCTCCTCCTGCAGGAATGTTTCACACCATTCATCAACGGCAGCTTCTTCGAGCACGATGGGCAGCCCTACTGTGAGGTGCATTACCACGAGCGCCGCGGCTCGCTGTGCTCTGGCTGCCAGAAGCCCATCACGGGACGCTGCATCACTGCCATGGGCAAGAAATTTCACCCTGAACACTTTGTCTGTGCCTTCTGCCTCAAGCAGCTCAACAAAGGAACCTTCAAAGAACAGAACGACAAGCCCTACTGTCAGAACTGCTTTCTCAAACTCTTCTGTTAAAGGCATCATAGATGGGAGCTAAGCATCTTTCTGCCGCCCCTTGTGGCAGTTCTGTCTCTTTGAACATTACTGTGATTTAGAAACCTTACCAGGCAGGGGAGGGGGCGGGTGGCAGTGCTCAGTGCTGCTGCAGAGAGGCAGTAGATCCAGAGATGAGACGGACCATTAAACTGGAAATGCCCTTGCTGTGTCTCAGTAGAGAGAGGCTCGGTCCCCTCATTACGGTGTATCTGTGTATGACTGACAGCTGAGCTTAGCCCCAGGGCTCCACCAGGGAGGCTGTCCTCAGCCCCTGCTGCCAGGAGCAGCTCTGCGTGCAGGATTCTGCCTGTGTCAGCTCTGGGCAAACCCTGACACTTGCAGACAGCAGTTTTGACACCTGGCACAGCGAGGGCATCCCGTGATCTCAGCAGCACCCTGCCTCTGCTCCTAGAGCCACGTGGCATGTGTGACTTACAGACCAGAGCCTCAGCACAGGCTGCCACGGCCCTGCAAGGGTCTCTCCAGTTCCATTACACTGTAAGGAGTTGATACCACTTTTTGTTGTTGTTGTTTTAAGAGGAATGAAGGTGTTACTCTGTGGGTTCTTCCTGGTTTGTTACTCCATGCCTCTTCTCAGCACGTGGAAGCAGTGGGTGCTGTCCCCCTTCAGAAGCGTTGGTGCAGGGAGTCAGAGCACAGCACTGCTGCCCATCCCCAGCAGGAGTGCAGGCTGTGTCCCACTGTCAGGGCCTGAGCTCCTCCCGAGGGAGGGGGGGAAGAAGCGGAGGGGTTTAAGAAGCCAGGAAACAAACCAAGTCCTAACTTTCTCTTTCTTCTTCCTCTCTTTGCTAACGAGAGCTGCCAGCCTTCGGCCCTTCCCCTCTCTGCTCCCGTCCCACGTGTGCTACTAAGAGATGCTACAGCAATAACTTTTATACTGACTGTTCTGCCAAACCCCGGGCGGGCTCTGCAACACGCCCGGTTTTACTATGGGAACGAATACTGTATCCTGTCTTTGATAAGATTTCTACACTGATTTTCGAATTCGTATCTAATTTGCTTTTAATCCTCTTATACAGAAATTGGTTTTGAAGTGATTTTAAAGAGAGCGACTTTTCTATCAGCGCTGCGGTCGCGGTGCCGTTCAACCCAACGGGTGCGGGGCGCCGCTTAGCGCGGCTCGGGGCCGGGGAGCGCAGCTCGGGCTGCGGGGCGGGGCGGGGCGGAGAGCCGCGGGGGGCGGAGCGCCGTGCCGGGCTGTGCCGGTGCCGCCTCCTCGCAACGGCGCTACGGGCGGGCCGAGCCCCGCAGCCCTCGGAAGGCAATAACCGGCTCTGCTGGGGCCTCGCCGCGTCGCCTCCCCGCCATGTAACGCTCTCGCTGCGCTTTGCTTCCATTTACGTTCTTGCAGTTACGCCAATAAAGTTTGTACCGTTATTCCGTGCCGGTGCCGCTCTGTCCGTCAGCGCCGCCCCCTCCGCTGCAGCGCGCTCCTCCGACCGCTAGGGAGCGCGCCGCGCCTTCCGCCGTAGTGCGGCGCCACTCCTGTGAGTGACGAGCGCGTCGCCCAACCGGAGCCGCCGTCCGCCCCGATTGGCGGTTGCGGGCAGCCAATGGGCTGCGCGAGAACCCTTCCGTGGCTCGCTGCGATTGGGCGAGAGCCGCTGTATGAAAGGCGGCGGCCCCGCCCTCCGGCCCTTCTTTCCCGGAGCCCTCGTGGAGGTGGGTGCGCCGCGCGGCGCCTCCCGGGCGGCTGCAGGCCCGAAGCGCCCCGGAGGTGTCGGGGCCACGGGGGGAGCGCGGAGTCCGGGCTCGGGAGGGTGGGGGAGCGGGTAGGGCGCGGGGCCGGCTGACCTCGCCTTTCTCGCAGCTCACAGCTCGTCTTTAAACCCGCCGGGCGATCCTTGGAGCACCGCCGCGATGCCCAGGGAAGACAGGGCGACGTGGAAGTCCAACTACTTTATGAAAATCATCGTGAGTGCCGCTGGGGCGCCGGGGGGAGCGGGGCCGGGCCGCGCCTTGCGGCTGCTGCGCGATGCGGGCAGGGCCCGAGCGCCGCCCGGCCGTGATAAACGCGTTGGGAAGCGCACGGAGCGGCCGGAGCTGCACGGTGCTGACGGTGCTCCGTGTGCCGCAGCAACTGCTGGATGATTACCCGAAATGCTTCGTGGTGGGAGCGGACAACGTGGGCTCCAAGCAGATGCAGCAGATCCGCATGTCGCTGCGCGGGAAGGCCGTGGTGCTGATGGGGAAGAACACGATGATGCGCAAAGCCATCCGCGGGCACCTGGAGAACAACCCCGCCTTGGAGAAGTGCGTACCGCCCCGAGCCTCCCTGGGATGCGTGTGAGGAGGGGGGCTGAACGCTTTGCTTTCCTTCAGGCTGCTGCCTCACATCCGTGGGAACGTGGGCTTTGTCTTCACCAAGGAGGATCTGACTGAGATCCGGGACATGCTGCTGGCCAACAAGGTACGCGGTGGGACCTCGCAGTGCCGGGGCTGGCAGTTGCTGAGTTAAAGATAATACAGAACTGTCAGGGTTACCTGGTGGTTTGCAGCCCCTCCAGATGTGGGTGACTCAGCCGTATTTAATTCCATCTCACTTGTGCGTGCCCAGCTGACGTCCATCCTGCTGGAGCACATCGGGATGAGGCTGATGCCCCTGAGAGGTCAGCACTCCTCCAGCAGCTCTCCTTGTTTCTTCTTCCTGCAGGTGCCGGCAGCTGCTCGTGCTGGTGCGATTGCTCCCTGTGATGTGACTGTGCCCGCCCAGAACACTGGTCTCGGACCTGAGAAGACCTCATTTTTCCAGGCCTTGGGCATCACCACAAAGATTTCCAGAGGGACCATTGAAATTCTGGTCAGGAGCAAGGATTGATGATTCCATCTGTAATGAGATGCCGTTTTAGCAGTCTCACTGCTTCATTTTGGGCTTGGTTCAGTTTGGTGGTGGAGTGGGACATGGGTTTAAGTTCCTCCATCAATTCCCAGCTGTGAGGAGGATTAATGAGCTGTAAGGAGCCGAGTTAAGGCACTGCTTTCCTCCGGATGAGCAGCACTTGCTCACGAGGCCTTAGCTTGTGGAGGTGAACTTTCAGTGTCTTTTCCTTGTGCTCCTTTATTACTTCAGTTCCATTTCTTATCATTAGGAATATACTTTTGTGTGCTGCTGTATTGGTTTACCTGAATATCTCAGTGTGTATTCACTCATTTTTCCTCTTCTTTTCTCAGAGTGATGTGCAGCTCATTAAGACCGGAGACAAAGTGGGTGCCAGCGAAGCCACCCTGCTGAACATGCTGAACATCTCTCCCTTCTCCTTTGGACTGGTGATCCAGCAGGTCTTTGACAGTGGCAGCATTTACAACCCTGAAGTGCTGGACATCACCGAGGAGACCCTGCACAAGCGTTTCCTGGAGGTCAGTGCTACAGCCCCTGTTTATTATTACGTTCAGCTCTTTCACTGCAGGGAGAAAAAGAACAGGAGGCCCTGTCCCAGGGCGGAGTGTCGCCTCTGGTGTTTTCTGCAGTGCTGCAGAGCCAGGAGCTCTCCCAGGTGTCCTGGAGAAATGGTTGGCCAAGGAGTGCCTTCTGTAGGCTGTTTTGGCTGAAGCAAGGGAAAATATACCATGTCTTTCATTAAGTGAGGTGTGTGTGGAATCAGTGAACATGTTAAGACAGTGAAGCACGTGTGGAATCTGGAAGAGGCTTCAGAAAAGTCTGGAGATGGTTTAGATACCGATGTCTCGTGTAGTTCACTGGAGCTGTGTTACGTGGATTCTGTGCGATGTGCCACTGCCTGTCGGTTGGAGCCTGGGTGCTGGCCCCGCACAGACACAGACTTCTCCCTCGCAGGGTGTTCGTAACGTTGCCAGCGTCTGCCTGCAGATCGGGTACCCGACCATCGCTTCCGTGCCCCACTCCATTGTCAATGGGTACAAGCGGGTGCTGGCGGTGGCGGTGGAGACTGACTACAGCTTCCCACTGGCTGAAAAGGTAACGGCCACAGCTGACCTGCAGCTCTGGGGCTGTTGGGGCTCACAGCGCTTGCAGCGAGCGTTGCTTCTTTGGTAGCAGAGGCCCCATCCTGGCACACATGCGGTTTGCCTGAGCTCTGCGTTTCCCTTTGCAGGTGAAGGCATTCCTGGCTGACCCCTCCGCCTTTGTGGCGGCCGCTCCAGTGGTCACTGAAACAGCTGCACCTGCTGCTGCTGCTGCTGCCCCGGCCAAGGAGGCGCCAAAGGAGGAATCTGAGGAGTCTGACGAAGACATGGGCTTCGGCCTCTTCGACTAGCGGGCTGCCGGCCCTGTGGCCGCAAATAAAGCTCTGTACCGAATGCTGTCCCGTGTCCCGGCGCTGTGCTCGGTGCTCCAGCGGGCGGGGTGGGCGGGCAGCGGTGCGGCGCCCCCTGCAGGCGGGGAGGACGGGGTGGAGCGGGGTGGGCTGGGCTGTTGCAAGGCGCCCCCTGCAGGCGGGGTGGGGTGGCCAGGTGCGGTGTTGTATCTGTCCCGGCATGCCTTGCGGCGCTCGCCGCACCGGAAGTAGGGAGCGCTTCCGGGGGCGCAGGCGGCGCCATGGCGGCCGACACGCAGGTGGGTGCGGGACGGGCCCGTGTCGGTGGCGGTCCGGTGGTGGCGGCCGAGATCCGCGCGGCTCGGCCTCACCGTGCCTCTCCCCGCCGCCCTCTTTCGGCCCTTCCGTGCGGCCTGGCTCGGTGCCGCGGGGACGTGGCGGTCAGCTGGGGGCGGGAGGGCCGCGTCGGAGCCGCGGGGAGTTGGGGAGGGGGGGCAGCGCTGGAGCCGCGTCCCGCTCGGCCGTGCTCTGTGCCTCTGCGTGGCGCAGCGCACCGCTCGGCTCCCAGCGGAGAGCCCGAGGGCCACGCGTCCCGCCGCTGCTCCCTGGGCGCTTCCCGGCGCTCCGACACGTACTCGGTGTCCCACGAGGAGCCCGGCGCCACAGCCGGTCCTGCCCGTCCGCGCTGCCGGTGGAGTCCCTCGGTGGTGCCGCACGGCTGAGCTGCCGGCACAATTAACTGGTTTTTCACGTTTGCGTGTCTCCGCACTGCTGATTCAGCAGCACGAGGAAACGCGGCTCGGTTGGTTCGCCTAGGATGAGGGCCGAAGGTTTCTAAAGGAGAACCTTAGATCCTTTACGGCTGCGGTACCGTCCCGGTGGGCCGGGGATGCCCTCCAGGCGCCAAGCGGCGTCCCCTCCTCCGGGGCGGACCGCCCCCCGTGCCCGGTCCCTGTGCCCCGCCGAGAGGGCTGCGCTGGCGGCAGCTCATGGGCAGTGCGGAGGCGATCCCCGCTCCTCAGGTCGCTGTTTCCTGTGCTTCTGAAACGCCCTTTGTGGCAAAGCCGGTAACGCTTTGCTTGGAAAGTCCAGCTTGAGAGGTGAATTTTACAAGCCTTTCCTGGAGCCCCGTTGTTTCAGCTGAAGCGAATGCAGGGCATAGCAGGCTGTGATCCTGAGCGCTGGTCGGGCTGCACAAAGCCTTTTTTCACACGTAATTTTAAAGCTTGTACGTTCCTTGGAGCAGTTTCAGCAGCTGAAGAAACAAATCTCTGAGAATCGAAACTGCCTTCCAGTTTTTTCTCACCATCCACACTGCATGAAGGCTGCCTCAGGTTTGTGTCTCACTCGGCCAGCTGTCTCAGGCCCTGGCAGCCTGCATGTACAGAAACACGGCAGCCGTGGTAGTGCGTGCATGCAAAGGCATTCAGTTCTGTTTATTTTGTTTGCTTGGGTGCTATTGATGGCATAAGGGAGGAATTTTATAGCAAGGCACAAATTCTTCTAATCTGATGAGTCCAGTGTACAAAGCTCCTGGGCCGTGTATGCTGATCCTGGATGAGAATAAAGGCAAGTTGTGCATTCTGGTCCTGATTCCTTGCAAGCGGTTTCACAGCCAATGACAGAAACCACAGGTCGATGTTCTAGGAAGTGTGGTGAACTCTGTGGTGGGCCCCCAATAGTTAGAAGTGCATTTAAGGGGTTCTTTAGGAGGTAGCACACCCCTAAAAAGTACCTTTGCGTTCTTGAAGTGCATTGGGTTTTGGCTTTTCAGGTCCCTGTGCTCTGGAAGGCATTGATTTGTCACTGTGCTTTTAGAAGGGTGAATAAACCTTAAGGGGTGCCATTATAGATTAGCAAGCAGAAAGCCATCATCCTACAGTTTAACAGGGAGGCCTTGGAGCTGCAACTTGCATGAGCCTTTCCCTGCTAGGTGAGGCCACGGCTGATTGCATTTGGTCAGTAAGAGCTTGTGCAGCTGCTGGTTGTGCTTGCCCTGGTTCTGTGTTCTGCATGTGGACACCAAAGGCGCTCTGATGTCTTTTCCCCATCCCTGTGTGCTTTTAGATTTCTGACACACTGAAGAGGTTTGCAGTGAAAGTAACTACAGCCAGCGTGAAGGAGAGGAGAGAGATCCTCAGCGAGCTGGGAAAATGCATTTCTGGGAAAGGTAAAAGCGTTGGGGTGCTGATTTGGTTGGGGTGGAGGAGAAAATTGGAGTCCATTGTTTGAATTGCGTGTGAAAGTTGTGGGATGGTTCTTAGAGCGTGGGGTGGCAGCACCTGGAATGTGTGCTTTCTGCCCAGTTAACTCCAGGCATGGGTTTTGTGTGTAGCACAGAGCTCTGTTACTCACGTGGACTTTCTCCATTGAGGAGCTGTAGCACCACGTGTGTCAGTTTTTCATGGCAGCGTGGGTTGCTTGTTTCTCTCTGACTCTTTGCTTGTTTCTCTCTGACTCTTTGCTTGTTTCTCTCTGACTCTTTGCTTGTTTCTCTCTGACTCTTTGCTTGTTTCTCTCTGACTCTTTGCTTGGTTTTGCAGTGATTCATGGAGTGTTGATATAAACCCACGTAAATATTTCTGTGTATGGAGGGAGCGTGTGCAGAGATTTTAGATGGTCACAATAAAAGCAGCGCTCTGATCAATTCTCTTGATTTCTCCCGTATTCTGAAGGTGACTGTGGAATAGTGTGTTTATTGTCCTTGTTTAAAAAATACACACAAAACATGTATAAAAGAGAGAAATCTAAGTATGATCCTTGCAAACACCCTCATCTATGATGAAATCACTTCCTGACTGCAGTTGTAAAGTGTATTAAATATATCATGTATTAAAGACATCGGTGATCTATAGGGAAACGTTCTGAAATTCAATCTGTTGCAGATCTTCCCGAGGGTGCAGTGAAAGGCCTTTGCAAACTCTTCTGCCTTACTCTGCACCGATACCGGTGAGTAACTTGATGCAGAAAGCTGTGTTATTCAATCTGTTAGTGTCAAGGCACTGATCAGTTAAACAGGCATGGAGCATCTGGAAATGTTACCAGGCAGTGCTGCATAAATGCCAGAAAGCTGATGTCTCCTAATGATCCTCTCAAGTTAGGTTTGACATTAAGAAGTTTTACAACACTTTTGATTTTGAAATTAAAACTTGCATCCTGTGGCTCAGTTTGCAAGAATGCCCATCTCCGTGTTGTTGTCCTGTTGTAGTGAGATGGAGATGTCCTTTAGACACACTTAGGCAGGGTTGCAGAAGAGAAGCTGCTCAGAGCCTGTGCGTTCCTTTGGAGCCTGCTGCAGTGTCTCCACATGGCTTCTGTCAGCTGGAGAAGGAAACGGAGCTTTGTGCCAGAACCTTCTCTGCTTTTTGGAACAGCAGGGATAAAATAACAGTTGGCTGCAATGAGAAAGCAGAGCCCTTTGTGTGCTGCGAGGGCTGCAACGCGTGTGGTGTGGGCAGGGTTGCAGGGTTCATCGTTCTACAGAGCTGTTCTTCCTCCCCACCAGCGATGCGGCGTCGCGCAGAGCCCTGCAGCTGGCACTTCAGCAGCTCGCAGAGTCCCAGCCAGATGCAACAGCAAAAAACCTCCTGCACTCACTTCAGTCTTCAGGGATCAGTGGCAAGGCTGGAGCTCCCAGGTGCGCGGCGCTTCGTGTGGAAGCACTTCTGAATTGCTGGTGCTTTCAGAATGGCTGTTAAAAAGCAATTTGAAGACTAAGCAGTAGCGACTAACTCAGTGTAAATGTTGTTATTTTACCTCTTTCACATCTTCTGTGAAAGCAGAAGGATTTTCTCGGTGTTACTGCTGGTGGATTTGGTCCAAGTTACAGTTTTACTTCTGTTAAAGCCTGAAGCGCTGAGGATAAACTCTTATGGATGCTCCTTCTCCATCCACCTCTTGCCTTCGGGCTGAGCAGAAGTGTAGCTTTTACAAAAGCACCTGATCTGGGTATAAAGGTCTGCAGGGTTACAGCATTTACCCTTCAGGTGTCTGTGTCAGGTGGTTGGCATTGTGCATGAGAATATTTGCTACCTTATCTCACTTAAAGAGAGATCAGAATGGGGGGGGATCCTCAGGGAGCTGAGAATTGGCTTCTGCCACCTGAAGTGGAGGAAGGAGAGGAGATTTTGGCATGGATTAGAGCTGAGCTGGGAAGGAATGCAAGCTGAGAAAAGATTTGGCATCTATGGCTGTGAAGATGAGCAGCAGATGAGAAATCTCGAGTTACTTTTTGGGCAGTCTCAGTTGGCAAAGTATTTATCTCGTTTCTGTAACGTTTCTGGAAAGATCAGAGAAAGATCTTTTCATTCTCAGCAGGTGAGATTTGGCCTCTTTTGTGCTGATCAGAAGTTCTGAGTGTTAAACATGCAAGCAAATAAGCAAGCAAGCCCCATCAGAGCTTATGAGCACCAGTTATTTCTTCTACAAACTAAGAATTTAGCTGTACTTTTTTCTGCTGTAAAATGTCTTGCTGATGAGCTGACATTTTGTCTTGGTGTGGATGCATTGGTTCTGGATTAGGAGGTGTAATGCATGTACCAGGAGCTGTAGATTTACCTCTGCCTTCTGTCTCTGCAACAGTAAGAGCAGTGGGTCTGCAGCCCTGCTGGCACTCTCCTGGACATGCCTGCTGGTACGCACAGTCTTTCCAACGCCTGACAAGAGACAGGGAGAAACCTGGAAGAAACTGGTAGGTTCTTTTTGGTTTGTAGAAATGCCCTTTGGAGATGAGGACTTCCATATTGCTTGTGTCTTCAGTTTGATGAAAGACTGCACATAATTCTGAATATGACTAACAGCGTCACCTTAAAACCTGGGTTTATAGGATGCTTTTCTTTGCTTTCTGATGGGTTTTGATCCCTCCCGTTCTTGTGGAGGAGGCAGGAGATGGGGCAGCCTTGCCTGTGCTCTGCACACAGTGGTGTGTAGCTGTTTCTAGGCTAGGCTGTGCTAGTGGTGCCTGCAGGGTGCTGTGTGAAACACGCTGTCGGCTCCTTGTGCCTCCCTGCCTTGCCTGTGATACTCAATCATATGGTATTAAGTCGCCTTTTGCTTTTTTCTGCCTTCTTTGGTAATCTCTTGCTGGGATCACGCTTGTAGCATCTGGAAACAGCCTAAGGTCTTCTTTGTGAGCACGTGGAGTTGATCACTGGCATCTGACGCTTCTGGTTTGACACGAGCTCTCTGAGAAGCAGGCCCATGAGGCTCTTGGCTGTTTCCCTTGGCAGGTGGAGGTTCAGTGTTTACTTCTTTTGGAAGTCTTGGGAGGCTCCCATAAGCAGGCAGTGGTTGGAGCAGTGAAGAAACTGAACAGACTTTGGAAAGAGGTGATGTATGCTTCATCTAACTTTATTCAGTAGCAATTCTAGTTTCTGTTGCATTAATGTGCTTTTTTTGTTGTTGTTGTTCCTCATCAGAACCAAGATCTGGTGGATCAGTACCTGTCTGTCATCCTTGGTCTTGAACCAAACCAGAGCTATGCTGCAATGCTGGGCCTTGTGGTACAGTTTTGCACAGCTCAGAAAGAGACTGATATTATTAAACGCCACAAGGTAAATTTGCCATATTCCTGTTGTTTTTGGGTTTTTTTTTTCTACCTTTTTATTGGGGGCTGGATGATAAGTAGCATTGCTTTTTGTCGTGGAGAAGCAGAGCTTCATTATCTGTCAATTCAGTAGGAATGCACTGGTTAAAATTGTGGAATGAGTTTATAAAGCAGGTAGGAGATATGTGAGTCTGTGCTTTTACACAGAGTGCCTTCTCCCTGGCTGTAGGAATTAAAGGCTGCAGCTGGCTCTCAGTGGGTTTTGAGTGTTGGGCTGGTGTGTATAGCAGAGAGCACTGATCTCTGCTCAACTCTCTTATGTGAGGATGAGATCAAAGCTTCTGCTTAGTGGATGGGGCTGTCTTCCAGAGCAAAGTGGAGTGAAGTGTTGAGCCTGGCCAGTGGTGTGCAGAGGGCTGTGTAGGTTGTCTTGTGGCTGTCATTGCTGTTTCTGCTTGTTCAGAGTGCTCTTCTGGATTTCTACGTGAAGACCATCCTAATGAGCAAGACAAAGCCTCAGAAGCATGTGCTGGTGAGACATACTCTTACAGGCCTGGTTATACTTCTGTCCCATGTGCAGTGTCTGCTGCTGTGCTCAGCACTTTGTCCCCTTTGCAGGACAGCTGCTCTCCACTTCTTCGCTATATCTCTCACGCTGAATTCAAGGAGTTACTTCTGCCAACTCTGCAGAAATCCTTGCTACGGAGCCCTGAGAATGTAATTGAAAGTGAGTGGCATCGCTGTACGTTGCTCTGCCAGAGTGCACGAGCAGTTGTTTCTCCAGAGTTCTGGAGCTGTGAGGGCTGTGCATCCCTCTGGACTATGCCTGTGGGTCTGTGAGCGTAGACAGGGAACCCGAGGGCTGGATGTGGGGAGGTGACATTTGTGGTGTTATTCCAAGAGTCCGGGTGTGTGATAGCTGCTGTTTGTGCTGAGGATAGAATTTCACAGCTGAGTGCTAAGAATAATCCTGAATGAATCTGTTGGTTGGGCTTCAGTTTTGGTGTTTTTCATCCCTACTGGCCCTGTCTGCTCTTGATGTGTACTGTGTGGAAAGATGCATTAAAAAGATAACATTACTTAACAAAACATAATGTGACGTTATTTCTTCTGTCTTCAGCAATCTCTTGTTTGCTCTCGTCTGTTAACCTGGATCTTAGCCAGTATGCTCTGGACATTGTGAAGGGACTGGCTGGTAAGTGCTTAATTCTGGAGGGAATGATGAATTCAGAATAAGGCTTTCTTCATCTTTTTGTCTGCACCTATAACTGCTGGATTACTGGTAACGAGATTGATTTATTTGAGTGGGAGAACAATACTATAACTTGGTAATATAACTTAATATATAGGGCCACACTTAAAGATATATCCTTGTCTCACTGATTTTGTGTGGTTTGTAATAAGGATCTCTTAGTTTGTGCATCATGTTTTAGGTCATCTGAAATCCAACAGTGTGCAGCTCATGGATGAAGCAGTTGTTGCCTTGAAGAATTTGGCTCGACAGTGCAGTGATCCTTCAGCTGTGGAATCACTGGGCAGACACCTTTTTGCCATCTTAGGGGGTGAGTAAATTCTAGGTCAAGGAATGGAGGTGAACAAAGATTTGTTGCCTTCAGGGAGTTTTGTGTGTTCTATTTTCTGTTGGTTTTGGTTGTGTGATAAGGGTTTATCCAGGATCAGGGGTAACAAAGCCAGCATTTGTATTTCAGAGAAGATACGTGATGTAGCACGTGGCCATTGTCTGTAAGTCAGCTGTCACCTATTTGTTTCTTGTTGACAGGCTCAGAGGGGAAGCTGACAGTTGTTGCACAGAAGATGAGCGTCCTTTCAGGTGAGGATCCTAAAAGAAAGCTGCTTCTCAAGTGGTGCAAATCCACCAGGTGGCTGAATGAGGGAGTTGTGAGCCTTGCGTGGTTATTCTGAGTTAGCTGTAGTTAATGCTGTAGAGAGTTCTGGATACTGCAGGCAAATTCTTGACTATCTGTCGTAAGCTCATAAGTTAAAATGTTTTCTGCAAGGAAGGTGACTGTATGCTGTGTAAAAATGAAGGCAGGATTGGAGACAAGTGTTGGTTGGTGGTGAATTTGGCATTCAGATGTAGCAGTGAGAGAGAGATGTTTGTGCAAAGACTGAAATGAGATTGTTTTGAGATTTTGTGGTGACTGCTTGAAGTTTGGGCATTAATGAGACAAGTCTTTCCTTCAGGGATTGGCAGCCTTAGTCACCATGTGGTTTCTGGATCATCTAGCCAAGCTCTGGCTGGAACTGTGGCTGAGCTTTTCATCCCCTTCCTGCAACAAGAAGGTGAAATCTTTTGCCTTTTTTGGGGGTTTGCTAAGCTGCTTTTATCTCAGGCAGACATTTTGTGTGGCCTGTTATTCAAGACAAATCCTGATTCTTGCCTGTTGTGTTGTAAAATCCATTGCACTGTTTTATTGAGTAGCCCTGTGGAGACAGTGCTGTGTCTGCTAGAAGCACGTGCATTAATTTCCTTCCTCAACCCAGCCTTGTTACCTGCTTTCTGTTTCCCGTGTTCCTGTGTTTCATGCCTTTACTGTACTGATGTGGGCACTGTTACTTCCTAGTCCATGAAGGCACGTTGGTTCATGCAGTCTCTGTCCTGGCTCTGTGGTGTGTTCGCTTCACCACTGAAGTCCCTAAGAAGATGGTGGAATGGCTGAAGAAAGCAATTGGCCTTAAGACCTCTACTTCAGCTGTGAGGCACGCCTACCTGCAGTGCATGCTGGCCTCTTTCAAAGGTAAGGCTGTAGCTGTCAATAATTCTCTTGACTGTGGGCTTAAGAGAAAAGCAGCCAACTTTTGGACTTCTGAAGTAGGTGACTTTGTAAACTCTGACAAGCTTATGGCTAAAATGTCACCTGCAAATACTCCAGTGTACAAAATTGCAGCATCTTTTTTCTTTCTTTTAGTATCATATGAAGAGTTGCTCCTGGAAACATCAGGAACAACTAGATCAGTTCCCTGGGAAGTGAGGGTCGCAGATCAGTGAGATTCCTTGGCTTGTGACCATTAGAGATGCAACAGATGGTTGTAGCTTGCCAGGAATTTACTTTTGTTCTCTTAGAGAAATGTAGTCTTCAAAGTCAGACTTCCCATAGTATGAACTATTTCCTTTTATATCACTGAATTGCCATTTTCACCCTGTGAATAGAAATTGTGTTGGGATGAGACCATTTTACCTGTGACAGAAGGGCTGAAGTCGTTCTCACCTGGACGGTCGCAGTCTAATTCAGTCAGTGATGGGCAGATACCCTGGGAGATTCTCTGTCAGTGTGTGGTTTGCTTCTTGCATCTTGCAACAGAAGAACCATTGGTGTCTTTGGTAACGTGAAGGACCGTGTTTTGCAGTTTGTCTTGTTCTGTCTCCCCAGGTGACACGTTGTTACAGGCCATGGACTTGCTACCCCTGCTGATCCAGACAGTAGAAAAAGCAGCATCTCAAAGTACTCAGATTCCCATGGTAACGGAAGGGGTTGCTGCAGCTTTGCTGATCTGCAGGATGTCTGTCATTGAGGGACAAACTGGTAAGATGACAGAACATCTTGCAGAATCCAATATGAGCAGCTTCTGAGGAATAACTTTGTTTTTTTGACTGCGTGCATGAAATACCATTCCTTAATTGGTGCATTGCTTCTGCATGGAGAATCACTGCCTTTGCTAAACCAGGGAAGGCTGTGTTCTGATCTCCTGGTGATGTCAGTGGTGAATGTCTGCAGCCTTGCAAATTGCAGCATCCATTCACTTGGGGCAGCATTTCTCTTTCTGACAGAAAATTCACACAGATCTTACATGCTGGGACACGAATGAAGCTTTGCAAGTGTTACTTGCTTGCCATTTTGTACAAACTATCTTTGGAAAACAGCAGGACCAGATCTGAGCATATTACAAGAACTGTCTGAATTCATACATCTGCCAGGATATAAAATCCAGATGTGTTCTGTGTATTGAACGATAGACATCAACTTCCTCCTTTTCTTTTTTAGAGAGGCTAATCATATGAAAGGTTAAGGTGCAGCAGATTTTATATTTCACAGGCATGCTGTAGAGAAATATCTATTTTTTTTCAGCAGATGTTTTTTAGACTGTTTATAGTTCTGAATGAGAAATGAGAAGCTTTAAGCTGAAGGCAAGTGAAGCTAGAAATAGCTTCAGTAATGTCAGGAGAAAAAAACAACTGTATTTTGTGTCCTCTGGTAAGCTCTTACTTGTTTGGTAAGCCCTTAATAGACATCTGTTCTTTCCTACCAGAGTCTAAGCTGAGTGGCTTCTGGCAGCTGATCCTGGATGAGAAAAAACAAGTTTTTACCTCTGAGAAGTTCCTGCAGTCTGCTTCAGAGGAAGGTAAATTGTCAGATATTATGTATCCAGCTACTGTTTAATTCTATGAGCGGGTACTTAGGAGAGCTACTGTTGTAGTTAGCTCTTCTCTAAGCCTTAGAAACTTTTGTGTCGCTCCTTTACCATGTTAGCTCCAAAAATTGAAGCTGTTATTGTGGGAGTAAGCACTGTCATGATTTGTTATTGGTTAACAGTGAGCAGAAATATCCAGCTAATGCGTTGAACATCCTGAGCTACTTGATGCCTTGAATGTAGAAAGTCACCTGTGCCTTACTTAGTATGCATTATAACCTACCCTGTATTCCAGGGCTTTCTGTTCCTTCTCTTATGATATGATTGAATATTGATATACAAACCAAAGGGCTAATGATAGTGGAAGCTCAATTGATGGTATGAGATCAAATACCAAGGCTACAGTTCACATAGCATTATGCACTTTTGTATGAGTTCATTACACATTTTATTGTCACTGAAGGTGTTGCAGTAGTGCTCAGGAATTAACAGTACTGACGCAGTGAACAGGATGGTTATTATTTGGTTTGCTCTGTTATTTACACAAAAGTAGACACTCACTGGTCAGTGAAATTCTGCAGGAATGAAGCCAACTGCATTTCTGTTAGCTCACAATTCTGTTTCTGGTCTTGTCAGATCTGAGCTGGACTTATCTCTAGCTTCACTGAGAAAGGCTTATGTAGAGGCTCATTTTGGACAGTTACCTGAATGTGTCCTGCTTGCTGTTTGTTCATTCTCAGGCTAAAAAAAAATAAATCTGCTTCCTTATGACATGACTTACTGTTTTAAATGTTTGTTTGTTCCCCAGCCATGTGCACTGTGCTGCAGCTGACCGAGCGCCTCCTCCTGGACCATGTGCAGCGGCTCCCTGAGAGTAAAATCCAGTATGTAGAGTGCACTTACTGCTACTGATCTGTGTCTGATTCCTGGAAGTTAATGCAGGTGGTGGAGAGGGAGGGCCTGGGACTTTGCACGGAATGCTGAATGCTTGGTGCTTCTGTGTCCTATTGCTAGACCTGTTTGTTGCTCCGTTTTCAGGCAGTATCACCGTGCCCTTGTTGCAGTGCTGCTGAGTCGGACCTGGCATGTTCGAAGGCAGGCCCATCAGACAGTTAGGAAGCTTTTGTCCTCTCTGGGAGGGTACAAACTGGCCTACGGCCTCTTAGAGGAGCTAAAAGTGGTTCTCAGCTCTCATAAGGTGAGTAGTCAAGAAGCCTCATTCCTTCTTAGCTGTTTGTATGCTGCTGCTGGTCAGCTCTCTACCCTAGGTTTGCTGTTAGCATTGAAATACAACGTGCTAGGAAAATGGTTCAGTTCCAGCTTTGTTTAAAAAAAAAAAAAAAGAAAAGAAAAGAAAAGAAAAAGAAAAACATTGTGTGATACCACTGAACAAGGTAGCACACCTTGCACCTTGCTAAATAGACTAAGTTGCATTAATTAGGTACTAAAAATTTAAGTTGAGGGAGGGAGGGAAGATTTAGGTTGGATGTCAGGGGGAAGTTCTTTACTATGAGAGTGGTGAGGTGCTGGAACAGCTGCCCAGAGAGGTTGTGGATGCCCCATCCCTGGAGATGTACAAGGTCAACTTGGATGGAGCCCTGGGCAGCCTGGGCTGCTCTGAAATGGGGAGGTTGGTGGCCCTGCCTTTGGCAGGGGGTTTGGAGATTCGTGATCCTTGAGGTCCCTTCCAACCCTGGCCATTCTGTGACTAGACTTAATGAAGTCTTGTGTTACAGATACTGCTTGAATAAAGTGTTTTTGAAGGATACTGAGTACAAGTAGACAGCAGAATTTGAACATATTCTAGCCAACTGTTCAACCTTTTCCAAAGTCCTGTTTGCTAAAAGTACTAGTTTTAGTTCTATTTTACTCCAGTATGCCAAATCTAGGATAGTCTCCATTCTTATTCCTTCCATCACTGTCAGCTCTTTGCTTTGCTTCCTTCCACTGTTATCCTTTCTTTTCTTTGAAAACTGAAGGATTGCATTTTCAGAATGAGCTAAATTTTGATGTTATGTATGGTTTCACTCTAGGAAAGTTTGCTCAGGAAGGTTTGCTGTGATGTTAATGATGAATTGTCTGCTAGGTTATGCCTCAGGAGGTCCTGGTGATGGAGTCGGGCGAGCTGTCGGAGCAAGGAAAGACTTATATTCCTCCCCGTGTCCTTCATGAGGCACTGTGTGTCATCTCAAGTGTAGCTGGGCTGGATGTGGATTCCATTGAGACAGAAAAGCTGGCTCTGGAGATGCTGCTGGTGAGCCATCATCCATCTCTGGGTAAGTGAAGGGATAAGATCGCTGTCGTGGGTGATATACCTTGTTTTGTTTCGTTTTTAATCCTGCCTTTTTGTTCAGTTGTATTTGCAATCTGCTTTGTATTTATTATATTTGCTTGTTCTTCATGCTAGTGGCAGTACAGCCAGGTCTTTGGCCAGCCCTCCTTGTCAAGATGAAGATAGATCCCAAAGACTTTATTACCAAACACCTGAATGACATATTACCCAGACTCACTGCCTACGCTCCAGACAACCAGGTGAACTTCTGCTTTTCCACCATTAGCATGAGGATGTGTTTTTGAACAAAGTAATCTTTTAGTGGAGTTAAGTACCAACTGGCCTGTAAGGAAGGAGGTCTGCCTATGAGTTAGGGAAAAGGGAGTTCCAAAGAGAAGGTCTCCAGTGTAAAAACTACTGGGATTTAAGGTGGAAGAATGTGCTAAGTAGAACTCTAAATAAATCAATGGTACCTACTGGATGAGGTATTAAAACTTGAAGGATGTTGCTATCAAGGAATATGACATTGCCTGCTTCATCTGAACATACTCTTAAAACAATGTCAAAGAATACTTGTTACATGGTTTTTATCTCTTTGTTTTCTTGGTAGTCATCTATGAATGCAGTGGGATCTCTCTCTCTGCTCTCACCTGGTAGAGTGCTCCCCCAGCTCATCAGCACCATCTCAGCAGCAATGCAGAATCCAGCTCTGTGTCAGGTTACTCGAGAGGAATTTGCCATCATGAAGACACCGGAGGGAGAACTGTATGATAAGTCTATAATACAGAGGTAGGACTTTTATAATTTCCCTTCTCTGTGAACATGGAGATTGATTCCTTCTGGCATCTAGCTTGTGGGCGAATGGATTTGTCAGCTGCTCTTTTTCTGGACAGGAGTTCCTATATTTCTATGCTTGAATCTTAATTCAGAGCAGTCCTGATTCATCTCTGAACTTCTTTTCTCAGTGCTCAACAGGATAGTATGAAAAAGGCTAACATGAAGAGGGAGAATAAAGCTTACTCCTTCAAGGAACAAATCATTGAGCTGGAGCTGAAGGAGGTGAGTTGGTGGAAAGCAGGAAGCCATTAGTGATGATTGTGACAACAGGTATCTCATCTGTTTTGTTGCATGGCTTGTGGCATGTTTACACTGTTGGGAAAGATTATTTGAATTTCTTTTCTCTTGTAACTTATTTCTATCAATTTCTGCTCATTCTGGTGATTTATGAGTGTGCTTACTTGTTGGTAGTACCTGGTTTTATCTCTTCTTCAATGCATTTTGCATGTCTGTCTCAGTAAGAGTTGTTAAATAGATGCTTTGGTCTTGTTGACAGCCAGCAGTTGTGTTCAGTCTGGCCAGAGCAATGTGTGTGTTGGGGGAAGGATTTGATGAAAAGAAGGGAGCATACAGGGTTGATTGGAGTATTCCTTTTTCAAAGATTGACTTCTTTGTCCTGGGGAGAATGTTGTGTCCACCCACTGTCAGAAGAAGTAGACAGCTCTCTGATGATAGAAAATAATTTTTGATCAATTGAAAGCTGGGAAGAGCTAATGTTATGCTGCCAGTAGAACACTGAAGTATCGCTGACCTCCTGATTTCCATTTGTGTCTTCAGAGTGATATGCTTGGAAAAGTATTTTCATACCATTTTAAAAGTAAATTGTGAAAAATAACGTGTCCAACTTGTTCCTCTTTCTCAGTGAGGGTACAGTGTTAAGGGTTCCCAGTTGGTGATGTCCATGATGCACTCTTTGCAGGAGATAAAGAAGAAGAAGGGGATAAAGGATGAGGTGCAACTGACTAGCAAGCAGAAAGAGCTGATGCAGGCACAGCTGGAAAAGGAATCTCAGATAAGAAAACGACTCAAGGAGGTAAGTGTTGATGACAGTTTTTTTGCCAGCTCTGCAGCTACCAGAGTAATTTATGGTAGTCATCCACATTGTTTTCCTTACAGCTTGATAATGAACTGGAAACAGCCTTGGGACTGCTGGACACTGTTATCAAGAGAAAACCTCCTGGTCTAACTCAGTACATCCCCAGTCTCGTTGGTTCCTTTTTGCCACTTTTCAGATCGCCTTTGGCTGCTCCAAGAATTAAGGATCCTTTTCTTTCCTTAGCTTCCTGTGTCATGCCTGATCGACTTAAAACCTTTGGTTAGTATTTGCAGTTGCTGTTTAAGGGCGGGGTACCTTATTTTCATAGCAGGGTACTCAAAATCCTTACTCTTACGTGGTGTTACCAAGTACCAGGGGAAAAGAAAACAACGGGGAGGTGACTGTAACATCCCAGTGATCCTACTGCTACATAGGTTCTGGTTGAAAGACAAGTTGTCCACGCAGGGTGCAGCTGATCACACTGGGATTGTGGCTCTTCTGGAGAGCTTGGAAGTTGTGAGCATAGCTGTGATAGCCCTGAGGACAGGACAGGCGATGCTGACTTGGAATCAACAGCTATGGGTGATGATAACGGTGCTGGCAAAGTGGCAAAGGCTAAAAATTTCAGTGGGATATAAGCTGCTCAGTTACTTATGGTGTCTTCTGAATCCAGTGCTCTGATGTCTGTTACAGTTGCTGCCTTCTCTGCAAGATGTAAGTCAGTGCATGCAGGGCTACTTTCACACCTTTGGGCTGACCCATCCTTGGAGAAGTTTGGAAGCACTGAAATTTCTTGACTGCTGTTGCAAAGCCAAAAGGATTTGCTTCTGGTTAGAGGGAACACACAGTAGTGTTCATCCAGCAGTAAATGTAACTGCTGTGAAGGAAGATGTCCCCTGTTATCCTCGGGGCTGTGCTTCCTTCTCAGCACCTCTTCTGCAGCCTGGGCTGTTTCCCAGAGATTTGTTGGAGTTCTTCAGTCTGTTTTCCTCAGGATTTTTTTTCTCAAGAAATGTTTGGTTTTAGTCCTCTCATGGATCTTTTTTGTTCTTTCATTCCAGGTACTTTAGTGAGCCATGTGACCCTGCGCCTGATGAAGCCAGAATGTGAATTGGATGAATCGTGGTGTCAAGAAGAGCTTCCTACTGCTCTCAGCAGAGTAGTTAGCTTGCTGCATGCCCACACCATTCCTAGTCGAACTGGCAAAGGAGAGGCAGGTAAAAAATACTGTAGATCTTTCCTCTCCACAATATCTCGGTGAACTGTTTAAGTTTGGGTGGTTATATATTTAATAGGGGAGAGTGCCATTTTATTTTGTCCTTTTAAATTGGATTAAGTCTATTAGTAGACATGAGAAACTGTGCCTTCCTCTTTTTCTGGTGTCAGGAGTAAAAATGATGTTATAAGAACATCAAGTGTAGAAGTGAAATAACTTTTTCTATAAATGATTCAGACAGAAATAATAGCAGTGAAATTAAAACTCATCTTTGCTGAAGAGTTCTTGCATTTCAACACCACTTGGTGTAAGTGATTTAGTGAGACTAAGTGGAAAGATGAAAATAATTGCTTGTTATCTGTGATCTCAGCAGTGAAGTGCCTGTGGCCTCTGCTTCTTTGCTGTGTACTACTGCAGTTCATGAATATTTTATTCTGGCATGGTTGCAGAAGAAAGAGTTCCTTCCTCTCTTGTAACATGAGGGCAAGCACCAATGTTTTTACAGTGCAAGTATAGTGATGTGAGTTAAAAAGAAGCTGTTTGTTTGCTCGTTTTTGGTCACGTGGTTAGTTCAAATCCAGATCCATTCCAGAATTTGCTTCCTGATGAGATGTGTAAATACTTGTATCACTACACAGAAATAGGCAATAGTGCAAAAAGGGTGGGTAAGTCTTGTTTTGGAGGAAGGGATGGCTTAGCCTGTCTTTATAAATATGGTGTAATGATAAGGTGATAAATCCATGCTTTGGAGCTGATTGCTTTCAAGCTTAGTCAGAAACTGCTCTGGTAGGCAATTTATAACATTTTAAGGAAATTTAGGATTCCATTTGCCTCCTTACCCCAGGAGTTCAGTCATCCCCTTACAGTTCTGTTGTCAGCTCTGCAGCTGTGTGACTGTGGCACAGATAATCCTCACTGCTGGGTAGTGGCAGTTGACCATGCTGAGCACCACTTCAGTGTTAAGCATTTTGCTGATAATTCAGTGTCTCTGCTGTGATGTTTATTTCCATAGTAAGTGCAGATTCATTAACATTTGAATCTGTTTGCTTGCTTATTTCCAGAAAGTAGCACAAGTATTTTCAATGTTCCTCCTTCTGTGTGTATTTCCTGGTGTTTACTGTCTGATTTTCTTGTTTCTATTCATTTTCCTTCCTCTGGAGGAGAAAGCAAGTAGGTTTGCTAATACTTTGTTGGACAACTCAAATTCTATTTGCAAATAATATTCCTGAAAGTTCTTAAAACACTTCTGAGTGCAGTCTTACAATGCTGTTCAGTAGGGGTTAGTTTCTTTGGTTACCAACAGTCCTCAGAGAAACCAACTGTCTTTGTAATGTTGATGGAAAGAAATATCATTCATTGCTGGCATGACAAGATACAATTCAAAGCCATTTCATATTGATCAGAAACAGCTATTATGTGTTAAGAGAACACTTATCTTCTCAGATAAAGCCTTCTCCTGCCTGCTGCATGTAGTGGGACTGTTGCTTAAGCCAAAAAATCTGGCCAATAATTGGAGGGGAAAAAAAAAAAAAAGCAAGTAAAAATCCCTCATCTGAGGGTTGTTTTTTTTTTAATCTCAAATATTCATGTTAAGTAGTTGAAAGCTCACAGTGTGTTTGGTATTGAAAATTTCTCCCTTGAACTACTTTTGCAGTATCCATGCCCTACATAAGCTGACTAATACTGCAGTGTTGTATCTGCAGTGCTCTTCATCTGCATCTTAGAAATTCATAATGTGACATGCTCTGACAGCACAGATAGGATGTTGAAAAACCCCTTTTCTCTAGATATCCACTGCTTTAGTTTTAGCAATATATATATATATATAAATAATTTCTCCAGCAGAATCACAGAGGTATGTGTTCAAGAATGTATTTGATAATGAACTGTACGTGTATCCAGATGGTGAGAGATGTTGAGAGCTTATCTGAAACCAGGAAGAATTATTCGTTCTTCTGTAATGCGGTATTTAGATTTTCCTTAGACTTTTTTGCTTTGAACTAACTGGATTATTGGGATTAGCATTCGTTATGCCCAATAGCCAACTCCCCGTGAGAAGGAAGGATCAAAGTCTGTAACAACAGGAATCCAAAGTTTTAATTTTTTCCAAGGAGAAGAGAATTTGAGCCTTGTACCAGCATTAGAGAAGCCTCATTCTCAGGAATCCGAGTGAAGGCTGGAGGAACAGGTTAGCTGGGTTTGTAGGAAGTGTTTGAAGGGAATGGGGCTGGCAAATGAGCTGTTATTTTGTGACAAAGCAACTTTAGCACTGAGTTAGTTAAATTGTGTCGGATCCCTGTGTGGATTCTCTTGGTCAGAATAAAATTGACTTTTTTTTTTAAATTTAGTTGAATTCATCTGAATTCTCAGAGAGTGCACATTCAAACAGTGTAATTTAAATGCTAGATTTTCAGTTTCAATCTTGGTGGATTTAATTTTGTTGCCTCCTCCTCCAAGTGCATCTAAGACAGACAAAACCAAAGTTTTGCATGTCTATCTACGTAGTACAGGAGGTTGAAGATGGCCATATGTGTTCGAATCTACTAAAGTGCACATTTTCATAGAATCTTACAATGATTTAGGTTAGAAGGAGCCTTAAAGGTCATTTAGTTCCAACCCCAGTGCCATGGACAGGGTTGCCAACCATTACATCAGGCTGCCAGAACGCGGTCCAATCTGGCCTTGAAATCTCCAGGCATGGAGGTTGATATCAGTCAGTATTTTGAAATAACGTTGAACAGCTCTGCTTACAGGATTGTTTCTCCTTTTTGCAGGTGCTGCTCCATTATCAGCTCCAGCATTTTCTTTAGTCTTTCCTCTCCTAAAGACTGTTATGACTGAGACATCCCATGACAGTGAAGATAAGGAGGAATTCCTGGTCAAGATTCTGCAGATCCTTACAGTTCATGCTCAGCTGAGATCATCAACAAACGGCCAGGCTTTGCTGGTGGATGAGGTAAGTGAGAGCTGTCAGTTAACAAAGTGAGATTGTTTGATTTCTGGCTGTGTGCATCAACCTGTTTTTTTTTTATGATGGTTCTTAAAAAAGGAGTTCCATATGTGGGTGAAGTGCTCTGGAGTCACAAGATATAAGGCTTTTTCTTCCCACCTCCTCTTTCAGAATGGCCCAGAGTTGCTGCCCCGAAGGGAAATGCTGCTCCTGCTGACCCGAGTGATAGCAACGGGCTCTCCACGGTTACAGGTGAGTCCCCAGGAGTTCTGCCTCAGTTACATAAGCATCTAACCAAAGGAAATATATCCACCTGATTAAAAAGTCTGAGGATGGTAGTTGATATATATATTCTTCATCTCCTGTGTTTACAGCATTTTTCTTGGAATAAAATATTTGTAATTTTTTTTTTCCTGTAGGTTTTATGCATCAAATGCATTCTTCAGTTTTCCACAGGTGTTGTTTTATTTCTCCTCTAAGGCTTTGCTCAGTCAAAGACAATCAGTAGTTACTCCCCCAAGTGACCAGCAGTAAAGTTTATTCTAGGGATGGGAAGACCAGTAGTGACAAAAAGGCCAAGGATTGGATTCAACTCTTCAGTTCTTGTTGTCATTCTGAAGCCTTGTCACTGTTCTTTCAGAATTTCTTCTCTTGTGATAAAACTCTCATCCCATCCTGTGCATGCTTTGATGAATTGAAAAGAGGGTGGTGGTGGAATCTCTAATACCTACTCATGACATTGCAGGTCTTGGCTTCCAATGCACTGACCTCCGTGTGCACAAGTAGCAGTGGAGAGGAAGGCTGTGCCTATGCAGAACAAGAGGAGATTGATGTGTTACTTCAGGCCCTGCAGTCTCCATGCATGAATGTTCGAGATGCAGCTCTCAGGGTAGGTGGAAAGCATTCGTGGTCACACTGAATTCGTTGAATTTTGGGAAATGAGTCTGCTCCAGCTCTGTTGGAGAGGTTTCAGCTGTGCTGAAGGCCAGTGGGCAATGTGTCTGCTGGAGGAGGCAGTAGCTATGGAGCAGTAATTGTCTTAGCAGTGCTCCTTGAACGAGATTTACTCTGGGTCTGTTCACACCTTTATTTTGTTAATAGCACTGTTACAACAGCTTAACATTCTCTATTTTGAACTGCATAGAGTTTAGTCGTAGAAGGAGGAAGTAAAAAAATTGCTTTTTCTGTATTGGGCCTGGTGTTTTTGGAAAGCTTCAGGCTCAGTCAGTTCAAAGAAGATAACAATATAAAACCCAAGTGTACTCTTTTTTTGCTTTGCCGTAAAACAAAGTTCTGCTCAGCTCTCCTGAAGTAGTTTCTCTGTACTTAGAAGCAGAAAAGACCGTAGTCACCAGAGCACAACCTAGTGCCTACTTGTGCCTCTGCGCATTGAAAATGGAGCACTGTTCTTAAATTGTATAATCTCAGCTATTCTCAATGGAATGTCTTTGATCAGCACTGGCAGTGTGCTGCACGTGTGGACGTGAATTCTGACACTTCTGAGTAAAAAGAGCTTGACTTGGCAAAAGCTTTAAGTGTTTCAAAGCATCTGTTTCTAAAATCAGATATTTACGCTGATTCTCCTGTAAATTACTTCAGGGACTGATGGAGCTACAGATGGTTCTTCCAACCCCAGACAGTGATGAAAAGAATGGCTTAAATCTGTTGCGTCGCCTTTGGGTAGTGAAGTTTGATGTGGAAGATGAGATTCAGAAACTGGCGGAGAGGTGAGAGTTTTTTGTGGCTGGTTAAATCTCTCTCCTTGTGAAGCTTCCCAGGCAAGGAGTTTGCCTCCCAAAGGCGGAGGGCAGCTCTGGGTCAGCCTTATACTGCATGTAGCAGTGGTTTCACTAGCTGAAAGGTGATTCATCGCCTCTGTGTTGCTGCAGGTTGTGGGAGTCCATGGGTCTGGAAGTGCAGCCTGACCTCTGTTCTCTGCTGATCAAAGATGTCATCTACCATGAAGAGGCAGTGCGACAAGCAGGTGCCGAAGCTCTTTCCAAAGCTGTGGCTCAGTATCAAAACCAGGCAGCAGAGGTTATGAATAAACTTACAGAAATTTACCAGGAGAAGCTCTATGTAAGTCTGCTTGTCCCAAAGGGTTGACAGGCCCAAGCTTGTGCTCTATTTTTTATGTTTTAATAATCATTTTTCCCTTGGTCTGCCAGAGGATATGTGAAGCTTTCTGTTGCTGTGTTTGAGTTTGTGATGAACTTTAATGTATCTATCCTCAAGTTACCAGCAAGCAATGGCAGCATTGCACAGTTGGATGATATGATTTAGGTGATAGAAGATGACTGTGGCATAGAGCCACGAGGGCTGCTCTTGATGCAGAGCTAGCTCTCTGCTTTGCTTTTCTCATGGTATCATATCTCTGCAGTTATTTTTAAAATGGCATAGCAAGTATGCTTTGCAGCATCCTCTGTGTATGTGTCCTTGAAAAAGGCGTTCTGATGAAATTTTCCTCCTTGCAGAGGCCACCTCCAGTTTTGGATGCCTTGGGACGAGTGATATCTGAATCACCACCTGACCAGTGGGAAGCAAGGTACAGTTATCTTCAGATTTCTCTCAGCACTTCCTGTCCATTCAGATGCAATGTTCCAGATTTGTATTTATACAGTCAGGTGATCTATAAATACAGGAAAGTTCAAGGAGCAAAATGCAGGTTTATTAACTTGCTGTTTTCATAGTTCCTTCTGGTAAAGAATGTTTGTGCCTCTGAAGCAGGCTGTGCACACCAAATTGAGGTGCTCTAAGTTCCATCGAAATATTGGATGCTAGCTTCTCTGTGTCCTTTTGGTAAGGGCACACCTGCCCTATCAGTCTCTCTGAATCTGACTTACCTTACTGGATTCTCACCTCTGTATGGGCAATTGATTGTTTCAAGAGTAGCAAGCATCAGTGATAGCCTTAATGAACTGAACAAATATCCAGTTTGTGTAATTACTTTTTGTCTACTTCTGTGCCCTATACAGATGTAATTGCAGCACATCTTGTTTGCTCTCTTAAATTAATCTCTTCTTTACTGCTGATGTATGCTGCTGTACAGCTGCTGTACTTCAGCAGTAGATGAAGTGATCCTAACATTTGTCTACGTGTTGGCCCAAGTATTTGTAATGCTAAATCAGCATAATAGCCATTATGTGGCTGAAGGGTTGTTGTTCTTTCGGGAACCTGCAGCATGGAGTTATGAAACAAAACGCGTGTTGCTTGGACACTGAAACCTTTTGATTTCATACCGTCTCTCTCTTAATTTCTGTAATGAATTGCTGACAGCAAGAGTGATTGTGACCTCAAGCAAAGGTTTTGGAAGGTCAGTAAGCTCACACAACTCAACATCTTTACAGGTGTGGCATTGCTTTGGCCCTTAACAAGCTCTCAGAGCATCTGGACAGTTCTCAGGTGAAGCCACTCTTTCAGTTTTTTGTGCCAGATGCTCTGAATGATCGCAATCCTGAAGTCAGGAAATGCATGTTAGATGCAGCTCTTTCGACACTCAACACTCATGGCAAAGTAAGTTTGAACACTTCTTTCTCTATCAGTGGGAACAGTTGGAACGAAAATGTAAATACTGTACTGAAGCCTATACGTAACCTTTTTTTTTTTTCTGGGAGTATGTTGTTACTTGTAACATCTGAACCTTTCGTATAGCATGGACTTCTTTGTGTTCAACAACGTTCTGTAGCGACTAGTGTTGACTAAGGCTGTTATTCTTCTTGGTCATTGCTGTAAAAATAAATAGGCTTGAATTAACAGGAGTTAATATGGCATATAACTAGAGTAAAAGAAGTGAAATCATATCACAGATCTTTTAATTCTGGGAAGGTGAGATTTCCCTTTCAGGTCTCCTGGGAAGCAAAACTTGAAAGCTTGCTGTTGGTTGGCTTAATGAAACTGCAGAACAACTGAAGCCTTTCAGGGAACTGAAAGTGATCTCCATCCTGACTGTCAGCTCTTCTCCAGCAAAGTGTTAAATGAGGGAGGTTTAGGGAATGTAAATTGTTTGGCATGTGGTTTCTTTATATGTGCCAGCCACCTCTTTTGGACAGTGCTCTACATTCCTGTACCTCAGTGTTTGCCCTTTTTTCACTCGTGTCTTACAGCTGCCTTTATGACTTCTCCTTACAGGTGAAGACCAGTGGAGTGCTTTAGTAATATTTGGTCTTCCCCTCTGTTTCTTAAAAAAGTAGTGAGAGGTTTGCTTTACCTTTCTTTCTTTCTTTCTTTCTTTCTTTGGAAATAGAGCAAACAAAAGAGCAGGCTCTGATGTTTAGGCTAGCAGCTTGCCTGGAAACTTGCGTTACTTCTGGCAGAACATTGTGCTGATGGGTTTGGGGATCTGATTTTTTAAGAGCTAACTTGTCTCTAGCAGGAAATATTTGTTGTCTGTCAGAATGGCTCAAGATTTTATGTGATGTGACATATTAAATGAACTGTAAATACTGTCTGATTGTTTGTTTTATTGGCTCAGAGAAGAACAAACAAGTCCACTGAGCATAGCAAATCTCATTCTGAGGGGACTCTAGTGGCAAGTTCTGTGGTTTTGTTTTTCAGGACAATGTTAACTCTCTCTTGCCAGTGTTCGAAGAATTCCTGAAAAATGCTCCTAATGATGCCAGTTATGATGCTGTCAGGCAGAGTGTGGTCATTCTGATGGGCTCACTGGCAAAACATCTGGACAAAAGTGACCCTAAAGTGAAACCAATTGTTGGCAAACTGATTGCAGCTTTGTCCACACCATCTCAGCAGGTGGGTGCTTTCTTGGAGTTCCCACATTGCATGTAGAGGCAGGTTAACACTGTGATGTCGGAGAGATGAAAAATGGCTCTAGTGACAGGAAGTTCTCACTGTAGATGCAGTCCAAGAGGAAGTTATGTTAGTTACGAACATCTTGTGATCTGATATTTTGAATTTTACAGGTTCAGGAGTCGGTGGCAAGCTGTCTTCCACCACTGGTGCCTGCAATTAAGGAGGACGCAGGAGGGATGATACAGAAGCTAATGCAGCTGCTTTTAGAATCTGATAAATACGCCGAGCGTAAAGGTGCCGCTTATGGACTGGCAGGCCTGGTGAAAGGCCTCGGCATCCTTTCTCTCAAGCAGCAGGAGATGATGACCACACTGACTGACGCTATCCAAGACAAGAAGAACTTCCGGCGGCGGGAGGGTAAGGAACAAGAGCTTCTTATTCTGAGTGCTTCGTGTTTCTCTTATTTCTTCTACCACTGTGACTGTATTGACCCGACCCCATGTATTTGTTTTTTCTGTATTTAGTTTACAAAAGTTTGCAAAATAAGAAATGGGGATTGTCTGTCATGATGCCACTGATTGTGTCTGGCATCCTAAAATCGGTCTGCTTACATTACGGTGGGAGGTTAACTGGTCCTAGACAATATGCTTGCACCCATCCCTCCTGTTTTCAAAGACAGGTGTTGCAAGGTGGGCTTCTGCCTCTTGAAAGACAGATGCATAATGTAAATATGTAAATATTCCATCCCATCCCCTTTAAATCAAATGTTGTCTTCTGACTATCTTTTCTCTTGATTTAGGGGCTCTGTTTGCCTTTGAGATGCTCTGCAGCATGCTTGGAAAGCTCTTTGAGCCCTATGTGGTTCATGTGCTACCTCACTTGTTGCTTTGTTTTGGAGATGGGAACCAGTATGTGCGAGAGGTAAGACTTCAAATTTTGAGAATATGCAGTGTTAGGAGAAAGCAGAAATTGAGGATAGGAATACTGCTTATAATGGACAAATTGAGAAAGTGACATTTGCCTTGAAACACCACTAATATAACTCAATCTTAATAATGAAAAACATCTTATTTCAATGGCCATTAGAATCATAGAATGGCTTGGGTTGGAAGGGACCTCAAAAATCATCACCCTGTGCCACAGGCAGGGTTGCTAACTGCTAGATCAGATACTAGAGCAGGATACTTGCCCAGCATTGCCCATCCAACCTGGCCTTTAATGCCTCCAGAGGCATCCGCAGCCCATCTGGGCAGCCTGTTCCAGTTCCTCAGTGAAAAACTTTCCCCTGACATCTAATCTGAATCTTCCTTCCTTTATTTTAAAACCATTCCCTCTTTGTCCTATCACTATCTACCTTTGTAAAAAGTTGATTTCCCTCCTGTTTATAATCTCCCTGTAACCATTGGAAGGTCTTAATGAGGTCTCCCCACAGCCTTCTCTTCCACAGACTGAACAAGGGCAGCTTCCTTAGACACTGGTTACATGAAGGCTTTGTTCCCATTGCTCTTTGAGGGAGAAAGGAAAACATGTGATGTGACAAACCTTATAAGTGTTCTCTTCTCCTTGAAGGCTGCAGATGACTGTGCCAAAGCAGTGATGAGCAACTTGAGTACTCATGGAGTGAAGCTGGTTTTGCCATCGCTTCTTGCTGCACTAGAAGAGGAATCTTGGAGAACCAAAGCTGGTATGGACCAATATCTGACAGATGCGACTGAGAGTAGCTTAGACTTCCTTTTGCTGTCATTCTCCTTGCTTGTTCTTTCCTCCTTAATGATGATTTTGATAGTTTATTGTCTCATAAGGGGACTGGAAACTTGTAGCTTTAGAAATAAAAACCAGTTTCCTGACACATTTGAGCAAATTCTTCTTCCCCTAGGAGATACAAGAAGCACTTTTTATCCCTCATCTCTCCAGAAGTGTTTCAAAAAGTGGATGTTTCTTTCCTATCCACAACTTCCTTAGTACAAAAGCAGATAATATTTTTTTATTTTCAGGTGGCACGGAGTGTCTTAGTGCATTTCAGCCATTGTGTGTGTTTTCTGACTGGTCAGACCACTTGTATATTTAAATTTGACATGTATGTAATCATCTGCTTGCATCTCTTCTTAATGCTTTGTATTACTTTGTGATTTATTTATTTTTTTTTCCCCTTTCTTTTTGCATATTTCTTGCACAGGGTCAGTGGAACTGCTGGGAGCTATGGCATACTGTGCTCCCAAACAGCTCTCCTCCTGCTTACCCAATATTGTGCCAAAACTTACTGAAGTGCTCACAGATTCCCACGTGAAGGTGCAGAATGCAGGTCAGCAAGCTCTCAGGCAGATTGGGTCCGTCATCAGGAATCCAGAGATCCTTGGTAAGAACTGTCTGTATCTCTCATGGCAAACAGCAGTCCTGACATGACCACAGTTTATAATAGCAAGTGTTATCTTCGTTACGTTTGGGATTAAATCTGAACCTCTACAGAAATGAAACTGCTCCTAGAACAGTATAGCATGAAAGCTTCACAACAGCTGTCAGCTTTAAAGCTTTTCAAATACTCCCTTCTGGTTTGTCATTTAACACTGATAGGGTTTTCTCTGTTCCTGTGCTTCTAAATAACTTCAAAGGATGTAAGACAACCTGTGAGAGAACACCATCTCACTCTTATGTGCATTTTTGGTTTACGTACAACTAAATTATTTTCTCTCCCTTTAAAAAACATTCAGCAATTGCTCCAGTTTTGTTGGATGCTCTCACTGACCCCTCCAGGAAGACCCAAAAATGTCTGCAGACTCTACTGGATACTAAATTTGTCCATTTCATTGATGCTCCATCCTTGGCACTTATTATGCCAATTGTTCAGAGAGCTTTTCAAGATCGTTCCACAGACACCAGGAAAATGGCTGCGCAGATAATTGGGAACATGTACTCCTTGACTGATCAGAAGGTACAGTACCAAAAAAGCTCTCCATGTGCTGTGTTTACCAGGTAGAAGATAACAGGAAAGCACTTAAGATAGACAGGAGTACAATCCAAGCAGCTTCTTTAATTAAATAAATGTAAATGAACGGAAAGTGGCTATAAGTACAGTGAAAATTCTGAGGTGCTTGAGACTGTTGGCTTTGTACTCTGCTCATTTAAGTATTACCAGATTTATCCCTGTAAAAAAGTCTTGATTTTTACTGTAAACAAAATAACAAATAAACAAGCAAAACCACTACAGGTGAAACAAAGATCAGTTGCTTACAAATGGATCCTGGGTTTGTTTAAAAAGTATTTGTAGAACTTCACCATAGGCTGCAGAACAGTGTTTAATGTTTGTGCTGATAATCTCTGTATTTAAACCCTGTGTAAATGCCAAGAGTGTTGGATTTTCCTTAGGTGCAAAGTGCTGGGTTGTAAGCAAGCATCAAAAAGGTTTTGAACGGTTTGGACTTTGTGTTGTTTCTTGTACTTAAAGAGCAATTAAATGTGCAATCATTTGCAGGATTTTAAAAGGAACTGATTAAAACTCTAAGAATGTTAAGAATGATCCCTAATAATAAGGGATGCCCTTTACATAAAGATGATTTAGGTTTCTTGCTGGATTTTGAATCTAGTTCTTATTCTTTGGGCTGTTTGTTTCAGGATCTGGCTCCTTACCTACCCAGTGTGACTCCTGGACTGAAGGCATCCCTGCTGGATCCTGTACCTGAAGTAAGTCTTTTCATATGAATACAGTTAGTCTTTCAGTCCATGATGTTGGGCTTTGACCTCATCTTCTGTAGAAATGTAATCAGGCTGGCGTATCTCAGCCTTAGTAACTTTGATAGAGTATCTGGCCAATCTCTTGTTTCTCTTGCCTCTTAGGTGCGTACAGTGTCTGCAAAGGCACTGGGAGCCATGGTGAAGGGCATGGGAGAATCATGCTTTGAGGATTTGTTGCCTTGGCTGATGGAGACACTGACATACGAGCAAAGCTCAGTGGACCGATCTGGTGCAGCTCAAGGTGAGGACGACAGGGTCTGAACACTGAGCTCAGACTTTCCCCCATTAAAGCAGCTTGATGTTTCTTGAGTTTATCGGCTCTGTTACTTTTTTCTCCAGGTCTGGCTGAAGTGATGGCTGGTCTAGGGGTGGAGAAGCTGGAGAAACTTATGCCAGAGATTGTAGCTACTGCCAGTAAGGTGGATATTGCTCCACATGTACGAGATGGTTATATTATGATGTTTAACTACCTGCCAATTACTTTTGGAGACAAGTTCATTCCGTATGTTGGTCCCATCATCCCTTGTATCCTTAAGGTATGTAGCAGAAACCTGAGGGGTTTTATTTATTAGAGGATAAAAAGAAGGCTCCAGAGTATTTTAAGCAACATTTCCATTAATTCTATGACAGGCAGATGCTTTTCCAGCATTGCTGGACTAAAAATAGCCACAAACATACATTAATTGAAATTATGAATGAGTCGTTTTTGCAAATTATTTGCTTGCTGTCTTTTGTCCGTGGTCAGGTGTAATTTCTTGAAATCACCTTTGTCCATCTGCAGGTCTATAGTTCATTTACTTTTTGTTGCTCAGAAAAAACATTTTATTCTCCTTGTCGGTATATTGTGCTGAGTAAAAGGAAACAGCTTTCACAGCCACTTCTTTCTCTGGTCAGGCACTGGCAGATGAGAATGAGTTTGTGCGGGACACTGCCCTGCGTGCTGGCCAGAGGATCATCAGCATGTATGCAGAGACAGCCATCGCACTGCTTCTGCCACAGCTTGAGGATGGCCTGTTTGATGACTTGTGGAGGATAAGGTAGGGGATCACCATCTGATCCACAGACATTCCCATGGTTAGAGAAAAGGTGTGATTCAGACTTCTGCATGTTCCTCAAAAAAATGCAGAGAACAGTGAAACAAAAGCAGATGTCTTTCTGCTTGTGGATTGGACATGATGCCTTTATAGCACCGAGTCTGAGAAGCCCTGCTAGCCGTGAATCAGGTTTTCTGATATTTGCAGTGCATTCTCACTAGGTTATTAATTCTTATAGTGGCTCTGAAAAGCACTTCCGAGGCAGTTGATGTGACAACGTTTAGTCCTAACATATTGTTTCTCATCTTTCAAAATGCTGAGTAAGTTATTGTTCTCCTGTGTGTGGAAACATGTGGTGGAGCGCTCACAGCTAATAGCAGTTGCTCAGAAATCAGCTGTACTAAAGGCATTGTCAGCTGAGTGCTGATGGGTGACCTTATCCTAGGTGAATGTCTTTTAAGTTGAGAGAGATACTGTGAATAGCTTGTTCTTTTTTAGAGTCCACACTATTCCTTAATACATTACTGTGATACTCTCTCATCCCCTTTTGGTTTGGAATTAATTCTTCTCCCTTCTCTTTACCATGCTTTTTCACTGTCATGTAGGCAGAATGATCCGACCTCTCAGCCCATACAGCATTTCAGTGCTGACACAGCTCTTTCCCTTGCATTTTGCCCGTGTCTGTATTTGATGCGTTGCTGTATTTGGACACATACTGTCTGGTTATCCTGTTGTAACACTTGACATGCTTCTTGTTGCCAGATTTAGTTCAGTTCAGCTCCTTGGAGATCTTTTATTCCATATCTCAGGAGTCACTGGGAAAATGACCACAGAAACTGCCTCAGAGGATGACAACTTCGGAACAGCCCAGTCAAACAAGGTAAAGCTGCTCTTGTCTGTTGTCTGTTTTTTAATCAGCTTGAAAAGCTTGCTGGAAAGACTTAATGAATAAACGTGCATTTTGTTCCTTTTATAAATTTCAGGAGTGGTTAATACGACTTTGTACGTTTCTTTTCAGGCTATTATTAATGCTCTTGGTGTGGAGAGGAGGAACAGGGTGCTGGCAGGGCTGTACATGGGCCGCTCTGACACCCAGCTGGTGGTGCGTCAGGCTTCTTTACACGTTTGGAAGATTGTTGTTTCAAACACTCCTCGCACGCTGCGTGAAATTTTGCCAACACTCTTTGGGCTTCTGCTGAAATTCTTGGCCAGTACCTGTGCAGATAAACGAACGGTGAGAAATCCAGTAATGCTTTCCTGTTTCTGCAGGCAACCTTGTAAAATGATTAAGAACACAGGATATTCTTTTCTTCGAGTTGTTCTAAAGCTGTAATGAATTTAACTGGTCAGAGCATATCTGAATTCTTCACTGAAAGGCAGTGGTGGTGGAAGTAAAACAGTTTTTCCACGGCTGCTTATTTGAGTAGTGTTTCCATTGCTACGTTTTTGTCTGTACTTGGAAAAGTAGCTTATAGTCAAAAAATAGCATTTGCTCAAAATTCAGCATCTTAACTATTTTCCTCATTTAGAAAACGTAATTAAATAAGTTTAATTAACAGGTTGCAGCACGGACATTAGGAGACCTTGTCCGAAAGTTAGGAGAGAAGATCCTTCCTGAAATCATTCCCATTCTGGAGGATGGACTAAGGTCAGACAAGAATGATGAAAGGCAAGGAGTCTGCATTGGGCTGAGTGAGATAATGAAGTCTACCAGCAGGGATGCGGTAAGTTAAATTATTATTTAACTAACTATTTTAATTAATTAATTAATATTAACTATTTATTTACTATATTATTTAGTATAATAAATAACTATATTTAATTAATTAATATTAACTATTAAATATAAATTAATAAGTTAAATAAGGAAGGTGAAATCTGCCATTTCCTAGATGCTGAAGTTACAATCTTGCAGCTGAGATGCAAAAATACAGTAACAGTGTTGGACTTATTCTGTGGACTAAATTAAAGGCTCATATCTAATGTGAGTTGCTGTTGAGGCAAATGTATGTATTTGCATCTACCGGTACATTTAAAATATTGCACAGTTCTGACGTTTACGAGCCATAGGAGGCATCTACAAAGTAGTCTTAGAACGGTGCAAATCTTTAATCAATCCTTCTTTTCTTCCAGTATATTACAAACAAACAGCAGTTTAGTTTCTGTTGTCCAAATTCAGTTTTGTAGCTATTTTACTGAGATGCTTCTGTCCATTGTGCTTTATATAACCTGTAATTTTATCTCTATTTTTTAGGTTCTGGTTTTCTCTGAGTCCCTGGTGCCTACAGTGAGAAAAGCACTGTGTGACCCTCTGGAAGAAGTGAGAGAGGCTGCAGCCAAAACATTTGAACAGTTGCACTCAACAATTGGGCATCAGGCTCTTGAAGATATCCTTCCATTTTTGTTGAAGCAGCTGGTAAGCATTGCTCAACACGAACCAACAACTTAATTAGTAATGTTATGGACAGGTTTTGAATAACTAGCTTAAAAGAGAAGGAAATTTGCAAGGGCGAACTTTCTAGAGAATGCCCATCTCTATTTTGTCTCCTCTGCAGAATCATTGCTGGTCATCAGTAGGGAAAGTTTTGTGGTTAAAGCATAGGCTTAAGAATTGCTACATCCATAGAATTGCTCTGCTAGGGAATTGCAAATGTCACCTCCATAAATTGGCCAACATGCCTGATATGTCACATCTTTTTCTTGGCTTAGGTTTAGCTATGTAGTGTGAGAGTGATTTTATGTAGCAGAACCTGTGTGAGTGTTGGTTGCATGATCATGAGGTGAATTGTGACCTGAAAGAGGGGATTAACCGGGTATGTCACAAATCATGTCCTATGTTTTCATGTTCTCTCTCTCTGTAGGATAATGAGGAGACATCTGACTTTGCTGTGGATGGTCTTAAACAAGTTATGGCTGTCAAGAGCCGTGTGGTACTGCCTTATTTGGTGCCAAAGGTACAACTGGAAACAAATTCTAAACTTTTTTTTTTTTTTTTTTAAGCTGTGCTTTTTCCTGTGTTTGCTGCCAGTCTTCTTTGGAGCAGTCTGCCAAAATATTTCTGTGCTCAAAACTCTGTCATTGTGGTGCACTCATACTTAAAAATTTTCATGTTATAAATGACCTGAGATTCCTCCTGAAGAAATTTTCTGCTTGTCTCATTTCTGTTTTTGTTTGGTTTTGCTTTTTAGCTGACTACTCCCCCTGTGAACACCCGTGTGCTAGCTTTCCTCTCATCAGTAGCAGGGGATGCTCTGACAAGGCACTTGAGCGTCATCCTGCCTGCTATGATGTCTGCATTGAAAGAGAAGCTGGGGACTAGTGAAGAGCAACTGGCAAGTAGCGTGGTTCAACTCTCTGCTATGACAGGCTGCCTGAAGATAGTTTGGGTTTACCTCTCAGCACTGAGTCTGTATTCCCTAGATATACAGGCTGTGTGTTTTAATTCTGTCCACTAACTTCTTCAGGCAGTCTTCTTGCATGGTGACATGTTGAGAGTTGAAAAAAATATGCTTTCCAAATCCATTTGCATCCTTAAAGAAGTCTCTTTGGCCTAAACAAGATACAATTCTCGGTTTACTTATTCTTCGGAAACTGTCAGAGTGTCCAGTTAAGTTTGTATGCATTAGTGGGAAATAAGACTGAGAGATTAAAGGGCTGAAAGGAGAAAATCTCCTGTTTTGCGTGCAGTGCTCCTTCTGAACTACTTTCAGAAACATCTGTTGTTTGGACTCCAGAGAACATCCTTGAGCTGTGATTGCATATAGATGTACACAGGCTGGTGAATTGAGAGTGTTGTGGATAGAGTCCTGTCTGCTACAGATGCCCATCTGCTCAGCTTCTAGCCCTGAGTTTGCTTCTAATATACCTACAGCTGTACTTGCAATTAGTATTATGACACAAAGACTTGAACTACCTAAATTGAAAAAAAGCCTTACCTGATAAGACCCATGGTCTCTGAGGGTGAGTAAGACTGGGCAGACCGAGCTACTCTCATTTTTGGAATTTAGCCCTTCTGTAGCTGTAAAGCTACCTGTGCAACTTTTCAGGTCATTTGTTGAATGTTGAGAGTTGATTATGTCCTTCTCTCTCCTCCTGGACTGGTGACCCATTCATAACATTTTTGGGGCTTTTTTTCCCCTGACATTTGTTACTAAGTAAGCATAAGGATGGAGGTAGCAGTAAGAAAATGGTTCTGAATTAAACCTTTGATGGCATTACAACCAGCTATTCCAAAGGAAACGATTAGCAAGCGGTATACATTGTGTATGTTGTATCTTTTCTCTTAGAGATGATGTTCTGGGTAACATGGGCAAACCTAGGGCTAACTCTGGTTTTATTCTACTTGAGAGTTAATGTAAAATTAATTTGGACTCTTTAGGAAATGGCAAATTGCCAGTCTGTAATCCTTTCTGTGGAAGATGATGTTGGACAAAGAATTATAACTGAAGATTTACTAGAAGCTACCCGCAGCCCTGACCTGGGAATGAGACAAGCAGCAGCTATCATGCTGAATATCTACTGCTCCAAGACAAAAGCGGACTATACTGGTCATCTCAAGAACTTGGTTTCAGGCTTGATACGTTTATTTAATGATACCAATCCTGTAGTTTTGAATGAAAGCTGGGATGCACTTAATTCCATCACCAAGGTAAGAGGCAGCTTCAAAAGTTTATAGTGGTAGTGGTTGGCAAGGAGAAAGTGAAGATAACTGGTAAAATACGGTCTAAATTGAATCTCCTGTTTAAACTACATTTACGTTGGCAAATGCTGCAAAGATTTGAGATGTAAGGTGAGCTTGGCATCAGCATTGTCAGTGAACAGTTAGGTCTATGGGAGGGGTGGAAAACAAGAATCTTCTCATGGTGCACCTGAGAACTCAGAAGGAACTGTCAGTTGTGATATTACTTCATCTTTGTCTTGCCTCTCTCTCTTACAGAAATTAGATGCTGGGAACCAGCTTGCTCTCATTGAGGACCTACACAAGGACATCCGGGTTGTAGGGAACGAGGCCAAAGGCGAGCACGTGCCAGGATTTTGTATTCCTAAGAAGGTAAAGCATCAAAATGAGCACGTGGTGCGAAAATGGACTCGATCACAACCATCCTATCTCATTTTTGGGGGAAGCTGATTGATACTATGTTATGGTATTAGAAATACTGAAAATGTAGCATTTTAAACTCCTATGTTAAAGAGGCTTTTTGTAGGTTACTGGTGCTTTTGAATTACCCTGTGACAAGATCTTTGACAATTCTATTATGCCTGGAAGTCCTACTTGCTGCTTTTGTGGAGGTGTAATGTTGGACTCCTGTGCCAAATTTCTATGGTTTAAAAATTCCCTTATCCACCAGCACTTTCCTCATAGCAACTGGCTTTCTAAGGCATAGATGCATTAAAGCAAATTGAATAAAAGTAGCTTTGTAAATGTGGAAGCAGGCAGCTGAAGGTCAACAGGAAATTGAGAGAAACTGTCTAAGTCTGTTCAGCTGGTATATAACAGGAGCAAAAATAAAATATGTATTTTTTGCATTTTAGCTTCTAAGCTTGCTTATCTAATTGTTATGACAGGGAGTGACCTCTATACTTCTGGTGCTGCGTGAAGGTGTTCTAACTGGTAATCCGGAGCAAAAGGAGGAAGCAGCAAAGGCCTTGGGGCTGGTTATTAAGCTGACTTCTGCGGAAGCTCTTAAACCATCTGTAGTGAGCATTACTGGACCACTTATTCGTATCTTGGGAGATCGGTTCAGCTGGAATGTCAAAGTGGCTCTGCTTGAAACATTAAGTCTTCTTTTAGCCAAGGTAAGATTCAAAGTAATTGACTGTAGTTGCCTGTAGACTGTACAGTTGCCTTCAGAAAATCTGTTGCTGTTCATTTTAATATAGCTAGAATATCAGCTAGTGTAGATCTAAAATCTAGAATGGCAGTGAAGCTGGATTGTATTCTCCCAACAACCGAGTCACTGGACCTCTTAGAAATACTGCTGAGTGCTCATCTCACTTTCATGTGATTGACAACTGCCAGGTAGTTAATTTCTTTTCTGCGTCCATGCTTTTTGTGCCAAAAGTCCAAAGATAATCATCTTACACATCTGAACTGAGCTGGGCTTTTATTTAGTGCTCTGTATAGGAAAGAACATCCATGATGATGTAGAATCTTTCTTGTGCTTCATCTGCAGAAAACAGAATTTGATTGGAAAAGGATAAATGTTTTGTTGTGAAAACACAAACATTTTGTGTTTTTCCCGTTTCAGTAGTGTGTTAGATCTGAGTAAAGGCTATTTGGCACTGTGATAATTAACTGTTACACAAGTCAGGCTGTTCAGCAGGCTTTGATTTCTAGCCACGGTTACATTCTCAACTCCATCACTTCTTCTTCTTTTATCTCTGTTAAAGGTTGAGATAGCCCTGAAACCATTTTTGCCTCAACTGCAAACAACCTTCACCAAAGCTCTGCAAGATTCAAACCGTGCTGTTCGCCTTAAAGCTGCTGATGCTCTTGGTAAACTTATTGTTATCCATGTAAAAGTGGATCCTCTTTTTACTGAGCTTCTGAATGGAATTCGTTCCAGTGATGACTCTGCCATCAGGTAAGCAGTAGGTGGAATCTCAGGCCTTACTGCTTATTAAGAATAAGGGGCTAGGATTAATACGCTGTACAGCAATTTGAGATAATTTTCTTTCCCCCCCCTTGATTTAGACAGTAAGACTTATTTACTGTTAATGAAGGGTCATAAAGCCAATAATGTGGATGATAGGGACATAGAGGGTCCAAAGCTGCGCTCTGATACATCTTATCAGGAGAGGTGTTGCCTGGCATATGCCCAGTTCTTCTTTCTTCTTCAGTCTCTAAACCCACTGCAACCCACTTTCAAGTACAAGACTGTATCAGTTTTCACTTTGACCTGAATTAATGCAGCTGTTTTTGTAACTTATACATACAGATTCCTGAGAAATTAATTTCTTGTTTTGTTTTGTTTTTTTTTTTAATTTTAATCTTTGAATAGTCAGAAGATACTAAATTTGTAAGAGAGAGACACAAGTATGCAAACATGGAATGAACCCATGAAGCATGGGTTTTCATCAGTGGAGAGAGTCCGGGTTTCCTAAATTGTAAGGCATATTAATCTGATAGCTGTGTAAGAAATTCTTACAGGTGTCCAGACCTCATCTTCTTCTTTGGGGTGATGGAAAAGGCAATCTCTGACTGTATGTTGTGATCACTTCTAGGGACACGATGCTGCAAGCACTGCGGTTTGTAACACGAGGAGCTGGTGCAAAAGTAGATGCCACAATTAGGAAGAACATCAGCACGGTGCTTCTTGGGATGCTGGGACATGATGAGGTATTGCTTCAGCTGTAAAGGATGCCTGCTGAGATAGTCTGATTTCTAAATTTAAAATCACAACTAAGAAAATTATTTTCTAGAATAATCTTCCAGGGCAAATTGTTACTGTTAGAGTGGAAAGAAACTGTTCTAAAGAAACACTGCAGTTGGACATCGCTTGGTAAACTGAATGTGGTCTGTAAACTGATTTCACTGGAGCCCTGTTAACTGAGCTAGAGCTCCCCAGCCAATTACTTCTAACTCAGAAAGCCTGTGAGTTTAATGTTTCCTTAGCAACCACAAAGGTGGATTTGCAGTTCCTCTCCAACATGCTTGAGACAGCTCTGAAGTCAGGATATGCTTTTTTATCTCAGAGAGAACCCACAGCACCTTCTCTATAAGCACATCTGTGTGTTTGCAGGCTCTCAGGTGGGGTTTATCATTAGGTGTGAGGAATTTTTTTTTGTAACAGATTTTTCTCTAGTGAACTAGAAACTCTCCTAAGTTGAATGTGTGATCTGTATGTGGCAGATAGCAACAGTCTCATCTGTGAGATTAAATAATCAGGTAATGTCTTTATGTTTCAGTATGTGCAACACAGACATACAGCTGTTAGCATGACAGAAATAGAGCAATTGAACAATTCCTATTGGATTTTAAGTTTTAGGGTAGAGAAGTGCAGATATTTATAGTTGCAGAACCAAACAAACAGGAGTATGGAAGCTTAAAACTAAAATCTTACCACAGCAATAAGCTTATGCAGAGATGGCTAGAAGTAATGTTTGTTTTCTAGACTGTGAGTCAAAAGGTAACTCGACATATCTTTTAAAATACTCACTTTTGTCTTTATAACTTTCCCATTTAACAAGTCACAGTTTGTATGAGACCTGTAATTTTACAATCTCTGCTGGCTTTTTTTGACTGGATGTGAGGCTTCTGTCACGTACAACAAACCTTACAAAATGACAGAAATCCACACTTAGCAGGAGGCAAAGAGTTTCTGCTAATACTTTTTTTTTCCCCCTCCTCTTTTTATTTCATATTTTTGTCCCTTGTCCCTCTTATGCTTGTCTCTGATGTGGATTGAGCTCAAGCAGTGTTGCTCTTTCCTTCTTTTCCTCAGGATGCCACCCGCATGGCTTCAGCTGGCTGCTTAGCAGAACTGTGTGCATTTCTGTCAGAAGAGGAGCTTAATACTGTTCTCCACCAGCACCTATTGGGTAGGTGAAGCTACAGTGACTAGAACTAAGTCTGAAAAGCAGGGGAAGATATGTTCTTAGCCAGTAGTTTGTGAAAATTGTGACTATTCAGGTTCCTCCTCTTTATTTTAAACAAATCTCTAGATTTCCTTGTACTTTTCTTTGCTCGTGGCTGCTCTTACACTCTGGTACATCACTGAGCACAAGGTGACAATTATAACTTTGGTTTCCCATATTTTTTGTGGATTTGTGTTCAGGTGAGTTGATGCAAGTACCAGCATGGCTGAGCAGTTCCTTAGTGCTGATGCACAGTGAATGGGAGGTGACAGTGCATTCAGGCAGCATGGGGGGAGGGCTGTTCCACTTTATTTGATGACACTGTGATCACAAATTGGCTTATGACTATTGCAGACCACATCCAATGACTTCAAATGCTTTTGGAGAATTAACTGAGCCTGTTAGTTAGTCAGAAGCATGAATTTTGTAGGAACTTGCAGTGGTTGGGAGTGTTACAGTGCTCTGTGGAATTACAAAGGGAATCTACTAGCTGATTTCAAATTACAGATTACTTTTACAATTGAATTGGTGTCACAGCTTATGTAATTGTAATAGCAAGCTTCTTCATCACTAAGTGATGTGGGTGTGATTACATGTATCATCAGAAAAACCCACTTCAATGGTATAAAGTCAGTGTGTTGGGTTTCAATATCTGCCCAGAGAGAATTCCTCTCTGATAGAGACATTGTGTTATAGTACAGTTTATATCTCTCTTTTGGAAGGAGAAAGATGCTGCTTTAAGTGCTGCTTTTATAGAAGCAAGTTGACAAACTGACAAATGCTTTCTCAGCTGGATACAGTAGCCTTTCTTAGAGGTAGTTCTTTTTGCCTTTTAGCAGACATCTCTGGAATTGACTGGATGGTGAGACATGGACGAAGCCTGGCCCTCTCAGTGGCTGTAAATGTTGCTCCTTATAGGCTGTGTTCCCCTAAGTACTATAACAGTGTGCTGGAGATGATCCTCAGCAATGCCATTGCTGACAGGGTAAGTGCTGCCTAAGGAAATGCAAGTTCTATTCAAGTGCTTGTGGGAGTAGTTATAAAAGGCTCAGAGTGTTACAAAAAGTTAAAATAAAAAATAAAATCGGAATAAAAATGTATTCTGAATGTTCTTCCTTGACTAGATGCAGTTTTGTAGTGAAACTGCATGATTGTGATTCTGATTCCTTTACTGCTGATCTCTGTCAAGATGAAGATTATTTAATCCTTAATGGTAGAGTAACTTTCACTGGGAACAAATTCCACTTCTGTTGCCCTATTAAAGTTCTCATTCACAGGCCAGGTTTACAAGATGAACAAATACTTCAATTCAGAAGGAAGACTTGAAAAACAGAGTTGAATGAATAACATAGCGTAGGGAACTTGTGGGCTCTGTGGGGCCTGTCGTGTTGTTCCGTGTGGCTCAGTCATGATTTTTCATCCTCTGTCCAATAGCATTACCTTGTTTTCATGCATTGCACGCTGCAGTTCTTTGACAGATATGTTCAGCCTTTTGCAAAAGCTCACCAGTCCATGTGACTGTGGGCTAGTTATAAAGACTGTTGAAGTGTACTGTAATAACATCAATCATATCAAATTTCTGTTTTTACATTGAAGATACCCATTGCAGTTAGTGGCATCAGAGGGATGGGCTTTCTTATGAAATACCATATGGAAGAAGGAGGGAACCTGCCTCCAAAACTTTCCAACCTCTTTATTAAGGTAAGAATTTCTATGTTACCTGCCATTGTTTTCCTCTGATCTTAACCAGTGTAATACAGTCAATTTCAGCTAATTGATGGTGGTTTTCTTTGTAATAATACATTGTAACCCAGCACAAAGGCTGAAACCTCAGTTGCCTTATTTTTAGGAAGCTGTAAATCCTTTGACAGTTGGAAATCTATACAAGTCTTTTTTGTTCTAAAGCAGATGGAATAATTTTACAAGCCTGCTTTGCAGCTGTGAACACAGTACCTCCATCCCAGGGATGTTGTAATGTGGAAATCTGACTGGCTCTGTGGTAAACTTTGATTCAGTGTGAATAATTGTTTTCCTCTGCAGTAACAAGCAGCTGACAGAGATGGGAGGAAAAGCATGGAGGGGGGCAGATGTCAGTTTGTTTTTAAAATCTGATGAAGATCAAAGGGGCTTTGTCAGAAAGCTGTTGAATGCCAACTCCTTACCTTCTCTGGTTTTGCATCAGTACTTTCTGAGTTCTATTCTTTCGAATGGGAGTAGCTCCTAGAGCCTGGATGGAAAGAATATTGCCGTTAGTGCTCTTTCCTTTTCAAACGATATCTATTTGAAAATCTACTTAAAAATCCCTTTCTTTCTCTATTGTTCTCTATTTTTTTCCCCATGAAAGTATCCCTCAGGGCAGGAAGAATCTGAATTTTGAACATGAGAGTGTTTTCAATGTCTTAGAAAAGATAAGGGAAGACAGAGTTGAGGGGTAGTGGTGGAGTGAGTGAGCTGCTGCCTTTTAACTTATCTGTCATTGTTATTGTAAATATAAACGTATTACGTTTCACATTTTAAATTTCTTCTAAATTTACTTGAAAATCCATCATAAATGCAAGTCAACATGGAGTCTGTTGTTTTTCAAAGCAGACTTTTTGCTGAAACATATTTATTTGTATCATAGCATTCTGTTTAAATATAAAATGAGTACCACATTTGTCACAATACCTTTATCACAATATTAATAATGCAGTTGACATTTGGGTATTGGTTTTCATGTTCCGATGCCTTGAGATTAAATCAAAAGTAAGCATCCCTAAATTTTTTTATATTAAAATGAAATACACTGTTGAAATGTAGCTGACCAGTGACTTTGCTGTTGCTGCTGACTGGGTGTGTTTTACCAGAGGTACTGTCAGCTTTTGCTGCAGTTAGATGTCCCTGTCATTTCCCATAGTCTGTACCTCTGTCACCAACCATTTTTGTTTTCTTTTGAATAGATGTCTTGTTTTCAAGGTTTCATCCACTCTTACTGTTATACATAAGTTTAATCAAACTTGTTGATGATGTTTCGCTCTGTGAATTGAAGGCTACTTGTCTTTCCTGTTGCAGTTAACAATACTTAAGTTAGGAAAAAAAGGTAGACTTGTGCTTTCAATACCTGGTCCTTGGTATATCTAAACTTAAAACCATTTTTGTCTTCTTCAGTGTCTCCAGAACTCATCCAGTGACATAAAGTTAGTGGCAGAAAAAATGATCTGGTGGGCAAATAAAAACCATCTTCCTGCACTGGATCCTCAGACAATTAAGCCCATTCTGAAGGCACTTCTGGACAACACAAAAGACAAAAACACCAGTGTCAGAGCTTACAGCGACCAAGCCATTGTTAATCTGCTGAAGATGAGAGCGGGTGAACAAGTGCTTGAGGTATGAGACAGAAGAAAACATAACCATTGGTAGTAGGCTGTGTCACATAGCTCTGCTTACGTTTAAGTGTTTGTCTGGAGTCTCAGAACATGCTGGCAGTCTCTTATGAAATAGGTGGAGTGGGATGTTCCTGTTTGCATTTAAGCCTTCATTAGTATTCTTATGGTAAGCTCTGGAGAAGTATGGAAGTTATGTGATACTGCACAGCCATACAGTGTGGTATTATTGCAGTCAAGGTATTTAATGTGTTCTCTGTGTTTAATGCCTGAAGCCATATTGTGCTGTAGTTGCCTTAGCTAGGAAGGGTAGTTTATTGCTTTTGTCACTTTTATAATCCTATTGCAGCATCAGTACTGGAGAGTATATTTGGGATGGATGGAATACTCCTTTGTACATCCATATCCAGACAGAATCACAGAACGGCCAGGGTTGGAAGGGACCTCAAGGATCATGAATCTCCAAACCCCCTGCCACATGCAGGGCCACCAACCTCCACATTTAATGCTAAACCAGACCTCTCTTCTAAGCCCTTAGCTGGTTTGGTCTGGAATCCTAAAACCAGATGAAGGCTTTGGGTATATTTGAAGATGCAGATAAATACACCTCATAAGGCACTTAAACCTGTTCTGATTTTGAACGGCATATCATAAGGAATCCATAATTTGGTGTTTTCTTCCTTCCACAGTCTGTTTCCAAGATTTTAGATGCTGCCAGCTTGGAGCTTCTCAACGAAAGCTGCAGGAGATCTCTTAAGAAGCTGGCTGGCCAGGCTGACTCTGAAGAACAGATAGATGACACTATACTGACGTGATAATCGAGCTCCCGAAGGCAAAACAACACTGACCCAACCGCTGCATCAGCATTTCAACTCAAAACACCTACTTTAAATGTTTTCATTTTTGAAAATGTTAATTCTGATGGGATTTCATGAAAAGGACTCCCAGAGAGTATTTTAGTATCAAATATACCAGAATAGCCTTAATTAGGACCCACTTTAGCTGAAATTTGAAAATTTGGTCCCCTTTTTGAAATAGTTAACGCGCAAGAAACAGATATACTAATCTATACTGATAAATTGTGGCCAATTGTGAGATGTGGCTAGAGCACATCAGGCTTAAACTCTGGTGAAATCTACTTGTTTTCCAGGGTCTGTGCCAAAACTCCAGTCTTGGAAGTACTGTTGTTTTTTCCAGAGACCCTGTGAAGCCAGAATTGTTTTTGCGTACTGCTAACTTGCTGCTTGTGACGGTTCTGAAGACTGAAAATCCCTGTAAAACACAGTATTTAAAACAGCCTTAGAAATCACAAATACAAGGGGGGAATTAAATGCAGTCTGTTTAAAGAAGGAACATTTAATAAAGGCTTTGACTTTGATCCTTCTGGTGTAAACTGTTCTCTTTATGCATTCATTTGCCAACAAACGAATGCTGTGATTTACTTTGTGGACATGCATTTATTTTTTTAGGGCATACAGCCTATAGAGTGGGTAGTGCAGTAATCTATATAAACCCTTTTGCAGAACTAAGGTAAGCTAGGGTTTAAAACCAAGCTAGAACTGACATTTAATGAAATTTGTAATTACTGCTGTTCATTTCTGAAGCATTTTGGACTATGGGCAGCTTTTTATTCAAATTGTGAAAACTCCTCTATTTTTGTCTTCAGAGGCTTCAAAAGATATTTGGCATTTCCAACATGCAGAATTATTTTTTGTCAATGAATTGTACTGCTCCAAGAAAGCAGGATTTTATTTCACCTGGCCAAATAGTCACCTTTCTTTTTTTTTAATTGATTGGTGCCTTTTATGCTATTTGATGGAAATAGTGGAAAAAATTGCATTGCAGAATAAAACTTCAAAAAGAAAATTGCTTTCTACATATTAAAGGGAGCCCTATTGATTTGATGAAACTATGCAGAAGAAAGAAGGTTGCTCTTCAGAAACCAAAGCTTTACAGCTTACAATTTCAGAAGGGAGTGATGATCTTCCTTTGATGTAACTCTGTATGGCTCAGCCATCATGATGAGGAAAAAAATGCTACTAATCACAACATTTGAGAGCATAAAATGCAAGCACATGGGAACGATCTGCTAGAACCGATTTGCCAGTTGCTGTGATTCTGTAACACTTTATGCCATCCTTTTAATTATATACACTTTTCAGAGTGAACTGTAGTTCACTTCAGTGGCTATCACAACCTTCCTTGCTGCTATTTGAGTCCATTACTGTGTGTCCTGTTCCCACAGGCATTGAGAACAATTTGTTTGCAGCAGCCACGTTATCCCTGCAGTGTTTTCATCCTTGAACATGAGATCCATCCTCGGATTTTCCAGGTCTTTTCTTGTGGATGAGCTTTTCTAAATCTATATTGTTGCTCTTCATATTCGTTCCATTCAGATTCACTGTTGCCTTGTAGTGCCCACTGCTGGATCAAGTCTTCTGCTGGAGAATATCATCTTGCAGGTTGTACACAACATGCTGCTATCTATCCCCACAAGAGACTTGGCTGCAGTAGCAGACTGTGCAATCAGTACTGAATCCAGGCCACAAATCTGCTCTTTTGCTATTTATGTCCAATCTTGTATTTATGCAGTTCATTGTTTCTATAAATCTCCACCACTTTCCAGTTGGTCTTACTGAACCTGTAGTCCACTCATTTAATAACATTTACCTGCATTTTGAAGGTGGTTTTAAATTCCAAGTTTGCCTTCCAGAATACTTGCAAATCTCTTCTGCTTTCTGTTATCTACCGATTAAAAATGCATTCTCTATCCCCTCATCCAGATAATTAATTAAAGTAATAAGCTGTACCAGTCATATTTCACTGTGGAAAGCTACTTGCCTGTATTGACAATAAGCTACGAGTGACTACGCTGAGAAGGAAACTTGCAAGTATTGTTGGTGGGTATCCCTCACAGCAGTGAATTCAGTCTGTGTGTCATTGCCTATGAGACTAATGTGTGATCTAAAGGCTGCTCCACTAAAACAGTCTTGGGCAGCAAAAGTTTATCTGCCATGTTCTTCTGTGGTCCTAAGTCTCAATTCTTGTCTACAAGAACTCAAGGATGTGTGGTAATCAACCAATTCATCTTTGTATTTTTTATTCACTATCCTTCAAAGTTTAAACTCTGTTTTTGCATTGCACTGGTAATAATCAGAGTGAAAACTAAAAATGCCCTTGAGGATCTGACACCTTAGAACACTGTGATTCATTTCACCTGTAATGAATGAACTGTGTTTGGAGAATAACAGAGGAGAGGCAGCTAAACCACCAAATGCAAAAGCACTGTGTGCTATAGCAGAAGTAAACAAAATTTTAAGCCATTTTGTAACTGCAACAATAGGTGGGAAAAGCTCCATAGTTGTACTGGAATAACTTCTTTGATCACTGTGGACATGGACGAGGAAGAATGTGCAAGTTTTTCTAAAGAGTGGCAGGCTGAGCACAGTCAGAGATAGCTATTTTACTCCAGGATACTGATACTTCTTCAACACATGGAAGAAAATAACAGTCAAGCTGAAGGTTTTTTTATTAGCTTATTAATTTTAGCCAATTGCTACATTTTGTAATTGAATTAAGGGTATTCTTTGTATTTTGTTTGTATTTTGTACAAACAGATTTATATTTTAACTTCGTCTAATATGAAGTGGAAAAACTCATTCATCTTTCCAAATGGCAGCTGAATTTCTGTGCTCGGTTTAGTTGTTCCCGACAGGGAGGAGTAAAAGGTAGGAAACTCACTTGCACTTATTGAGAATATGCTGATTATTCAATTACAGCACAACGCAGAATCTGGAATTTGATAGCTACTTTTCACTAAATTATTTATATGCTGCAATACAATACATCCGAGCTAAAATACCCATAATTTTCGCCACAACGTGAAAGATGATGAATTGATTGTGCCAACTGAGAGACTAAGGAATTAATTTTTCCCTCACTTCAAACATCTTGAAAATACTAGTTGTCAGTCTAAGACCATTTTTTTCCCACAACTGACTGTAATAACATCTTTGAACTGTCAAGACGCTGCCTCTGAGTGACAGCTGAACTGTGTGTATTTCAAGAGGATCACAAAATAAAGCGCGATGTTTTATCTTACAAGGTGTTTAAAAAATTCAGTGGAAAAGAGACAAATGTGAAAACACAAAATATTCAGATATGTTGATATTTTTTAAAGGTAAGTCAGCCAGTTGCATACAGTCTGTTTTATTTAGCAAAATGACCCCATCTTATGCTTTCTACATGGGGTTTCATAAGCTTAAAAATAAGGGTAATAGGAAATGCTGACTTGAGATTTGAGTTGGTGGTTTGCATGATAGATTCAAGGGGCCTCCCCTTGGTTATGCTGACACGGGGGGGATGTGTTGGGTTATCTGATGGGCTGCCAAAATGCTATATTGTAAGATAGACAGGAGATGTTGGCTTTGAGCTGGATTGGGTTTGGGCTAGCTGCAAACCCTTCTCCAACAGTGTTTCTGTGAGCATCGATCTGCAGAACTGCACGTGCTTATGTCTGGTAGCACTCCAGCCTCAGTGTGGTGTTTTACATGTATGAACTGCAAAGTCCATGGCATAGGAATGAGAGATGAAGGACATTCAAATGGATTTCAGCACAAGAAGGATGTGACAGGGCTGAGCACTGAAAGCCAGAAGACTTTTGTGAAGGTTAAGATCATGGAATGTTTATAACTAAATGCATAGTTGTGTTTTCAATCAGAAGTATTCTGTTAGAGGATGCTAAAATTATCTTCACCCTAGAGATGCTATTTTAGCCATACTGGGTTGGCTTGTTTTCAGATGAGTTGCACAGAAATAGCAAAAATGTAACAGCACAACCCTACCACAGTATCCCATGTAGAAGAAATAAGTAATTCTAGAATTGATTAGAGACAATTACCTTAAAAATATTCTTATTTCTCCCAATCAAACCCTACTGCAAAAACCCAGAGGAAAGAATCTGCAGCTTTTTAGTCCTCTCCTATATTAAGGAGAATGCAGCACCACCAGCAAATGTCTGTCATTCTGTAAGGACCACTCACAGCTCAGCACATAGCTGGGGCTAGCAGCCATCTCAGAGGTCAACAAGCCCAATGCCCTCTCAAAGCAGCTGACCAGGAGCAGGTTGGAACTCCTTGAACACACTCACAATGTTCACGGGTGTGATCTGAAGCAGTGCTTTGGTTCCACCAGAAGATTCTCACAGCAGGTGCATCCAAGTGTCTTTGTAGCTCAGCTGATGGGAAAGTTTGCGTTCTTCAGGGCTGATGAGGCTCTCACTTGGAGGACCAGTGCATGTTAATGAGATACTTCCCTCAGTGAACTGTAAAGCTGATGTTTCTAATGTTACCCATATTGCAATTAAATGAAGTCATTATTTTGGTTTGGACTTCTGCTAAACAAAATTTGGTGAAGTAATTACTCTGGAGGACGTGTATTGTCTTCTGTCACTTATTTTTGAGATGCTGAGGCCAAAAAATAACAAAGTCCTGAACACCTGAGGTATTCTAAACCAAAACACAGCACCACTACGGAGACCAAACACCAACACAAATAAATGTTTTTGTAGCAAAGAAACCACAGAGAAAACAGCACCACCTCTCGTGCTCTTGACCACAGCCAGGTCAGCACCAACATAAGCGACAGGGCAAAAATAACACCCCAAACATAAGCAGAACTCTGGATTAAATCCCTGGGAATCGAACCCTAGGTTCAAGATGCCAATAAGCCTGGCCTTGCCTTCTCACTTCTCTGCGGACTCCCCACGCGCAGGGCCTGGCACGCGCCCCCCTCACAGCTCCATCATGGCGGCCTGAGGCGAACTAGCAGCCCCGCCCCACCCAGTTCAGGGAAAGCGCGCATGCGCAGCGCAGCGCCGCGTTGGGCGGGCTGCGCGCACGCGCCGGCGGGAGGGGCGTTGCGCGTGCGCGGCGGCGTGCCGGCGCAGCTGGAGGTCTACGGCGGCGCGCAGACGCATGCGCGTTGGTGCCGCTGTCAGTTCCGGCTGTTTGTTCGGGAAGTGGATCCGGGCCCGCCGCCGTCCCCTCCCCCTCCTCCCTCCCGCCGCGCTCCCGCCGCTCCCGGCCATGGCCCGGGATTACGATCACCTCTTCAAGCTGCTTATCATCGGCGATAGCGGTGAGAGCTCGCGGCTCGCCCTTCCCCGGCCCTTAGGCAGCGAGGGGCGGGGGCTGCGCGGGCGCGGCGGGGCCTGAGGGGGGCGGCGGGGCGTTGGGGGGCGTTGGGGCCGCGCCGGCCGTGTGGGGACCGCGGGGCTCCGCAGCGCCGTGCGGTGAGGATGCGGGATGCGGCGGGGAGCGGGCCGGGCATGGCCGAGGGTGGGCGAACGTCGGCCGTGTCATCGTCGGTGTGTGGGGCGCGGGGTGGGCTGTGTCTGTCGGGTCTCTGCCGGGTTCCCTCCTGAGCTAAAGGCCCGGCCGTGCTGCTCTCATTGCAGCAATCGCTGCTTGCTCTTCATTGTTAACTCTTCGTTATTAACCAAACCGTCCATGGGACTGCCTGGAATCTCGGTTCTGGAGTTCGATACTTCTTTAAATCCTCGATGAGCTCGAAGCCTTGCTACGTGCACAGATAGCTGGGAGAGCTGCAGAGAAGGAGTCGTTACACTTTTTGGAAATAAACCACTGAATGCTTCCACTGCACTTTCAGAAACTTCTGGAGGGCTGGCGGTGAGCTCAGGTTGTGCCCAGTGCTTTGTGCTGGGGACGTGGGGCTGGGAGATCCCACCCTCGGTCCCATTCAGTGCTGGTAACCCTCAAGCAGCTCACAGTTACATTTCCATAAACTGGAAGAGATGGCATCCACCCTCTTCTTTTAATAGAGGTGTGGTCCATAAGGCAGCAGGTCCCAGCATGCAGCATTGCTGCTCTTGGCAGCTGTCACCTGCAGAAGCTTTTGCTGTATGTAAAAATATTTTATTCTATGCTAAACTGTGTCTGCAAGAAGGAAAAGGCTGTTTTTAAGACAGGAATAGGAAGAAAGGCCTGGGACAAGGAAAATGGTTTTAAGTTGAGGGAGGGAAGATTTAGGTTGGATGTCAGGGGGAAGTTCTTTACTATGAGAGTGGTGAGGTGTTGGAACAGCTGCCCAGAGAGGTTGTGGATGCCCCATCCCTGGAGATGTTCAAGGCCAGATTGGATGGGGCCCTGGGCAGTCTGGGCTGGTATTAAATGGGGAGGTTGGTGGCCCTGCCTTTGGCAGGGGGGTTGGAGATTCATGATCCTTGAGGTCCCTTCCAACCCTGGCCATTCTGTGATTCTGTGAAAGGCTGAGAGCTTCAGAACAGCTTAAAGCCCTAGGCACTTCTGGGAGCTTGTGGATTATTAAAACCAAATGCTTCATTCTGAGTAAAGCAGTAATGCTGCTGCTTGCTGATGAGTTCCAAACTGTTCAGGCAAGATAAACAGGATGGTGAAAACTCTGAGGAAGGCTTCTCCTTGTCTTGAACAATTAAATGCAATGTCTTAGCTGAGTTGTACTGAGCAAAGTCCCTGTGCTGCATCCAGAGAGGAAAAAAGTGTTGTGAGAATTGTCTGGATGCGTGAGGTTCTCTGTTGCTGTAATTAAATCTCACTGTGTAGTTTAGATATTGATTTTCTTTTCTTTTTTTTTTTGCTTACCACAACAGTAAGGCTTTGTCCCTGCTTCCACACATTAGTCTGTTTGCCTTGTTTGTTGGTGTTCAGAAAGGCCTTGTAATAGGAAGTGGACTGATACTGGGTGAATGATAATGTTTCATCCACTTTCCTCTGTAAGCAAATTTGTCAAGGGTAGTAGGTTTGTGTGTTTTTAGAGCAGGTCATCTGGAGAAGCTGCTGTTAATCTCAGTTGTTCCAAATGTTTAAAAATAACACAGATGATCTGTGCTTTGCATGTGTTACTTCATAACTGCTCATAAGATAACGGCTTTTAGAAACCGATAGGATGCAGAAATTTGCTTTTAATTTTGATTTTGCCAAGTCAGTAGGCCGTTCCTGTTTTGTTTCATTTTACTGTCTCCAGCAAGCCAGGAGCCCTGTTATCCTTCTCTGTTCTGATCTTCAAATAACTCTGTGTAGGAAGCAGAGTATGAAGAAGAGTGCGGTTTCTCAGCACTTGCTGTGCGGGTCACAGGCAGTGTGTGTTCAGAGAGATCGTTGTCATCTGGAGCACAAGGAACTCGCTGAGCTCAGGAGGCTTCTCTTCTCTGGCAGCCAGCTGAGAGCTGTGGATGAGGTTGAGTCTACGCTGCAGTGCATGGGCTGATGGAGCAGTGGTCATGAGCAGCACATGCAGCTCTGCAGCATAGCTTGGTGCTGGCCAGCCTCAACACAGTGGTGTGGTCTGACACGTCTGTGGGTTCCAGCATCTCTTTTCTTTTTATTAAGCTGGAGGCGAAGGTGGTTTGATCAGAAAGCAGGGTGCTTGCTGAAGACTTTTATTTTCTTCTTCTTTCTTTTTTATAAGCTGACTGGCACTTTGCATGGGCTTAGCTCTTTCTAAATAACCAGGGCAGTGTTAAAGTTTGGGAGCTGCTCTGCTGCCTTTTTTGAGCTCTGAGATGTATCTTCAGTATACATGCACTATGATTTCGTGGGGTTTTTAAATTGCTTTCTTTTTTTTTTTCCCCTCCCCTTAACAATAAATAATACCTTCTCTGAATTTATGATGACTTAAACTTTTTGCAGATGAGATCTGGTTTACTGATATAATGCTGATCTTATTTGTCATGGATTTTTTTTTTTTTTTTTTTTTTGCTGATAGCTTTCTTCAGATGTGAACAGAGAAGAAATATTCATAGAATCATAGGATGGTTTGGGTTGGAAGAGACCTTTAAGATCATCCAGTTCCAACCCCCTGCTATAGGCAGGGACACCTCCCACTGACCAGGTTGCTCACAGCCCCATCCAGCCTGGCCTTGAGTGCTTCCAGGTCCTCAGGGCATCCACAGCTTCTCTGAGCAACCTGTTCCAGTGTCTCAACCACCCTCAACTTCTATATATGTGTGTATATTTATATATATATGTAGGAGTTCTATATAGCCTTTACATCTACCTTTAGAACATTAATGTTAGGAAGAACTTCAAAGTTATACATCATCAAAATAATTAGCTTAAATAACTTCTACCTGAACAGATTCGATAGATAATCACACTGGTGAGCTTGAATTTCCTCCTCATGCTGTAGCAGTTTTTTTTTTGGGGGGGGGAAGGAGGAGGAGTGAGGTGGAAGGGACAGCAACAGAAGAGTTGTTACACAGAGTTAATAAATTTGAGGCATTCTGATCCCCAGATTCCCTTGGCTGGATGTGCTGGAATGAATTTCTTGTGATTCCTGTTTCTAGAACAGTGAGAAATGTTTCCATGCAGCAGGGTGTAATCAGGGTGCAAACAATTGTTTAAGGAAAGCATGGATGATGCTCACAGCACATTGGAAAATGTTTCATGGAATGTTTTGGCTAAAGGTACAACTTGAGAAAGGTGTGAGTCCTTCCTGGGAAATGTAGAACAAGTCTTTTTTGGATGCTCGGAAGCAAACAGCTCCTCTGCTTGGCTCAGGGTTTGGTTAAACTGTGGCCATGATAACATAAGCTTTATAGTACCAAACCCTGGTCTGATTATCTAAGTAGTCCAAATTCCACTGCTGTTCAGCACAGCACAGATGAATGGGAGGTGGGCAGCGATATCAGCCTGATGTGCAAGTGGAATTCAACAGAGGAGTTTAGAGTAGTGTTCTGAGCACTTGTTAATTAGCAGGATGTCCTCATTTTTGGACCTTCCCTGAGCAAATGTAAACCAATGGATCATAAAATTGCTTTTGGTCATTAGACTCTTGAGACCTCTTTGAACTGTGGTCTGCAACTCATTCTAAAAATACTGTTTTGAGCTTGCTGAGGTCTGGAGAAATGGGGGGACCAAAACCCATAGCAACCCTGTGCTGAAGGAGTAAGTGCAGTGTGTTACCTGACAGCTGATCAAATCCTCAAGAGCAGTTCTGAGGTGACTGCCCAGGGGGGATGGTGCTAACGTATCTGCTGAGAAAGCTTCGACTTCCAAAAGGAAATGCAGAGAGTGGTTAAAATACTGTTACGTTACCTGACATCCAAGATGAGTGCGCTGAAGGTTCTCCATGTCTTTATTTGTCATAGGTGTGGGCAAGAGCAGCTTGCTGTTGCGTTTTGCAGATAACACGTTTTCAGGTGAGTATTTTGTTGGCTTGTGTAAGTGAAATGGTCAAGGTTTGCTCCAGGCCTGCTGGCTGGCAAGGAGCTGTAGTGCTGCCTTTGCATGCTGGTAGCTGTGCTGGTAGCTTGATGCATTGTTTCTAGCTCTGCTTCTTTTGCTACGGGCCTATATCCTGTTTGATCTTCTCTTATCACTGAAAGTACCACAGTATTTAAATACTGCCATGGTTCCAGAAATAGCTTGGGTGTTTTAGCTTAATCAGTGCTCTGTGCAGACTTCCCATTGGCCCTTTGGGATTTAGGCTGATTGACTATTGTAGCTCAGTCACTCACGTTTGTGACATAACTAATTTATTGGGAGGAAACTCTTAGAACAGACTGTATTAAAATAAGCAATTGCATTAGCAGTTGAGGAAAAGCTTTGTCTCAGAATTTTTACACAAAGAATGCCTGCATGGTTACTTAAGATGTTTGGGTGCATACTCTTGACTGCCAATAGAAGAATAATTTTTCAACACTTACAGTTTTTTAGGATGGCATGGAAGATGTGGTTTTATGGCTAGAAAAAAATCTATTGGCTGTGGATAAAAGCACACAAATCAGCAGAACCTGAGAGGGCATTTTAAAAGATGAGCAGACGGGGAGAAGTTGTCCTCCTGCCCAGTCTGAGAGCTGCTGCCAAACAGGAGTCAGAAGCATGTTTTGAGATACACAGAATAAACGAGACTTACGTTCTCACTTATCCTTTCAGGCAGCTACATTACCACAATTGGAGTGGATTTTAAAATCCGGACAGTTGAGATCAATGGAGAGAAAGTGAAACTGCAGATCTGGGACACAGCTGGACAAGAGCGCTTCCGAACCATCACATCAACGTGAGTGGAACTGTGACTTGCAGCTTGGTGTACAGAGCTTGTCGTTGGGATGTTTTAATGTTGCCGTTGATCAGCTAATGATGGCTTTGCTGTCTGTGTAGTGGGACTTCTGTCAGCTGGTTTAGGGCAGATGGGGTGGTGTCACTCTGGATAAGTTTGAAACTGAGATTTCAGATTTCTTCAACATTCTTGGTATTTCCACGATGGCTTTGTCTTACTCCTCTGCTTCTAGTTCTCAAAGCAGAGTTATTTCACTGGTTTTCATATGCTAGAAAACTCATCTTGAAAGCTTGCCCAGGAAGATCATCCCCTGGTTGAATGTGCTGCAACGTGTGGGTACAGATTCTCTGTGTTGTATAACTGGGTAGCTTTGAGGACTAAGAATGGGGTCTCTCTCTTTTAGAACAAATGCATTTTAGAGGCTATCTTTGTGTCGAGTTCTGTGGAAGCAGACACCCACACGAAGTTAACCTTTTCCTTGGTTTGGGTTCAGTTTCGTGTTCATTGTCCTTTCGAACAGCGTGTGCGCAGCTTTTCCTGTTCCTGGACAAACCACACCCAGAGCTGCAGCAGGGGGAACTAAGAATAAAATGCGTTTGTAAATGGATGGCAGTAAACGTTTGGATTTGTGGTGCCTGGCTGGGGGGAGTAGGAAGAAATGTACTTGAAAGTGGAACTTTGGTTTCCTTTGAATATTAAAAATATATATATATTCTTGAAAGACTCAGGTATTTCACTTCGTCTTTCGTGTCTGACTTCTTTTTTTGGCTGCATTTTGAGAGGAGGATCATTTTCAGCTGGTGTATTGATTAAATTATTCAGGCATGAAAACAGTGGGATTGCTTGCATCTGTGATGCCTGGACAGCTAGAAATGGCAAAATCGGGCATGTGTGGGGCCCCCCCCCCCCCCCTTCTTCTGCACTTCTGTACAGATACTGCTGAATTACTTCCATTGTTTCCTAAACGTTTAGCTAGAAAAAACTCTGTTACCTTTTGTAGGGTTCCTGTGTGTGACATCACTTCTTGTTTCAGTGCTGCAGCAGCTTGGGGCAGGAAGCAGTGAGGGGAGGGCAGCAAAGCACTGCTGCAGCTCCTATCAGCTGTGCACGCAGGGCAGGCTGAGCCCCAATTAGTGCTGAGTCAGCAGAGGGCCTTCCTGTTTTCAGATTCCCTGACACAATTCAGAGCTGTGTTAATGAGCGTTGGTTCGTGGGGCTGAGGGGCTGATGCCAGCTAGTTTAAAAAGCCGTGGTATCCGGCACTGAATGGGGAATACCAGGAAAAGAGGCTTCCTTTTGTGAACAGGAATAGCTGCAGGTCAGACTTTGCAGTGTATTTTATGGATTTTTATTTTTTTTTCTTCAATTGCAGTAGAAAATGGACAAGCTGAAGAGATTGGAGGCAGTTGTGCCATGACCTATTTGAACTCAGTTCTTCCTTTATTTTGCATTGCTTTTTACCAGAACAACTACAAGTGCTCTCGGGGAAGTGAAGGCTGCAGCCTTCGTGCCCTAACGCTGGTAAAGCAGCTACAGAATCCTGCGTGGCAGGGAAGGAAGATTTGAACTTTGTGCAGCTGTAAGCAGAGAAGTTCCTCTGTCCAAGAGCCTTTGTGCTGTTGAGGAAAACACTTTGCCAGTGCTGATTACATTGTCCTGAGGGCTTCTCTTGCAGCTGGGTGGGCTGCTGTGACTGTGGAGCATTCCCTGGTATTTTCCCAGAGGTTCTCTTGACCTAAATGTATCACCTGTGAAAACAATACGTCACAAGATTCTGATTTTGGAAAGGGTGTTTTTTTCTCTCTCTATTTATTGGCAAAGTAATACAGTAACTGATTTGCTGAGGCCAAACTGAGCCCCAAGCAAATAGAGTTATGATGTTAGTATTTATGAAAGGGCTTGGCTGACCGCATCAGGGGTGGAGTGCAGGCCTGCTGTCAACAGAGTGATGTAAAGTCTTTGTTACAATGACTATTCAGATTGAGGTTAAGGATGTAAAATGTGTTCCTTCAGCATTGCTGTGGGCTGGAAGTGCCTTTGCAGTTAGAGATTGGTGTTGAGCCACGAGGCAAGGTAGAAATTAGTGTCCACTTGGTAATAGTAGTAATAAGTTGGAAGTGCTGCAGTTTAGATCTAGGGTTGCACAGTCACTGAGACACTAGGAAATTAGCAGTAAAAAAATTGGGAAACGTTCTTGTATTTGCTTCAACTGTACTTGACTACAGATGCAGAAACAGAAGAGCAAAGTAAAAATGCTAAGGGAAAGAAATAATATAGAAATAGATTGAGAGCGTTCTGCAGAAATGGAGGAAAGCCAAACTTAAATCAGAATTTCAGACTGAAAATTATAAAAGACAGCCACTGTTTTTACTGCTTATTAAATGTGAAAGAACTGGAATAGCTGCTAGGTGGTGGGGGGGGAGGACAAATTGTATGGATTTGGTTGGTGTGGAACTTCATCCAAACTGTAAATTTGATTTAAATTCACCAGAGATGTGCATGCCACGACTGTTTGTATTAGCAGAAATACTTAAGATGTATGAACAACTGGGTTCTGTACTTTATTTGCAGTTGGACTGCTCTTCTTCTGGTTCAGAACTCTGGTTTTAGGATTTAAGTTTTGCGTGGCAGTTATCAGATGTTAGCAGATGAACTTTCTTCCATGCATTTATAAGGCATGTTCATGATAGGAATAAGCTTTCTGAGATGATAGAACTGATACGTAAAGCAGATATGGTGACCAAAAGACAGTCAAAAAGACCTCTGACAACAAATGTGCTTCCAGGACACTCCCCAGAAAAGGTGAATATGAAAATAGATATTATCTTGTAGTAGATAAATTAGGCTGCTGGAGGAATGGAAAACAAGGAAATGTCCACAACCAACCAGTGAAATACAAACAAAAATGCTTGATTTAAACCAATGACTTCTCTTTCAAGTTGGCCAGCTATAGTTATTTACTGATTGATTTCCCTTCACAAAACTAATTCCCCGACCTCCAGATGTTAATCTTTGGAAGTGTTTACTGGAGGAAATTGAAGAGGTATGTTGAAGTAGAGAATAACTGGTGGATGTCAAGGAGGTGGAGTGCAGGTGGCTGAAGGGTGTTATCAGTTTGATTAACCAGTTCTAAAAGTGTTGTGATTTAAGTCACCTGTATTAGTAGGTATTGTTTTTAAGGCAGTGTTTTATAATCCTCTAGGTAAAACAAGCTGCTTTGGTGCTTATTTTAACTTAAATGCTGTCATCCTTAATCATTTCCCACACCAAAGCTGTAGTTGAAGCCTCTCTATCTAGGTAGGTTTTCCAGTTGCATGGAAGATAGTTGTGTACTACCAGGCATCCAACTGCAGAGACATGTGGAAATAGCTTAGGTCTTTCAACAAAATGGAATCATTTCTTGGGCACTCTGAAAGCAAATAACTCTTCTGTAACTTTTCATTTGCTATATTTTGTTAGCATGTCTGTCACTGAGACCAGCAGATACTGACCCTGTGGAAGCTGCCATCAGTTATCTAGTTCTTCAACTGGACGCTGAAATAGAGAACTTCATGTCTCTTCTGCTCTCCTTCTCACAGTATCCATCTTCCATGAGGTGTGGATGGGAAGATGCTAAGGCATTCTTTCTCTTGTGCCAAAGCCTAAACCACCTCTTGCTTGCCAAAGCACAAAACCTACATGTACTTATCCTTGAATGCTGGAAGCCCCATCTGTTCTCTACTCACCAAAGCCTACAACTTCTTATAAAAGCAGTTCTGCACTGCATCATACTGAAATTTGAAGTATGGAATAGGATAAACCAGATTTTGTCTTTTTTAGTGCTGTCCTGCTCTTGAGTTTGGAGCATCTCTGCTGTACTTGTTAAGCTTAAAATGTTATCTAGGACACAAGGATGTATCTAACAAATGAGAGAAAATAGCATGGCTAACTTTTCTTCAAAAAAAAACCCACAAAAAACAAAAACCTGTGTATTTTTAAGGCTTAGGAGTTAGGGAATAAAAGGCAGTCGTAGTCTTATCTCTTGAGCTGCTAAAAGGTAATGTCAGCCAATGGAGAAAATGACATCTTAGTGTAAATGAGGGGTTGGCAACCTTTCTAGAAGGATGCGCCAGGCAAATCTCTCTTCCACAAATAGAAGCAACGTATGCTGATAGGAACTCAGCAGGAGTCAGGGGGTGCTGTCTTGCACAAAGGAAGACGTTTCTGATGAGGTGGCTGGCAATATTAGAGCTTTGTAGCAGGAGGTCCCAGCTCCTGCAGAGCTTTGAATGTCACTGTGGTCTGTGCTTTGTGGCCCAGCCCACAGCTCTCATCTCTAGAAGCAAATGGCAGCGTGCTGCCAGTGTACCAGGAGGGCGACCTACACATGCAAGGTGCACGTTATCCTACTCCCCAACACCATATGCTTTTGCTTAGAGGAAAACTTGGGTGTGGAGGCAAGGTAGGAGCTGCTGGATGCTGCCTCCATTGAGTCTCTGGTCTGGGTGATGGGGATACAGGGCACGGTTTTGTGGTGTGCCCCCAGGATGAAGCAGCTCTGCGTAGGTGTAACTGAACCATTGCTTTTCTGTGAAGGCTGAGTGATGTCTTTGTGAACGTAATGCTCAGTGTTGGAGAGGAAGTGGTAGGCTGGCCTCAGAGGTGCTGAATTAAAAGTCTGTGAAGGGATAAGGGTGGGTTTGAAGTTTATACATACTGACATCCAGTGTTTTGGTAGGATCAAGTCTTTCCCTTTCTGATACTGTCGCATGCAACAGTGCTGTCAGGAGGTTTTGCATGTGTGGACTCAAGCTGTAGAATGCTTTTTTCTCTAAGGGGTATAAATTTGTAACTAAGTGAGGCACAAGTGCAGTGCTGTAACGAGTTTTCAGGTGTTAAAGGAACTGATTGAGAATGGATTAGAATATGAGGTAGTGCAGGGCCTCTTTCTTACTGGCTGTAAATAATTCTCACCTGAGTTCTTGCCAAGGAACGTGGATGTGCACTCATAGATGTCTGGTAAAGCATTGCATGGGAGCAGTGTTTGGCTGTCTTCTGAAAGCACCCAGGTGAGCAAGAGGAATGGCTTCTACTCCTGCAGAGTGTGCGTCTCATCACAGAGAAGTGCTGATGTGCCATGACTATCACTGCAAAGACATCAGCAGATGAAAAGAACTGGAGCTGTGGGGGTGAGATGCACTCAGCATGTGATGTGTGCCTATCTTTGGCATGTCTCTGTTGATGTTCCACAAAGGTGGATGGAGTGGCCTCACCATCCATTCTTTAACAGAAGGCAAAGGTGAGGGAGAGGCAATGGCTCACTCAAGTGTATCAGCAGCAGAAGTCAGACAACACTGAGTTCTAAAAGGTGCACGTTTGCATTAGGTTATACAGTTTTGAATTTCAAAAAGAAATTATCAGAGCCAGGGTGATCACATCTAAAATGCAGCAGAAGGGAAACTGCTGCAGTGTTTGTGGTAAAGCTCTAGAAACGTTCTCACAAGTTAAAGGAAATTCCTCAGGCTTGGTATGCGTTTGTTTAATTAAAGATCTTAATATTGATCATAAAAAAGAGGGTGAATGAGGAAGAAATAAAGCTACTTGAAATATGAAAACTGGATGCTGGTGAAGGCCTTGCTGTCAGCCGTCTCAATTACTTTTTTTTTGGTCAGAGCTGCCAAAAACTTGCAGTAAAGAAAAACACCTGGTAGTCCTGGGGATGTGGCTGGAAACTGAGGAGGTGCAGCTTGCTTTACATAGCTTGTTGAGGTGTGCACACTGCTGCCTTCAGCAGCTTCCTGAAGTGGCAACACCGGAACTTGAATTTGGCTTTATTATTTTTGTATCATTATTACTTATTTCTTAAAGGTGCCGATTGCCCAGGACTAATAGGAATAAACCAAAGCAAAGCTTATTTTTAATGGCTGGAGGTAGCAGAACGCACTGAAAGTGCATATGGAGTAGATCTGTTGAGTAGGAAGGTGTGATTGGAGCACAGTTGTTCAACAGGACAGAAATTTTTGTGAGCTCAAGAGAACTGTGACTGGGGGTTGAGTATATTTGGAGATTTTAATCTGGAGGTGATCTTTCATCGATAACAGAATTACTGCAGGGAGTTGATGTGGCCGGTGGAGCGCTCAGGTTCACCACGCAGCCGGTTCTGAGGGCGTGCTGGGAGCACTGCTGCCTTTTGCTCACGTTGCCAGAAGGCACTGTCATCTTTCAGGGTTCTGGCAGCATGAACAAGGGAGTCAGCAGCAGACTTCGGGCTTTGAAATCTGTTAGCGTGGACTAAATGAGCAGGGAATTCTGGATCTAGAGGAATAGCTTGTGGCAAAGCTGTTACAGAAGAATTAAATGGCTCCCCTTAGTAAGGAAATTGCTTGCCAGTGTGACTCCCATCTAAAAGAAGGGTCATAAGGAGGATCTGGGGAACTACAGGCATGTCAGCCTGACCTTGGTGCCAGGAAAAGTTATGGAGCAGATCATAATCAGGTCATCTAGAGGGAGATCACACACATAAGCTGGACAACCTGGGGGGTCAGGCCTAGCCAGCATGGGTTTGTGAAAGGCAGGTCCTGCTTGACCAACCTGGTGTCTTTCTGTGATCGAGTGACCAACCTGGTGGATGAGGGGAAGGCTGATGTAGTCTACCTAGACTCAGCAACGCCTTCAACACTGCCTCCCACAGTGTCCTGCTGGAGTCTGTGGCTTGGACAGATGCACTCTTTGCTGGCTAGATGTTGGTGATAGGTGGATGGTGGGACTAGATGATCTTAAAAGTCTTTTCCAACCTCAATGATTGTATGAAACGGAGACTTTTGGTTGCCTTAACGTGGGGATTTGTTATGAATCTTGTCAAATCTATGTGCAGGAGCTGAGAAGGTGATACGTAGCTTGAACTAACATTTGTTGTCTTTTTCTGCTCCGTAGGTATTACAGAGGAACACATGGAGTCATTGTTGTCTATGATGTAACCAGCGCAGAATCTTTTGTGAATGTAAAACGGTGGTTGCATGAAATTAATCAAAATTGTGATGATGTCTGCCGGATACTAGGTAAGTCATTCATCACAGATTTAAAGCATCCTAGTTAGTGCACTGACCTGCCAAAGTACTGTGCTGACTTTTTCCTTTCTTTTTTTAGTGGGGAATAAGAACGATGACCCAGAGCGAAAAGTAGTAGAAACAGAAGATGCCTATAAATTTGCTGGGCAGATGGAGATCCAATTGTTTGAGACCAGCGCCAAAGAAAATATTAATGTGGAAGAGGTAATGTAATATGCAGAGTATGGAAAATAACTACTTGGAGATGCTGGCTTGGGAAGAAGAAAGAATTACATTATTTCTGTAGAGGAAGAAAGATAAAATGCTTCACCCAAGTTGCCTGTGAGTAGGTAGTATGACAAGAGACATCTGACTGCATTTGGAGGAGGTTGAGGAAATGAAGACCTTGCTGCATTTTTACTAGCTTTACAGCACTAACATACTAGGCTTGTTCTCAAGAAAGATGTCTCACTGGGGAGGATACTTACAGAAGGTAGAACTGCTCAGTCTTTACTCCAGGCTTCAGTTGCCAAACTCACCTGTTTTTATTTATTGGTTTGGGAAAGGGGATGGAAACATCACTGATGTAGCTTGGAAGTGACTCTGGAGGACACCCGATGTGAGCTTGGTGTGTTCTGGTAGGTTGGGGAGAATCTTTGAACTGAAAAATTTAAGAGTGGACACTTTTTTTTTTTAAAAGCAACTCCCTAATGACTAGCCTTAGCTCCTAGGTGGTCTGATCTTGCTTGTTTCTCTTGCAGATGTTTAATTGCATTACAGAGCTAGTTCTGCGAGCAAAGAAAGAAAACTTAGCAAAGCAGCAACAGCAGCAACAGAATGATGTGGTGAAGCTAACGAAGAACAGTAAAAGGAAGAAGCGGTGCTGCTAATGCCCTTCCCCTGCTGCAGAGACTCTGCTCTGACAGATCAGCCCTTCCAGCTAGACTCGGGCAGTTCCACTGGGACAGGCTTTGGGAGGACTTTCTCAGTTTTGTGCCGTTATTTAAAGATTATTTTTTTTCTCCATGTTTTCTATCAAGAGGCGCTGGCACCTTACCACTTCAGTGCCAAGAAAGTATCGGATGGAATCTTGCCCCTCTCTCCTCCCCTGCTCATTCCAGTGCGCCTTGTAGACAAGAAAGGACGTTGCCTACCAAGTGGACTAATTAACCCAAGAGTTTGTATATAATGTATATTGCGTTAACCAGCCTCGCCTCCCTGTTGTTGCTTTGGCTTATGCCTTCTTAATGTCAACCAATCATGGACTGCAGAGTTCACCTTTTTAATGAAATAGTACCAAGTTCTTAAATCAAGTTGGCCTCAGGCTGGCAGCAACTGCTTCCTGGGGCCTTTGGCTTCACTTCTGTTGGGCTCCAGGCTGGCAACTGGTGCCCCTGGGGCCTATGGCTTCACTTAGAGTTCCAGGCTTTTACTTGGGGCTCTGGCTTTCTTTTTCTAGGTACCGGGATTGCAGGTGTTGTTGCTGAAGCCTGGGGTTTCACTTCTCAAGCCCCTGGGCTGGCAGCTGGTGCTGCTGCTGGGGCCTTGAATTTCAGTTTGCCATGATCCGGGTTTTTGGCTGGGTCCTTGGGTTTCATCTTCATGTGCTGCAGCCCAGCTGTACCCATGCTCTCCTTCCATTTGTCTCAAGATACTGAAAAAAAAAAACAACCAACCAGCCTGCAGAAGTGGGATTTATTTGGATAAAACTTTTTTTTTTTTAAGGTGAAATTAAACTCCTTTGACCTCTGCTTCTGGTTCTGCCACGGTCCTAAGTGAGGGTCCACTTCTTTTGAGAACAAACATCATGTTGTTCTGCCAAAAAAAACAACCAACAATACCCCTTCCTCCTCATTGTCCCATCAACAAATAGGAGATGTGAACATGAATGTGAATTTTGGTGGCAGAGCTGTGTTTTTCAGTGAGAAAAGGCCTGAAAAGAAATCTAGCTATTCTGGATTGATGTCTGAAAATGAAAGCTGCTGCAGGATCATTCCCAGGACTCTTCTATTAGAAAGGAGGACTGCTCTTTAATGTAAGAAAATGGAAAACTTGCTTGGAGGATCACCTTTGAAAACAAACCGGTCTTGCTGTGCCCAGCGTTGTTTTCTTTGCCCACGTTGGCATTTCTGGGAAAACAGTGGCTCAGTCTGTTGCCCTGGATAGATACAGTTAAAGGGGGAGAGATTGTGTAACTGAAGTATTAGATTTCTGGGCTGAATGTACGTGCTCAGCACCTGAATAATTGCCTACATAATAATTAAGAATTTTCTTTAAGATGACAAAAAGGCATGGAAGATAACGATTTCCTTGAAGACCTTGAAGGCAGACTTACTCCATTTGTCAGTGAGCCCAATGGAATTGCTGGCCTTGGTTTGGTAGGATGTGGTTCACTGATGTCCATGAGCTCTGGATCAGCCCTCCTCTCTCCCTTCCTCCCCGTTCCCCCAGGAGAGGCTAAAATTTAGTCATTTATTTTGCCTGTATTTTTTTTTTTTAAGATTTTTACGGGTTGTGGTAAGAGCCCCAATCATACAATCACATCACAATCAATCACTTTGGAGACTGTCTTTTTAAAAAAAATGCAAACAATGAATGTGTAAACACATTTTTAATCAGTTCAGGTGCTGGGAGTACATTTCCAGCTGCCTTCACCCATCTGTTTTCTTCACATATCTTGTATTGGTAACCCAAGAAAGAGTTGGGATGACGTTGCTAGCGTGAGCTCTGATGATGGTTAGACTCAAGCAGCTGTGGAAAGGGGCAGCTTAAGTTGCACCAGGTGTCATTCTGTATGCTTTCTCATGTTGAATGTGGTGTATGCACAAGGAAGGAGCTCTGTCAGTCCTCAAAGCCTTCCTGTTGAAATGAAGCCGTGCTGTGATGCTGTGACAGTTACCACTTTCTAATCAAAGGGTCCAACTGTGTTTCTTTTGGGCTCTTGTGGTAGCAAGTGTGCAGATCCAGGAAGGAGCAACTTCTTACAGGCTGAAATAAATGTCTGAAATGACTGGAACTGATGCAATAAAATGAGGAAATGGTGCACCCAAACCTGGAGTGTTCTCTTATGTGGGAAGATTGGTTCTCTTTGAGTCCAGGTCTTTGTGGCCACAGTTTGAACTCTGCCAATCCAGGTGTCCAACTTCCTGCAGTGGGAGTTTTTTCCTAATACTGGCTGTAGAGGAGTGGTTATGTCTGCTCTTGCCACTGACTGTTCAATTGGAAGGGGTGGGGACTGCATCTCTAGTGGTGTGCTGATGTGAAGTTTCCTAAATGTTGAGCAATGGAATGTCTAACTGGATTGCTAGGATTATTTCTGTAATGAAAGTTTCTAATTATGCTTTTTAAATAATTTTAAAAAACTAAAAATAAAGGTTACAAGCTGCCAAATCTTTTTTGAGGCTTTGTTTCCTCTGCTGTCCATCATCTGGAGGTGGAGGGTGGCAAGCCAGGGCTGAGCCCTTCTGCTGGATGTGGAGGGGGCTTCTTTCTGGGGGAGGAGGTACTGATGAAATAACAATTGATGTGTATCTGTCCTGTGCTGGCTGCCAGTTCACACAAGCTGGCTACTGAAGGCAGCTCCTCGCTCCTGGAGAAGGGTCATGGAAACACTCCCAAGTGTTTTGGGACGATGCCTTTTCTCCTGCCTGCCTTGTTCAGCTATGACCGTTGATGGGAGAATCTTCACGGCATGCAGATGGCCTGAGCTGCAACTGGGGCACGTTGGACGTGTCTCATTGGTCATCTGAGATTTATCTAAACTTGTCAAAGTTTGAATGCTCCTCCGTGTAAAGGCACCTAAAGGATACAGATGGCTGGATGGTGGAGGAGACTTGAATTTGCCTGTTTTCCTGTGCAGCAGGAGGTGTAAACGCCTCAAATATTCTTTCTCCAGCCTTGTTCTCTGCAGAACACATGCAAGTGCTGTCTGGGTGAATTTCTTGGGATGATGAGGTGCTAAAGATGCTTCGAGGTGCTAAGATGCTTCTGCAGGTGGGCAGGATAAGCAGTGACTTGAGAGCTGAGACAGTATATAAATGGTCTGTTTTATTCTGAAGAGAACTATTTACAAAAGAAGAGCATCTTTTTACTAAAAATATGCCTTTATAGATTTTCATAATATGTATCTTATAAAAACCATACATTTATTTACATGACTGCTACATACAAAAATTACAGCACTGTGGTTTATGTACATATCTATAGATACATTCTTTCTGCTTGTCCCTGCTGTGTGCTTTTCCCTCTCAATCCAAGGGAATGGTTACTGCAGCACCCAGACGCTTCCTTTCTTGGCTTTTGGTTACAACAATCTTGCTTTTTATAGCCGAGTGGGGAGTGGAGAGATTGCCTGCTGCAGAGGCATATCAGGAATTTAGCATTCTAAGTAGGACAAGTGCATACAGCTATGAAGTCCTTGTGCATGCAGCACTGCCTCTAACCTCACTTCTTGCTGCTCTGTGCAAAATTATTCTGTTGTCATTAATTGATTTAGCATTCATCTTGATGGCAAGTTGCTGATCCAAGTTGGAATAAACATAAAGTGCTAGTGACTTGCCTTTCATTCACGTATTCCTTGTTTACTGTTGCTTCCCTTGCAGAGTTTACTAAAGGGAGAATCATCCCTTCTCCCTTACACAGAAAACATTTGCCCAGTCACCTGTTGCTCAACTGTGGGAAAGTTCTTTGTAACCTGATGAAGGTGTCTTCTGCATGTGCAAAACTCGAGCGGTGACTGTGCAGCACTGCTGGGTTATTTACCATCATCTCAGAAGGGTGAGTGTTGTATTTAGAGCTGCTGATCCCTCTTGTTAAGTCTACTTTGGGATCCTGAGTGCCTGCTGGATTAATGCACTTCCTCCATTCCATTCAGTGGAGCTGATGTTTTCTTTATGCCATGTGTATCCTAAAATATAGACTATCACAAGTGGAGCATCTTCTAACCCAGCCCTGCAAGGACAGTTCCAGGTTCCTGGCCTCTACAGAAAGGGATGAGTGCTTCAATGACCGTTCAGGGTGAAGTAGTTGGGACCTTAAAACACAATGTGACACACAAGAATGTGAAGGACTGAGTAAGTTTTCAATAAAACGAAACAAAGCTTAGCTGCTATGTTAAGGCAGTTTCTGTTCCTATTGAGTAGCAGCTGAGCACAAGGAGGTCTCCTTTGGTCTGTTGTCCAGTTCGTTAAACACAATTCTCTTGTATTTCTGGGTTTAGTAGTGCAACTAAGTCTGTAGGATTAAGGGGTTAGTTTGAAGAAACCATACCCAACTGGCACCTTGGGACGCGCTGTCCTTCCTTTTGCATTCTCTTCTGTCACTGCTAATAAATAAATAAAATTGCAATGGGATTAGGGTAGGTTTCTCCTTAAATGCAGAGATGTGCTGTGCATTTCAATTGCCTACCCCTGCAACCAAATGAGTCACTTTCCTCTCAGCAAACGTGTAGCAGAAGGCACCTTTCTTTGTCTCATTGCTGCATCTTCATTGGGTAACTGAAGGTCCTTTACTTAGGATTGCATACAGACAGACAGACATCTTTAAGGGGGGAAGGTCCCACTCAGCTGTCAGCATGTGGTCTGCAGAGAGCTGCTGGGGCCTGGGAAGTGATTGCTGACAGCAGAATAAGGAGCTGTGAGGACTGAGATGTTCACATGACTCCCAAAAATATGCAGTGTCATTTCCAAAGAACTGCTGTGTAAGACAACTGCTCACAGGGATCGCTGGCGTCCATCTATCCATGCCAATTCTGCAGGTAACAGAGCTTCTTAATGCATATGGGCATGAGTGAGTCCTGACGGCAGGAGATGCTGAGCATGTGCCTCATGTCTCTGTCCTATGAGGAGTCATAATGTAGGTATGATGGGAGGATGAGGGTTTTCTGTCCTGAGAGCACTCTTGGCACTGCATGGAGTCCCTTCCCTTAGTTTGCACTACAAGCAGACGCTCAGCAGGAGGAGAGGTTTGGTTTCCTTTCCTGCTGATGAGGCTCCAAGCTCCCTTCCCTATTAGCATCAAACGATGTTGATGGTGCTTTAATTACTTCTTGGGTAGGACCAAGTTCAGGTTTCATTGCTTTCAGGTAAATGAGTTTTACCACTCATCCTTCTCTATCCCCAAAGAGTGCTTTGCTCTTTGCAGAGCTGACCTGATGTTTACTTACTTTGTACCAGCATGGCAGCTCCGTGCTAATAAGGAAACGTGGGGATGCTCAGATCTTTGTAGGCAGAAAGGATATTTCTACTGAGGTATTATGTATGCTCGATGCAATAAATAAATACATTAAACAACAACCCACCAACCTCTTACCTGCTTCTAAGGAGGAGGTGCTGGATAGCTAATTCTAGCAGCATACCTGTGACTGTCAATATGGAGCAGGGATTGGCAGCTCCCCCTAAGAAGGTGTTTTAGCACCTGTGCTGAGCTGGGAAGAGCTGTATGTGTTCCATCTCCTGTGGGACAGCATAGGAGGGAGCCTCCTCGAAGCAGCAGGGAAACAAATTGGGGTCTGTGGGCATTGTGAGCTGGGAGAACATGTGAAAATCACATGATGGAGGCAGGACAGCTCTGAGCTTGGCCTGGCTGCCTTGCTGTCTCGTGAAGGCAGACTCTATCACAGGGAAGAGCTCTAAGGTGCCCATCCAGTGCATAGGGAAATGTATTGCAGGGTTTCCAGCACCACCATGTGCATACACCAGAAATACTAATTTTCCTTCTTGTCGGTCGAGTCTTGGTTGCAGCAAAGCAGGCTTTGATCACCTTTGGTTAAGAGGAGATCTGGCTGCCTGTTTGCTGGGGGGCTGAGTGGGAAATGACCCGTGGGCAGAACAAATACACATCATTTCCATCAGGCCACAGCTAATGGTACTGCAGGGCACAAAGGGCAAGCTGCAGGATCCCCAGAGCTCTGCAGGTGCCCTAATTGCCTGGGGCTTTAGCAATGGTAGATGCCTGTGTGTTTTCGGCACGGATCACATCTGCCAGCGGATGTGATGTGATCCGGATGTGACACGGATTTAAGGATCACATCTGCCAGCCTAGCATTGGTGAGCCTTTGATTTCATTATGGACAGGATCTCAATGAGTTGTGGGGTTTTTTTTGGGCGGGAAGCTATCCTGTTACAATAACAGGTTTCTTACTCGGTCTGTGAGAGATACATGGCTTTAGGGGAAAGGTGTGTGACGTGCTGAAGTTCCACATCTACCTTTTGACCTTTGGAGGCCCCAGGACTGAACATCCACAACGTTATTCAGTTTGTAATCTGTTGCAGGTGGCCAATAGGGATGGGAAGAAGTCCTTAACATTTTTGTGCACCTACGGACTCTGCAACTCTTCTAACAGGCTGCAGAAGACACAAACTTACAACTGCCCTGACCTGCAAGGAGCCTGGGTACCCCGCGGGGGTGAGCAGCTCCACAGAGCCACAGGCATGCCCAGGTAGGATGTGCAGTGAGGGTTCATCTTCTCAAAACATGGCAATGCTGCAGCCAAAGCAGCTCTGCTCCCAGTGGGATGGATGAAGGACATCAGTTGCCAGGCCTGGAGGGCTGTATGAGGGCTCCTCTCTTCTCTTGCATTGGGCTCTCTTCTTCCCCCTGCACTCGCTGTGATGGCAGTTCCCAATCCCCTGCGCTGCTTTGTCTTGGGGCTGCTTATTTCCTTCTCCAGCATCAGAATGCTTTTAAGACAATCAATCAGATTATTCTTCACAGCAGAAACTAAACCGTGTCAAAGCGCCTAAAATATACCCTGAAGTTCATCGCTTCACTTGAAGAATAAGAAAAGTTGCTTTCCATCTGTAGCACAATGTCAATTTGCAAATTTCCAATTTATGTAAACATTTGGTTCAGACCAGGTGCGGCGTTAATAGTGCAGAGTCTCAAGGTTAACTCCTTTGCCCCTTCTTATTCCCGGTGGATCAGCGTTGGGTCCATCAGCAAGCTGGGCAGCTGCCCCCTCCCCATCTTGAAGCAAGAATGGTTGGAGAGGTTTCTCTTTTTCAAGTTAATTTTTCTTGAAAAAGGAAAAGAGACGGTGCCCTTCTGCCCCACTGGGCTCATCCCCCTGCGGCTCTGGCCGGAGCACAGGGGAGGGTCTGGCACTCTGCTTTGCGACGTAGCCACTGGAGAAGGAATAAGCAAGCTGGCTCCATTCCTTCGGGTGTTTGTCCATCAGCTGCTGGTCAATGACCCTGTGCATGTCATCCTGCAGCAGAGGGAGAGGAGATGGCCGTTAGAGGCAGCTGATGCTCGAGGGGAGCTTGTGTGGGGATGTGGGTGTGAAACGTGCCGCAATGAGATGGAGAAGGGATGACGACAAGCGTGGGGACAGCCCCAGCTCCCTGCCCAGCAGCAGGCTCAGCCCCAGTTCCCACTGTGAGGTTTTCTAGTGAGTGAGAAGGTAACTTGCATTGCTTGGGGGATGAATTGCTTGAGCAGACTTGCAAACCAGGGAATGGCAGAGCTGTCTGTGCAGCCCCACTGAAGGGCCCTCCTGGGGAAGGTGCTCCCCAGAGCAGAGGGGCTGGGGTCAGGCACAGGCCCACAAAAACCCCATGTGGGTCTTGTCACTTCGGTGCTCATCCCTTAGCTCCAGCTCCTTTCCAGTGGTGCTGGCAGAGTGATGGGAGCTCTCTGACTGACAGCTTGGCACCAACAACTGCACTCCAGTTTTTTGTTTGTTTTTTGAAGCACTGGAGATGCTGTGGTTTAGTCCATGTTTGCAGCAGAGTGAAGTTGCTCCACACAAAGCAGTCAGTCAGCTGTACTGCTGCTAATGACATGTACTGATGTGCTCCTTGAAAACCTGGCTGCCAATCCGACAAAATCTTAAACTTTCAGATACATTATTTCTGCTATAATTGTGTATTTAAGCTGGAGATTAGTGAAAATCCATGTATGCAGATTAGCCCCACGGGAGATTTCACTTATTCTCCAATGTTTTGGTCCCTGATTAGGACTGAGAGTGCTGGCTGGTGAGAACAAAGTTATCTGGGCAGACTGCAGGATGAGAAGTGCCATTTTGGGGGGCTCTGCACACAGGGCAGGGCTCAACTGTGTTTTTTGGGGTACCCGTGGACCCCACCAGTTGGGAAGGTTGGAAGAGTCTCAGCAGTTGCTGATGTTATGGACCTAGCAGTGATGGTACACAGCCTCTGCTGGGAGAAACCCTCAGGTGGAGTCTGGGTGACCTGGATGGCCACCAGAGGCCATTGCCTGTGGCCCTAGTGGGCTCAGGTGACCTCCCAGCCCTGTGTCTCCTTGGAACAGCATGGAAGATGGGGCTGCTCAGGGCATTGTGTGCTAGCACCCATAGCCAAGGGCTACTTGGGATCCTTGTTTTAGGGTCACCAAGGAGCTGAAATCACTGTGACACAAGGAAACTTGTTTTTTGTTGCTTGTTTTTTTTTTTTTTTTTGAGCAGATAGATGCTTCTCCATCTGGGAAGCTGCAACACGACTGGTGTTGAACTGGTATATGCCTCTCTTCATCACTTCCCTTCCTTCCTTTACTGTTCCAATCTCAGTTTCCCACCTGGATTTAGACATCAGACTTGGTGCTGCTCGCAGCTGGGCTATTTGGCAGTTTGGGGAAAGCAGTGTCCTCTCTGCCAACCCTGGGACCCACAAGTGGGGCTCAGAGGAAAGAAAAAAACATGGAAAAATGCCACTTCCAGGAGGGAAAAGGATTGATGGCCATGAATTTAGTATTTGGGGTGTCTCAAGAAAGCACAAGGGTGCAGAGCTAAGTAGACAGAGGAAGCTTTGGACTGGAAAGGGAAGAGGCAGAGGGAGAGTTGAAGAGGTTAAGGTAAACATCAACGTTAATGGTTTCCAGAGGTGAAGCTGCTATGCAGAAATTTATAGCACTTGGATTTGGAAAGCAACTCTATCATATGAGATGGACATCCAGCATGGCAGATTCACCTTTGGTTAATCACATAATGAAAGATGGGTATGATTTTATATAGAATCATCATAGAATTGTTTGAGTTGGAAGGGACCTTTAAAGGCCATTTAGTCCAACCCTCTACAGTGCCCAGGGACACCCACAGCTCCATGAGGGCTCACAGCCCCATCCCCTGACTGTGGGTGCTGCAGGGATGGGGCACCACCACCTCTCTGGGCGCCCTGTGCAGTGCCTTGCCACCCCATTGTAAACAGCTTCTTCCTTATATCCAATCTGAATCTCCCATCTTCTTTTTGTTTGAAACCATTTCCTCTTGTCCCATCAGAACAGATCCTGCTAAACAGTCTGTCCCCTTTTTTCTTATAGACCCCCTTTAGATACCAAAGGCTGCTCTCAGCTCTCCCCAGAGCCTTCTCCTCTCCAGGCTGCACAGCCCCAGCTCTCAGCCTGTCCTAACAGGGAGATGTTCCATCCCTTGGAGCGTTTTTGTGACCTACAACAGGTCCATATCTTTCCTGTACTGAGGACTCCACATCTGAACGCAGTACTCCAGGAAAGCTGGAGCGTGTGTATATGATATACATACACATATACAGATTAGGTGGTACTAGTAAGCAGCTGAATTTACACCACTCATTCAAACCTGCAGAGTGCTGCATATCACTTGCTAGATAATGAGGCTGAGAAGTAAAATCCCAGCCTGCCCCTCAGGAATTTTCCTGATGCTAGACAAGCTGAGCACACAGCATTAATGACATGCGGACCTCAGCTTGGCTTTCCCCATGATGACCTGGGGGCAAAGCCTCGCTGCGGGGTTCTGCCCCGGATGCTGGGGGATGCGGGGCCCTGAGGAGTGATGAGGGACCCCCGCTGGTTTCTTGCCAGATGGTGGTGAGGACAGAGGTGGATGCAGGTGGAGACAGCAGTGAATGGAGCAGGCGAGGTGATGGTGGGTGTTCGGTGGGTGCAGGGATCTCACCTCAAAGGCAGGAGGGGTGTACGACTAAAGCTGTTGGTACAGGAACTGAGAAAGGCCACTAGATCAGAAACCAAAGGAGCCAGATAGTAAAAAGCCCTGAGGAAGCAAACTGTAAGCAGGAGAAAGAGAAGAAGAAAAAAGAAACGAAAACACGGTGGAGTTGAAACAGGAGTGAGGTTGTATGGGAGAGGTTTCTACCGGTCAGGTTGGGGGGTAGTAGAGTCGGGGTCTTGCAGGGTCTGCACCAATTTCCTGTACTGACCCGGACCTTTTCTCTTGTATCTGCTCATTTTCTATTAGCCATGCTCCCTCAGCGCCGGTTTCTCAGAGGGCTCTGAGTCTGCCATCTTTTGTATGCCATCAAAGCTCTCTGCTTGGCACGGGTCCGTCCCACTGACCCTAAGAAGGACATCTCTGGGGCATCTGCCCTCACCTGCTGTGGGTTTGGGATCCGATTATTCATTTATTTGTTTATTTTACCTTGGTTGAGAGCTCTGATTTTAGCTTTTCCATCGTGCCACATCTTCTGCATTGACAACAGTGCTACGCAGTGGACCAGTGACCACAACATCCCCACCTCCCACCTCCTGCTTGGCTACAGGAACAGATGTGCTGCATCTGCATATCTCGATGCTGAGGGCATCCCCCACACGGACACCCAGGTGGGTTCCTCTGCTGTGTGCTCTGTATGCCCTCAGACCCTGCCCTGTGGCAGTGGGGAACTGCTCACCTGCCAGGCCTCCAGCTGCTGCGAGAGGTTCACCTTCTGCTGGATGGCATCCAGCAACTGGCTGTTGAGGGACATCATGTCGATCTTGCACTTGGCCAGCTCCACCTCCACAGCGTTCTTCCTGGGGGGAGAGCAAGAAATGGGACTTTTCACTTCATTATTATTATTATTATTTTAAGGAAATGTTCAACATACCCCTCGGAAGTCAACGATTTATTTGTTTTAATCAAAAAAGGGGATGGAATCTTTAGCAGGGTCTGTGTGATAGGACAAGGGGAAATGGTTTCAAACGGAAAGGAAAGATTTAGACTGGATATAGGGAAGAAGTTCCTTACACTGAGGGCAGTGAGGCACTGCACAAGTTGCTCAGAGAGGTGGTGGTGCTCCATTCCTGCAGACACCCATGGTCAGGGAATGGGGCTGTGAGCAGTGATGGAGCTGTGGGTGTCCCTGTGCACTGCAGGGGAGTTGGACCAGTTGCCTTTAAAGGTCCCTTCCAACTCAAACCATTTTATGATTCTATTTAATTGGCAAGTCCCTAAATCCTCAGCATTTCTCCATTGTTTTCTGGTCTATTTACCTGGCCCAGAAGAGTGGGCCAGAACTGCAGAAATTCTTACCTTATAAAATAAGCAGATTTTAGGTAACATCATGAAAAATAGGAGAAAATATTCAGATGTGCTGCTCTACAAAATAATATTGTACATCTGAACGATGTGCAGGATCTGCCATTAAAAATGGAGGACTAATATGAGTTAGAATCTCTATACACATTATTTTTGCATTTCTTCTGTTTACTAATGTATGGGAAATGAAATGGAATGCTCTAAAAAACAAAGACCCCTTTTCTGCCCAGCAATATGAAAAAATAGCCCTGCAAAAAGTACAACTCTGCTTTCAGTTTCTAGAGATGGGGCCTGGGCTGAGCAAAGAACCGAAGGAAGGAATTTATCATAGCATATATTTAAACAGTTTATCATTCCTTAAAAAAACAAATTAATTATTTGGATTAAATAATAAGCTTTAAAGAAAGCTCTCGGATTCCATGGAGCTGTGCCACTCAGGAATGCCACTCTGATGTCATCCCAGGCATTCTGAGGGCAGGTGAGCCCATGGCTAAACGCTGGTGGTGGGATGCTTCAGCTGCTACAGGGAAGCAGGAAGGAGTTATCTCCTGGGAAGGAGCAATTCCCTAAGCTGTCTGAGCTGGGAAATGCTTGCTGTGCTGGGAAGCATACAGGTAGGTGCAGGCTGCCTGGCCACAAACATGAAGTTATCAATTAATTGCTGTGTGATGGGGAAACTGTAATGTGACTTGCTGGGATCGATTTGTCTTTGAAAATATTTTGGGGAGGAATAATTGCATCTTATTAACTGTCTCTCATTCATCACTTCCTAGCAGCTCCCTCACGCTCCCCTGCAGAAGAGCGATTTGGGAATCTGTGTTTATATTCCAGGTAGCGATCGCAGAACGCTTCCTATTCTAGAATCCTCTTTTCCTATTGCTTCCCATGTTTGCCAAACTTCAGCTTCAAGCTAAAAATGTTCCACGCCAGATGTCTGCTTCAGGCGGTGGTTTTATTTTTGTGCAGCATTGAGTTGGGTTTTTTTTTTTTGGGGGGGGGGGAACACTTCAACAGCCATGACTTAACCCTTGAGGTGCAGGTAGGCTGAGCACTGCATGACTGCTGGGCAGCTTGCTGCTATGCAGCATCCCCTCTGTCTGCACGATGACACTTTCATTTCTAGCATCTCTGTGCTGTCTCCTTTCACTTGCAGCTACTGCTCATTAATCACCCACCACTCATCCATGCACACTTGTCACGTCCCCTTCCTCTGGGCTTTATAGGGTCATTAACCACTGTGGAGAAGCTGTACCCTTCTGCTCCTGGCTGTGGGTCTGAGAACCTGAAATAGCCTTTTCCTCTGAAGCTCCCCACTGCTGCTTGGATATTACAGTGGGATTTATTGCACGTTGCCATAGCCACAGCAAGAACCAGCAGCCCACAAGCACAGGAAATGTCAGAACAACATCTCTGCACCCAGCTGTGCAGCTGGGACACTCCTGCTTTATGCCAACAGATGGAGGTGTAACAGAGGACAGCAGTGGGAATTTGGAAGCTGGATACCTGGGCAAGAGCAGCATGGGTGAGAAGTTCACTTAAAAAAAAGACAAAAGGTCTCAGCATGGAGATTTAGCTCCCTGCATCCTCAGAGCTGCAATGCTCTCACTTCCTATTCTCGCAAGCACCTGAGTATTAGGTGTGTCTGTAAGGAGATACACTGGCGGTGTTCTGGCCAGCTCATTTTGGAGGACATTATCAGGCCTATCCTTTCTACCTAGAGGATGGGGGGTGAATTATTCTGCCCATTCTTCTTGGGGAAAAGAACTCAGGGCAGCACTGTTCTGCAGGGTTGCAGGGTGCAGAGCCAAAGGAGGAGATATGGGGTACAGGGCAGCAAAATGGCAGAGGGCTGGGAGGAGGAAGATGGGGAAAAATAAAGATTCAAAACAGTGTGAGAATCCCGACCAGAGGAAAAGAGAATTGGAAAAAGACCCAGGAACAGGAAAGGATAGAGAGTGAGCAGAGGAATGCTTTAGGGATGAGGTCCAGGCAAGGCTGCAATAGAGATGGGCAGGGAAGCAAGTCTTGTGTATTAACGGAGCTTATAAACAGGAGGGGAGTCAACTCTTTGAAAGGATAGATAACAGCAGGACAAGGGGAAACAGTTTTAAGTTGAGGGAGGGAAGATTTAGGTTGGTTGTCAGGGGGAAGTTCTTTACTATGAGAGTGGTGAGGTTCTGAAACAGCTGCCCAGAGAGGTTGTGGATGCTGGAGGTGTTCAAGGCCTGGGTGGGGCCCTGGGCAGCCTGGTATGGTATTAAATGGGGAGGTTGGTGGCCCTGCATGTGGCAGGGGGGTTGGAGATTCATGATCCTTGAGGTCCCTTCCAACCTGGGCCATTCTGTATATGTGGAAGAGCAAAAGAAGAAAAAGACAGGACAGAGTTAGGGATTCCATTTGCTTCCCTAAGTTCGTCGTGTGCCACACACCAGCACCATGGATGGCAAAATCAGGGCTCACAGCAACCCCCAAAGCCCCCTAGTCCTGCCATAGGGTAGCTCCTAGGAACTATTAAGCTCCTCCAGCGTTTCCCATCACCAGCAGGGCTGAGACCGGCCACCCTGGAGGCAGGTGCTCCTGTACCCCTAAGGCAGCCTGGCTCAGGCTGTGTCCCCACTCACTTGGCGATGGCCTCGTCCCGATCCCGGATGGCCTGCAGGAGCCGTTCGCTCGTCTCCTTGTCTTCTGCAGCTCCCCTCAGCCGGTCCCGCTCCTCCTTCAGCGTCGTCATCTCCACGCTCAGCAGTGTGACCTGAGCTCGCAGGGGAGAGTGGAACAGCCAGGATGAGCACAGTGCAAGGGAGGGTGGAAAACAAGCCAGGGGGCAACCTGGAGACTGAGGTGCCCTGCCTGTAGAAGCTGCAAATCTAGCAGCAAGAGAGATTGTTTTTCCTGTTGGTTTTTTTTTCAGGAGAGGGAACAGTTACATCATTGCGTCTTCTGAAGCGGTGTGAAACTGAAGACAAAGGATGTGAAAGTTCCCTTTCGCACCACAGAAGGTGTTACTGGCACGTCTTACATTTTTAATTAGACTTCAAAATGCGTGCAGAGTCTTAAATAGTCTGGGAAATGATCTATTGGTTTGGTCCTGTGTGGAGCGAGTTAATAGGCTGTGAAATCATGCACGGATTCACAGTATTTCATACACGTTTCTTTGTCTGTGGCACACGCTCGCTCTGTTATGCTCCTCTACCACCTGGAAACCCTTCCAGCACCTGACCCACCTCCCTTGAATCCTCAAAGGAATCTTCACATGGAGGGCAGACAGCTCCCACAGCCCTGTGTGTCCATCAGTTGTGCTGACTTTTTGGACAGGGATGTGTTTTCCTTTTTCCAAAAGGATGCGGTGAAAGGGCAAAAGCAGCCAAGGGTGGTAACCCCATTCCCTGCTCCAATGCAATTGGTATTGCATGAGCAGCTGTGCCAAAGGCTGCTTCTACCACAGCCTCCACATCTCCTGTGGCATGTGGAGCCTTGTCCCATAGAAGACAGGCTTTGCCAAGGCTGTCTTTGGGTGTCTCCGCTTGCTGCCTTTGGAACATGACCTCAGATGATGCCATTGCTGGCTTCAGTGTGGATAGATGCGGTCTGATTCAACGCTCTGGGTGTGGGGTTTGGATTTGGGATTGGATCGTTTGCTGCTGTTGTGTTTGATTTAGCATTAACCTTGTTGGTTCAGGGGTATGGCATGGTGCCAGCTTGGCCATGATTAGGGCTCCCTGGGTGTGCAGTTAGCACGTGTCACGATGCTGCAGTGGGAAGTGCTGGAAGGGTGTGAGCCTTGTGCCACGTGCAACACAGCAGTGCTGGTTTGTCTGTTCAGCAGATGCATCTATACTCAGGTAAAAGCAAATTATAAAATAGAAAAACAGGACTTAGTGCAAGATGGGTCAGAATGGATGCCTATGGGTTCCAGCACCCCATATCAAGCAACCCTATATTCTGGGATCTTCTGCTGAGAAAAGTTTAAGTGAGACGGGCTGGCTGCTAAAGCAGATTGTGTAAAAAGTTCAAAAGGACATTTGGTTACTTGGGATGATGTCTGGGATGGGCACCCGGACACCTGCAAAGTGCAGAAGCTCTGATCCAAACATGCACGAAGCCTCTGCACTGGGTTTAATACAGATTTCCTTATCCAACTGTAGCTGGTGCTCACCCAGATCCTTCTGGGCTACTCACCATGGTGATCTCTTCTACAGAATGTGTGTCTTGGGGATGAATGCTGTGTTAAAAGGCCATCTGCAAAGTGTGGGTATTACTAACCTGGCTGTGCAGCCTTTGCAGCTCCTCCAGACTTTGCCTCAGTTTCCCCCGTTCTCCCTCCATTAACTCCCTCAGGGCTCTCGAGTCCTCACTTGTTCTCCTGATCTGTTCCTCTAAGGAGTCATCGTCGCTCCGCCGAGAGCTCTGGCAGCAGGAGAGAAATCTCTTGATCAGGTTTTTATTGTTTGCTTTTTCTTTTTCAAAGGGCAGTTGCATGAATTTGAAGGGCAGTGCTCTTAGCTCAGCATAAACCAAATTCACTGAGACCTAATGACCCCACGTGGGACTGCATTCTGTGTTTGCAAACCTGTTCCAGGACTCTGTTTTTTCTTTGGCAAATACCACTTCACCTCCATGTTCAGCTTCCTACCAGCTGCTACAGTTACTGAAATGAGGAGGGTGACAGCTTGCACGTGACTCTGCATTTGCAAGGTCTGCACTGCCTGCATCAGCATGGCCTCTCAAATAAGTCATGCTAGCAATGCTTGCAGGTGATGAAAATAGTCCTCATTTTTGATACTTTGCAAAAATAGGTGTTTTCTTGTAATTCTATGCTCCTGTGGATGCCATCTGCTCACAATGCTGAAGGTGTATGCCTTAACACCACTGCATACCAGCAAAAGCCTCACATGGTGATGGATTCATGGCTGGTCTCACCAGAACATCTGTATGCAGCCCCAGTTGTAGAGCAATTATCTACCTGTATAGGGGTTACAAGGTTTCACTACACTATTGCTACAAAGACAAATCGTAACAGAAATAACTGAACTGGGATGCAGACAACCATCTGCAGTATTTCCATGTTGGAACTCAAACTTGCTGCAAGCCTTAAATCTCCTTTCATTCATTTCCCAGAATGACTCCCAGATTGACAAGAGTTGCTCAAACATGTAACCTTGAAATCCATGGGGCTGAAATCCCATGTGCTGGTTTGGCTCTTGGCTGATGTGAGGGAGGATAGTGATAGGACAAAGGGGAATGGTCTTAAACTGAGACAGGGGGGGTTTAGGTTGGGTATTAGGAGGAAGTTTTTCAGACAGAGGGTGGTGAGGCACTGGAACAGGTTGCCCAAGGAGGCTGTGGATGCCCCATCCCTGCAGGCATTCAAGGCCAGGCTGGATGTGGCTCTGGGCAGCCTGGTCTGCTGGTTGGTGACCTGCACACAGCAGGGGGTTGGAACTGGATGATCACTGTGGTCCTTTTCAACCCAGGCCATTCATGACTCTATGATGTTTTGACAGAGAGCAGGCAGTGCGCCAAGACAGCTCTTCCCCACGGGCTTTCTCAGAGACAAGGGACTTCAGGGTCAAGTGAGAGCCTGTGACATCTTGGGCAAGGAGACACGGGCAATAACAGTGCTGCCAACTCACCGTGGAGTCTGCCCCATCCAGCACGTTTTGTATCAGCCTTTTCAGCTCGCTGAGAGCTGCCCGTAGGCTGCCGGCCGGGACATCTTTGGCTGATGAGGTTTCTGAAGACTCATCCATGGAGGAGTCCGTGGAGACGGCGGAGTCTGCGCTGTCATTTCCTCTGAGATGGGAGCAGAGATACCGCACTTGGCAATATGCCTCCCAGAGCTGCAGCCTCAGCTGGAACGAGAGAGCCCCAGGTAAACTTTGGGTGTCAAGGCTGCAGAGGTCCTCCACCCCCACTGCAACGAGGCGTGTGATTGCTAAAGCTCACAAATATTCACCTGGTTTGCTCTATTGATTTTGAAATTTACTCCTACAGTTGGGACCACAACCCTAACAGAGGTGGGGTGGTGACACACTGGAACAGGTTGCCCAAGGAGGCTGTGGATGTCCCATCCCTGCAGGCATTCAAGGCCAGGCTGGATGTGGCTCTGGGCAGCCTGGTCTGGTGATTAGTGACCCTGCATGGAGCAGGGGAGTTGAAACTAGATGATCATTGTGGTCCTTTCCAACCCAGGCCATTGTATAATTCTGTGATTCTATAAATTTCTGGCTGTGGGCTCAGCTTCAAGCCCAGATCCAACATTTCACATCTCTTTCTGGGGCTGGTGAGGTCCGTGGGCATTGTCAGGGGCAGGAGGGCAAATACCTGTTCTCGTTCTTGTTCCAGCTCCTCTGCCTCCATGCTCTGCTCTATCTCAGACAGCAGGGACGTGCTGGTTGTGTTGAAATTTTGGAGACTTCTCTCCTCGCTGAGCTCTTCTACCTTCCCCTGCAGCTGCCGGTAGGACAGCCGCACCTCCTGGAGCTCCATCTGGCTTTGGTGCAGCTTCCAAAGAAAATTAAACAAGCAGAGGAAACAGTGTTAGTGGAGGTGATATGGACTGGATGAATCTCTTGATTCATGACGGACCTGAAAGGGAGGAGGAACTGGCATGAAAGAGGGTTTCCAACCAGAAGGAAAACACTCTTGGCTAATGTTACTGTTTATTGGAGCTAAGTAATCTCCAAATGTTATTAGACACTGGAAGATGAAATCAGCAGGTTAATCTGTGCTAAAATGAGGAATGCTGTGAAGAAGCTGAGACTTGGCTGAAAAAAGCTTACTAAAGCTAACACAACAGAAACTGAACCAAAAAAAGAAAAGCAATATAAACACACCTTGAAAGACGTCTCCTTATAACTATAAACATTCTGCCACAAAACTCTGATGTCAAACTCCCTAATTCACTGCTTTGCAACCTGAGTTAGTGGAGTGTTTGAAACACACAAGACGCAGCACTGGCACTGATTTGTTTTGGGGCTTATCCATGGTCACCCAACTGTGTGATTTCATAGGCACTGAGCTGTGCTCTGCCTGGGCAGGAGCTGTGCATGGGGCTGGGGCACAGCCAGGTGTTGTGTGAGCAGCAGAGCTGAACGTGCTGGGGAGGGTGCTGCTGTCTGAAACATTGGCAGCTTTCTTGTGCCTCTAAAGAGATGGAAAAAAAAGATTCTGACTGTTCTGAAGAGCTGGGGGTGCAAGAGGTTGTCAGATGTGAAGTAAAAGTAAAGTGAGGTACAATTTTGCTCTCTATGAAGATGCCCAAAGCTACAGCCATGCCAGCTTTTCTCCAGGGAGCGATGTTTGGTGAGATGGAGCTTGCTGGGAAACCACCCAAGCTATGAGAGCTTCACCGTCCTCCAGGCTAGAGTAAATGACCCCCTTCTGGAGCCAATGCTGCTACTAAAACATTAAGTGATATGAAACACAGTCAGTGTTTTCTGCTTCCTTTTACATTTCCCTTCTTCTCCCAGCCTTCCCTCCTGTTCCTTTGCTCGGCTCTCCCCAAATTGCTCTTTGTATCAAGATGCTCCATCTTTTTTTTCCATCTCTACGGAGAACAGATCCTTGCATTTTATTCCCTCAGAGAATCATGGAATCATTGCAGTTGGAAAAGATCTCTAAGAACTCCGAGTCCAACCCCAGCTCACCCCACCATGCCCAATAACCACATCCCACAGTTCTGGAACACTTCCAGGCATGGTGACCCCATCACTCCCTCAGCAACCTGTGCCACTGCATCACCACTCTTTTTTTTTCCTAATATTTAACCTGAAACCTCCCCGGTGCAACTTAAAGATGTTCAGTTCTTCCATTCTCCCAGTTCCTTGTTATCTTTCTGGTTGATTTTACCCCAAACCACATCCTTGGCCCATTTCCCCCCTCCTGTCCTCTTCCCTCTCCCATTGCTGCCTTCTCACCTGCAGGTCCTTGTCATGGCTTTGTCTCTCCAAGATGAGGACTCGGTCCTGCAGCTCCTCCACCGTTCCCTGAAGCAGGTCGTTCTCCTCCATCATGGCACTAAGGCGATGCTCCAGCTCTCGCTTTCTGTCCGTCAGCATTTTGATCTGCAGAGGGATGAGAGCTGGCTTGAACCCCATACTTTGCAGGAAGCGCAGATAGGGGAAACCGCATCCCCATGAGAGAAATGAAGCAGAAAAACCCCCCCGAAATATACGTGTATGTATTCAGCACCTGCGTGCAAGAGAACAACTGCTACCCCTTCTACCCTAAAACTTGCAAGAATGAAACTAGCTACTGCTCCAGGTCCATCCCTGCCTGAGCAGATGGTAGGATTTTCTGCTGCAGGGATGCTGGAGAGCACAGGGAGGAGAGCCCATGAGCTCCTGCTCCCTGCAGGGCTGTGTAATGCACTGCCTGTATGCTTCTCTAAATTGTAGTACATTCACCAGGTTTCTCACTGGGGATTTTTCTTTCTTTTTATTCATGAAGGCTCCTTTCTGTGCCACGCTTATTTTTAATTTCCCAGAGATGGGATGCCTTTAAAATTGGTTCATTTCTTTTAATTGTCAAGGGCGGTGATTTTAGGTGAGGAGGGACAACGTGCCAAGCAAAACCTCTGTGATTCACTTCGCTGGGAACGGTGCACAGGATGAATCAGCACCAGCCAAGGTCACTTTTTGTTTAACCAAGAAAAAGGAACCTTTTTTCCAGATTTGTGCACATGGGACCTTTGAAAACTGTGTATGCTGTTCTCCACTCCAGTACAACCCTAAATATGCCCTATGGTCTCTTTTCAACTCCTTTCAACATGGATGACAGACAAATTCGGCATATCCTACTGTTCTCTTGGCCTCTATGGGCTCCTGTCTTTTGTTGTTTTCCATGTTGCTGGAAATGTTTGGCTGCACGAAGGACTATTAGCAGAGCACATCTTGCTGTTTCTGCAGGGTAAAGGCTGCTGTAGGTATTAGAAAGCTGCTTGTAGGTGAGTAATTGTTTCTGAGCTGTCTCTTCCCACCACTGTCATGGTTTGTGTGGGTTGGAGAAAAGGGGTACAAGGAAAATAAGAGGTATAATACAGAGATTGTACTGAGAGCATTTGATATCCAAACCAGTGATGAACACGCTGTGAATGACCATGTAAGAGAAAGCCAACGCTCTGTACTAAATAATCCCCAAGGGGCCCTTCCAACCCCTGTGATTCTGACTCCAACGTGGGCCCTGAGCCATGCAAATAGGGAAGACAGATCTGGAAAGCAAGAGATGGGAAGAAGTCGAGGTGAGGCATACATAACGACATGCATGCATGGTGATTGGGTGCACGTGTAGGCAAGCGCCCTCCAAGCCTCCATACTTACTTCAAGGACCTGCTGCTCCACACCGAGGGGAGGGGAAGAGAAGGCGAGGGACCAGCAGGGAGCAGGTGGGAGCAGGAAAGAAGAAATTGAGAGATTTTAGGAAAAGCTCTTCCAGATAGCTTAAAAAGTGGCAGGGTGGTAGGGTTGGACATCTTCTACCCCACTAGTTCCAGTGATTCTCATCAGGGAAGGGAAGTAAAAAATGCTATACATCCTGCTAATGTATCGTTCTACTTCCATGCATGACTGGCTCAGAGGTAGGGGAAGATCGTTGCTTTCTTTGCAAGCATGGGAAACAGCAAAAAGGACCCAAACCTTACAGATCTTCCCACCATGGCCTTAGAGGTTAAGCTGTACAGACAGAAGCCTGATGTGATTCAGCTCCATGGTGAAGGTCCTGGAAGATCCTTCCCATCCATTCATTTTGCAGACGTGCTTGTGGCTGAGGCAGTGCTTGACGTTGTCCTTTGCCAACCTGGCCAGCACAGCTACCAACCTTCTCCTCGCTCATCCCAAGCAGCTGGTTTTGTTCACCCAGCACAGAGGGGTTCGCCCTATGGCTTACAGCAGCCCTGAATGCTGTCTGAAGGAGCAAGGCCAAGCACAGGTGACTCACCTCAGCCTGGAGGCTCTCGAGCCGCACGATGTGTTGACTGCTGGAGGAGTTCTTCTCCCGAAAGTCCTCCCGGAGCGTGTGGACCTGCAGGGAGAGCTGCCGCTCCACCTCGGATGCCTGCAGGGAGACACCAGCTGCATTACCATGGGGGGTTGTCCCATGGCTGGAAAGCACGGATCACCTCCCGTGCAGCAGAAGGTCTGCAGACCTGCCTTTGTATGACTTCTGCACAAGACCTGTTTTGTTAGAAACTCTGAAGTTAGTTGAGTTTGGACCAGGGAAAATCTCTTTCTGGACAGGAACGAAGGAGAGCAGCCATTTAGATAGACCACACTAATTTTCCCTTGGGTAAACTTTCCCTTGGAGGACACAGCTCGTAAGTTTCTCTTGCTGCAAAACAGCATCCATCGTCCAACATCTCCCATCACCCATATGGAATTTAGTTTTCCTGAATACACCCAGTTGGGACTAAGGAAGAGACCAGGCACTGGGGGACCCGATGTCCCTATCTCCTAGGATACCCCATTATATTTATGCTTTGTAAACCTCCAAACATCTTCAGTGCAGATTTGAAACAAATGTCCTCTGCTTCTGATCCCTGGTTCCCATCAGGGCCAGACAGAGAAGCATCCGCTCCAAAAGACTGTCAGCTCTGGGCTTGGCCCTCTTTCCCATTTTGAAGGAGGGATGCCCTCGTTATGCAGGGTGCTTTGAGGACACCAGAAAGGCCATTCCTTACCTACAGGATGCAGACAGGCTGTATAAACGACGGCTTAGAACTTTACAACCCTGTGGACAGTTTTATTGCTGTTTTTCACATGGTGAGCACACTTGTTTAGGTTTGTAAGAGAACATAAGGTTTTTATGACAAATCCCTAATGAGATAGCACAAATGGATGGTTTTCTGTTTAATTAGCCTCCATTACACTTAGGCACAGACTTCTCCCCTGGCAGATTAACTGGAAGTGAATTAATCCCCTTCAAGACCCAGCATGCTCAATGGGAAATGCCATCAGCAGCCCCTGTGCCTCAGCCAAGGAAGTAAGACGGGTGGGAGGGATGGGGACAAGAAGAGAAAACCCCTATCAGTGTTAGCAGCTGTTTGGGAGTGCATTCTGGTGTCTGTCAAGATTTGACCAGCGGTGCTTGGCTGCTGGAGAGCTCAAGGCAGCAGCTCCACCAAAGGGTGCAACGATTTTGCTTCAAGAACTGCCAACCCGAGGAAGGAGCACACAGATCCAGCCTGAGCTGCTCATCAAAGCAACACTGCCCCTTCTAAGGATGGTCCCCGAATTTCTGCAGCATGGAGTCACATAATCCAAATCAGAAGCAAGAGACATTGGCTTCCAGAATGACAAATGGTTTCCAATAGTAAGAAATCATTTGCTTACCAGTTGGTTTTAGTTTTTAGTTCCCTTCCTATCCTGGATAAACATAAGCAGTCTTCTTGCTTTCTTTAAAGTCTCACACCAAAGGCCATTGCACACTCCCCCTCATTTGTTTATTTAATAAAGTTCCCTTGCACAGGCAGAGCACACAAAACACAATGTCTGCACAGCACTGTAGGAAGGGGTTGGCTGTTTTTCTTCCTTTAAGCAGCTATAGATCTCAAGGCATCCTGAGCCGCTATTAATTGGTGACACTAAAGGAGATGGATGAGTTGTGCTTTCTGTGAATGATTCACTTTGCATTTGTAGAGGCTGCTGGAACATCTTTGTGCTGAAATACTCCGGGGGGGCTATCAAGGATGAGAAAGCACCAGATGAGAGCACTGAAGGACTTTGCCTGTGAGATGCTGACCACACTCTCAACGAGCACAAGTGGTACGAGATGAGATGGCATGCCAGCACCCAACGGTTAATTGCAAAATGCCATCTATATGCCTGAACAATTCCAGGTGCAGACAGTACAAGCACACAGCATAGCAGTGAGAAAGAAGGGAATGTTAATGGCATCGTAAAACCTCTGGTAAGACAGTCTGTAGCTGCTGGTTCTGGTTCTGGTCCCTGTGCTCAGACTGGAGAAGGTGAAGGAAAGGGCTGCAAGGGTGATCCAGAATATGGCAAAGCTGTTATATGGAAGGAGACTTAAAGAGGATGGCTTGTTTCATCTCATGCCATGAGAGAGGGCTCCCTATAAATACATCGTGGATAAGCACACAGAAGGAAGTGCTATTAAAGCAGAAGCAGAATTTTGGCAGAAGAGCTGATGTGAATAAACTGGGTAAGAGTATATTGAGGCTGGGAATTGGAAGATTTCTAAGTTTCCAAGGAGCTGCAGTAAGATTCCTCTTCTTGCACAATTACAGTAAGAGGAATGGTAGCAAAAATGAATTTTGCAGTGGAGCTGGATCACTTCATCACCCAGAGTCTTTCAGAGGCCTGCCTATGACAGAAGGGAAATGAATTGACCTCAAAGGTCTTTTCCAGTTCTACAGTGCTTGCAGGACTGTAAGGTTTGTATTAACCACCTCTACATCATCATCTGGAATTTATCTACTTGCTGCTTAGCTTACACACACATCTTATTCCTGCAGCTGCAGCCCTCTGAAGGAAGAAAGGACTCCCCTGCTGCTAGTTAATGCAGACAGTGTTGTTGCCTCAGCCTACACCATTTGCACTCTATCTGGCACAGTAGAGAAAAGTAAAAATAATTCTTTAGCCTCATACAGTGCAAAATACTATCCTTGAGTAACAGTTTGACAGAAATAAACAGGAATGACCCCATCATGTCTTTCCTTACACAGGAGAATGAGGAAAAATCCTCATCTGCTTCTTCTAGGCAGTGAAATGGCTGATGCATGTGTATCACTTTTTGAGTTTTCATAGACAAGGCAAAGTCTGCTGAGCTGAGCTGAGGTCACACAACCCTCCCTACAGTGCTGCAGACTTTCACGCTACATTTGTTCCTGAGGTTATTAATACTGCTGCCAAATTACCCCTTCTAATTGATTAGAAAGTCGAGATTTTCACGTTAATTTGCATAGCACATAGGAAGCCACCTTGACAGCATCCAATATTCTGCAGGTTTTACGATGTATTTTCACATGGTTTCTGCATGGGTTATCACACTGTTGTCAGCATTTGCATGTTGTGCATGTTTGTTTTAAACCACGAGCTCACTATTGATTATTTCAGACATCAGTGTCATCAGGGGATGCAACCTTCTATCTACATTTTCCATTCACCGCTCAAATAAGCCATGGCTCTCATGTCTGTTGAACTGAAAAGATGTTCCTCTGTCTCAGCCAGGCTGGCTCTACTCTTACTATACAAGCTGTAGTGCTTTCTCTTCCCCATCAGTGCTTTCCTATACGATAAAGGCTACATCAGCTGCCCAAGGGGCAGTGGGTCACCATCCTGGAGCTGTTCCAGAGCCATGGAGATGTGGCATTGAGGGACGTGGGCAGTGGGCATGGTGGAGCAGGCTGGGTTTGGGCTGGGGGATCTGAGAGGTCTTTTCCAACCTCAGTGACTCTCTGAAAATAAATGTAAGTACGGTGGGTCACTCCTGTCAAGAGGGGCTCTGTAACATTTGGGATTGGCTGTGAGAAATGAACGCCTTGCTGGTCAGTTTCATTCAAAGAAAACCTTCTCTGGGGAGAATATTCGCTCCATAAATCTAACTTCATACAGAATATCTGGTTATAAGTCATGTCAGGAAGGAAAAGAGAATGCAAAGACAGAGCAGACTGTAACTGGGTAAAGAAATCAATGCTGCCATATGATTTGCTTCTACAAACAAGATGATTCCAATTTAACAAGGGATACTGAAGATTTACTTGCCTAAAATAGATAAGAGAAGCACTAATTAGTGCTAAATTCATAAACCCCAGAGAGCGTTACACCTTGCATTAATTTGCTCATCACTGAATTCAAGGGACTCCCTGCTCCCACTGTGGTACTGTTAACACTCCATAAAGCACAGGGCACATCCCACTAGTGAGAGCACACCTGCTGAGCTACTGCAGGTAGGATTTACTTCCTAGCACAGATTTCTTTCTGTTCAGGACCCATCTCAGCCCTCAGCTCACTCCCCAGTGACCTTGCTTCCCACCTGCAGCTCTTCCATTTAAGTGAGACCTATGAGGTGGCTGTAGTAGAGACACACAGCATCCAGCCAGCAGAGTCCTCATTGGCTCCTGACATGAAATCATACATTTTTGTGAAACTCTCAGCAGAATACAGAGCAGTTTCTCACTATTACCTTCTTTTTTCAGTGCAACTCAGGCAAACTACTCTTTATCTTGCATTTGGTACCTTTGCATCATGTACTTTCACACCCAGCTATCTGCAACACTCCTTACACCCCCAAGGGCTCCTCTTGTTATTCCTTCTTATTCTGAAGAGCCAATAAATCCCTATCTACTCAGACAGAAGGGTTTGATGCAGCATGCTGCCTGACCTCCACTGGTGGCTCATCAACTGCACAGACTGGCGTTGTAGAGTGCAGGACAGCCAGAGTGATCATGGCATCCTATGCTAACAGCAGATGCACAAAAGAGGAAACAAATAAGCATCTTTTAAGCACAAGATTCATCTGTCAATAAAGAAAAATAAAAAAAGGAATGAAAGATCTAAAGGATGAGGATTCTTAATTGCCAAAGTCAGGAGCTTGGTAAGCAAGAAGACCTGGAATTGCTCTTTTCCAAGCAACAAGCTCAGGAGAGGTTACTGATGGGAAATGTCTCTTGGCCGTAGCATTAAACCTACTTTATGAAACAGAGGAGGCAGCGGCATCTCATGTTAAAATCTGCACTTTTCACACAGTCACGGTATTTTGGGAATGAGATACTTTATAGCTTGCATGAAAGTGAAAACTCTTTGCTGCAAATCTGTCTTTTACTCTTCAGTTTTTCCCTTCTGTGGGACAAATAGGAAACGTTTGGCTTTGAAAACCTGAGTTTTAAAATTAAAAATGACAAGATTGAGAGTGGTTACCTCTTAGCACACTGCAGTGACACAAGGGGTTCTGGTGGGCAGCAAAGGGTTAATGCAGCATCAGCCCAGATGTCTCACACCTGAGCCACAAGGGCCAATAGGGGAGCTGGCCTATGGAAGTAGCTGGCCTGTTTCTGTGTGAGGGGTAGGGTTTGTGTTTCCCCTAGGAGATGAGAAGTTGTTGATAGAGTGTTAGATGTTCAGTTCTCAACCTGAAGCCCCTTTTGAAGGGGAAAACTGCCTGCATTGGCTGGTTTTGGTTGCTTCCTGTGTTTCATGTAGCTGGAAAGTTGGAAATGTTGCTGGAAATAGCTGCTGTTAACATCCAGGTAATACAATAATGTGCTTTTTTTTTTCTTTCTAAGGGTCCTTGAAAAATCCTTCTAATAGGGGAGTAAGCTCTTGCTGAATCACAAGCAAAGCAAGGAAGAGTGGGTAATTGAGGGTTTCCTGGCAATGCTGTTCTCTTATCCTTCCCTAAAAATCTGGTTGATTTAGAGAACTAGTTTGCAAGGTAAACATCTGAGCAGTTTTGGCAAAGAGCTCAGTGGAGTGAGTGTCAAATGGTGGCATTCATCTTGTTTGTCTGTGAGAACACAGACAACTGGCTGGCTGAAGCCAACAGCCATTATCTTAGGCTAAATCATCTTACAGGATTAGGAACTGCTGTTCACAGCAAAAGCAAAGAGCTGAGTGCCATATGGGGGTATTTCAGGCTGGGTGTAATAACTCTAGATTCATTGTTTGGGAGAAATAGCTTCACAAGTGGGTGCCTGTTGTATGCACGTTTTAGAAGGTGCTTAAACACAAGCCTCCCTTTTTTTTTTTTGTGGTTTATTCTTGACCTGAGCGCTTGGCTCTTATGGAGAGAAAAATAGAGTGTGTGGAAAAATGAGTCAGCCAGCTTCCTGTGGGAGGGACTGCTGGAGCCCGCTGCTTTCAATGCTGCAATAAATTAGTGCTGGAGATAACTCAGAGGACAAAGTGTGCCTGGAGGACACGCGATGCTAAGTAGTGCAAGAAGTGGCTCTTGTTCTCCGTATGCAAATTCTGTGGGAGATGAGGTGGCCCTGCACAGTGGCTCCCAGGGCTGATGCCTGTCACTGGGCTCAGGGTGGAAAGCTGGTTCCAGGGCTTGTTAATGGCAGCTCAGCTCCTGGGTGTCGAGAAGGAACACCAGCAGCTCTTCCAGCTCTGTGCTGATGATGCACGTGGCATTGAATCAAACATCTTTTGCTCTGCAGTTTAGTTATGCGCTTGTAGCTGGAAGCAGGGAGGCATATAGCTTCCATCAAGTCAATGATTCTACATCAGAACCGAGAGGAACCGTCAGGCTGGTTTCAGTGGAGCATAGCTCAGGTTCACTATTACAGCAGTGTTTGGGACCTTCAGGTTAGCAGAAGCACCCCCACTCCCCCAGGTCTGGTTCCAAAGTCTTGCCTTGATCTAACAAAGAGAATTGGCAATGTTTGAAAGTGGAATGGTCTGTGTTTTGCATCAATAAATGCAGTTGTCTGTTCTGCTTGGTAATTTCTAACGCTTTCTTTCCATAAGTTATTTTTCCCTTGCAAAAGCCGTATTTTTTTCATGATAGTGCATTTTGGCTATGCTATTTCTAATGTGGGGGTTTTAGTTCACAGTTCTCGAGCTCAATTTGACTCCTCAACTCAAACGATGGAAAATATTTCTTTCAGTAAACTTCTTGTGAGCAGTAAGCATGGGTCAGGTGGTAGCCTAATGAAATATGGCACGCCTGATTAGTTGATAAGCTGGAAAAATGAATATATAACAGTCACTAAAGCCATCTGGAAAGAAAAAATAGATGCTTATGATGGTGGAGGCAAAGATTGGTGTGTCATACACTGCTGCTCTTGAGAGGCTTTGTTGTCCTTCCTTGCAGCAAGAAGAAGCCAGGACTATGCATGAAGTGGGGGGGGTGTTGAAACTAGATGATCATTGTGGTCCTTTTCAACTCGGGCCATTCAATGCTCCTATGACAGCAAATCTCCATTCTTGAATTTAATTTATTTTAATGAAATTGTTTTAGTCTAAGGCTTCAGACCGGAGGTGTTCAAAAATCAATTGTGTGCCTAGGAGCAAGGCATGATAACTGAGCTCCTTGCAGTCTCTTACAATGGCTTTAAGCACTCTTCCTTTATTGCGAGGAAAATGAACTGTGTTCTGCTGAGGATATTTCATACGTGATGGCAAGTTAGCAGCAGGCATCAGGGAAGGAATGCTCACATGCTTTTAAAATCTTCACCTATGCACTCTCTTAAGCTTAGGATACATTCTTCTGGGATTTAGTGGTAACATACAAACTAAAAGCCTTCCAATGTATTTAGACCTGATGCTCAGACCTGCACTCACAAACACGATTGCATGGAAATAGCAAAGTCTGTTCCTGTAGTTGTGAAACCAGCGGGTGCCAAAACAAATATTGGAGTTAAATTCTAGGAGTTGGCTTAAAACCTTTTCATTTCTATGAGGAAGCTTTGAGACAAGAAGGGAGAAAACTTTCTAAAACAGATATGTATTTAAACTTGGATATGTTGACCTGGGAGTTAGATGTGGCAGCTAATGAAACATCTCCCAGTAACTTGTATTCACCTGTATCTCAAGAATAGCACCAAATGTGACATCCTGAGCAGTTTATCTCAAACCCCAGAGGAAGGGGAGTTAAAGAAATCTTTTTCCTTGTTCGGCTTGACTAAGGCAAGATAGAAGATGCTCTCTGCAGAATGCTTATTGTAGTTGATACAGTAGAACTTGTAGTTACTTTCTGTAGAAAAATAAGGAGAGCTGGAAAACTGTATATAAACTGTTAATATTAGCTAGCACGGAAGCCCCAGCTTCAGGCTATTACTTCCATAAAATTATTAGTTCATCAAAGCCTTCCCTTCACAAGGAGATGTTAGATAGGGCCCTGGGCAGCCTGGTCTGGTATTAGATATGGAGGTTGGTGGCCCTGCCTATAGCAGGGGGGTTGGAGCTTGGTGATCCTTGAGGTCCTTTCCAACCCAAGCCATTCTATGAGTCTGTTTTAATCACCAACAGCACCTGTCAGTCACAAATGAAAGGTGAGGGACACACAAAGGGACAGGCTTGTCAGAAAGCCTCCAAAAACCAAAACAACCCCATGTGGCAGCACATCACAACTATGGTGCTTAAGTAAAACCATCCCAATGTGTTTTGTTGAAGATAGTTCTGGAGCTGACAGGTAGCATCTCACTTCAAAAAAAAAAAAATATATATATATAATCTATTTCCTGGTCAACCAGTATTTGATTTGTCACTCTAAACATGACAAAATCATGCTGGATTTGTGCAGGCAAAAAGCTTTGGGAGATATCATGTAACTCAGCAATACTTCTTGCTGCCTTCAGCTATTCCTCAATTGCTGTCCTTTGCTGGCTCTTTAGAACATGAGGTCTTTGGAGCAGACTTCTAACACGAGGCAGACCTTGCTCTTGGTGATCACTGACAAAAGATAATTACCGTGTGTTAGTAATAGCATCTGAGCAGCCTGATCTGCTTAAGTAGAATACAGTCATGCACAAAGTGTGGGTCTGTGTGCAGTGAGTATATGCACGCTTCTCTGCTCCACTTTGCTCTGTCTCCACTAATGTGGCTCAGCTTATGACTCAGTGCAGCAGATGCTCCAGCACTGAAGTGCTTGTGTACCTTTTTGTGCAGTGCCACAGATGTAAGCACTGTAGGGACTGGGTCTTTGTTGTAGATCCTCAGGGCAGGGCCTTGACCTTCAGAGCACCTCGATAGCAATATGTATAGTGATTTATAGCATGAGCCAGAGCTGCTAAATTAAACCACAGCAGGTCTGTTCCAAGTCCAGGATAGAGTTTCTGAATAGCACCTGTAACTCAGCTCGAAAGCTGAGTGCATTTCTGAAAATGGGCAGATCCTGTGCACGTGTCAGCCTGGTCTCCTCTGAAGACCTTGCACAGGTATTGCTATTGCCAGAGACACTGGGCAATGTGAGAGTCCAGAAACAAGAATATGGATCTTTCCTTGGAGTCTTGTCCTCCCACAGTCTTGTTTTTATGAAGTTTTTGCATGAATTTCTTAAAATAACAGGTTTTGGCAAACACACAGGCGTTCTGGTACTTTAAGTCTTACAAGGAGCCAGGCTTGGTGGAAAAATATGTGGAGAAAATGCAGGCAGCAAACTTAGCTCCAAAAACAGGGTGAATGCAGCACATGCTGTGGGATGGTGTATAAAGTATACGTGCCAAATCATGGACATGCAGGAGAATGCATTATCAGTTCCAGTGACTGGAAAGAGCCTCTTTCTGTAACTCCATGTGAATGGGAGCCCACTGAAAAGGATAAAGGCTCTGTACTTGGCTGTGGGCCCCAAATTTGGCACGCACATACTCCTAGATTTGTACCCATAGCCAAAGTTTTTTCAAATGTAGGTCATGCTTCATTGAATCAAAAGCCCTTTTTTCCCTTGCAGTCTGAGCTGTTGCTCAGAGGTATCATTCCCAGTGTGGCTGCTGGCACTGAGGTTGCTGCTTTCTGACAACTGCCCTGATGCAGAAAAAACATCCTGGACTCAGGTGCTTGGTGGGCAGCAGGTGCCAGGGGGATGTGGGGCCAGGGGAGGCACACAGCCTGGGTGTCCATGCAGCTGAGCTGTAAGCTGCTCAGGTGTGGGGTTTTGTAGGCATGGCACAAGGGCTGAGATTGGGAATGCTGTGATAACAGGGGCTGTGAGAATTACAGCCTGTCCTCTCTGTCTGGTATTAAGATGTTTTCTCCTGGTGGCTAAAGGCATCCTTGGCAATGTTAGCATGGGCAGAGCAAGGACAGTTCTGGACTCCCCTCCTTCACCAATATCTTCCTTTGAACCTCAGTGCTGTGGTTCAGAGATGGAGTGGGAAATGTCCATGGGCCCCATTTGGGTTATAGAAGTGAGGTGGGAAATGCTGTCAGTTTCGGTGTTTTTTAAGCATCAGGATGGATGAGAGCATTTTGTACCACGTTTATGTACTTTGTGGCCCTAAACAGTAACAGAGGGCCCATTAAATTACCCCAAATAAAGCACAACTGAACTGGTGTGTCAGTGGTTGCTCTTTACCTTCCAAATCTCCCTGATAAGTTACTGAGTTGCTGGGAGTGGCTTCCTTCTGCAATCCTGAGTGTGCTTAGATTTCAACTGGAAATCAAAGCAGCCATTCTTTAATTGCTTTGCCTTCAAAGGAGGGTGAGGGCTGCTTTGCAGGAACACGTGGCTTATCCTGCATTAGAGTGCAGGCAGATCTGCTGCCCACTTTTTATGCTACTACAGCAGGATTCTAAACTGGGACCTATCCTAGCATCACTGCCTCTAAATGATTTAATTTCCCTTCCTCTTGCTGCCAGAAAGCAAGAATAATGTGATCAGTGACAGGAGATCATGGTATTTGGCTCCCAGCAAATACTTCACTCCTGCTGCTGCAGCTGGATTTCTTTGTGCACAAGCCTGTGGTAGCAATATTACATCTACTGACTTCTTGCTGCGTTGAGAAGTGTCTAAAATGGTGCTGCTTAAAATTTCTGCTGGAGCACAGGCATGCAGTTCAGTCAGAACCATTTAATCCTTCCTGTGCTAAACCACCTGCTTTAGGCTGCTGACCCCTCTCCCTGTCCAGCATGTGACAAGGTGTGTGCTGCAATGAGCAGATGGCTGGGGAGCAAACAGATCCACGGAAGCATGTAAGGAAATCATGTTGCATCATTGCTAAGGAGCTTGTGCCAAGACTTGGATTTTCTTATTCTGCCCACAGCGGCTTCCCCACCACCCCTTTCCTTGGCTGGTTTGTGACCTAACTCCTGGAACAGTCTTGGAGACCTTCCTCAGCTCTCCAGCTGATATCTGATGGATATCAGCCATGATACATCACATCAATGCAGCACTGTGCCACAGATCTGTGTGTTTAATTACAGCAATACACTGCAGCAGAAATTAAGAATATCTGGGTGATTTCTTCTTCTTTTTTTTTTTTTTGTCCTGTTGAATTGGAGCAGATGCTCCCAAGTTAAGGGATTATAAGAACTGAAAGGGACTGAAGGGAAAAAAAAATAAGTAGTTTAAACATGGCACTTGTGCACCACAGCCCCCAATGCCACCTATCACGTGGTGCTGCTCTGCTTCCTAAGCTAGGACACTGCTGTGGGATGGGTCTCATCTGCGTGTCATTAGCTCTGGCAGTCCAGGCAGCCTACCTGGAAACAAACAACTTCTTCCTCACTAGGCCCAAGTGTGTTTTGTTACCTGGACAAATGCTATGCATGCAGAAAACTGGTGGTGTTGGAATTGTGCCTCACTGAAGTGATGCTTTGGTTGTGTCCGCAAGCAGCTGGGTGAGGGTGCAGGCCTTAGCTGCTTGATGGGGCAGAAAGCTTTGATGCAGATGTCAGAGGACGCACCTGGATTTCAAACACTGACCTGAATTCAGGTTATTTTTCAGAAATTAATTGCTTTAAAAGCACTGCATAAGTTTAAGCTCTTGTGGGGGATTTGGAATTTCCCAGCGTGATCCTCGCTGGCATCCAGGAACAAAGGAGATAAAGATATTAGAGGCCAAGTTTTCAGCACAAGCCTTCTCTTAAGTGCTGGTTCAAAACACAGCTTTACTTGTCAGGCTGTGAGACACCACGTTTATCCACGTGTCTCAAACTGCTTTTCTGGAGGACAGAAGACATACTATCACTTAAAAAGCACCATATTAGTTTTCATCCTTACTCAGGTTTACTGAAAGGTTCTTGGATTTAACATTATTTATGGCAACACTTGAACGTTACCAGGAAAGAAGAGAGTCCTGCCAGGTCTCCTCACAGAGCAGGAATTTACACAGGGGTTATCAGGCTCACTGAGGCTAATCCCTGCTGGCATTATACATCATCTGACAGTTGCCAAGGAGACAAGAATAATCTCAGCGAGACAAGATATGCAAGAAGGGTATTTATGGCCGTTTGCCTAACGATGCTGGTGGAATGCACCAAAAAGCGATTCTTTGAATGCCTCTAAGTATCACCACCTCTGTGCTAAATATGGGAGCCGTGCTGCTGCAAAAGCACAGGCTTTCCCTATGATATTAAAGCAGCAGCTTGGCCTTCAGGTTTCCAACTCATCCTGCAAAAGTCTCGTCTGCTGTCACATGAAGGGGCGGATGGGAGCTGCTGAGATGGCTGCCCAGCTGTCTGCGCCCCGCAGCCTTGGCAGGCCGTATGTACAAACAAGTCATTATGGGCTGCAATGCTGACACAGGCTTAATGAAAGCCATCCACTTCACGTGTTTGAAACACTAGCAGGTGCCTCTTGCAAATGTCTTGTATGGCAGACAGCATGAGGGGAAGGGAGAGTGGAAAGCAGTGCATGTATATATACAGGCAAAGAAGTGTGTATTCTGGCAGTGGCCAGAGTGTCCTTAGGGTGAACCCAGTGAGGCCAGCTGGCAGAGGATGGGGATGCTAACTAACATCATGTGCTGCTTGATATGTGGATCTGAACGGGCATTTTGCTCAGGCTGGGCCGTTTGCCCTGACCTGGAGTTGGCTTATATCTCTGCTTAGAGAGACTTAAGAGAAGCAGGAAAACTCATGTCTTCATTCAAACAAGCTCACGCTGTTAGGAAAGGCTCCTGCATTGCATGTTTCACATAGCAAGACATTTTCTCAGTTGTGTGCTCTCTGGCAGTGAGAAAGGGCTGATGGAGGACCTGGAGCACTAAAACTGCCACTGTCCCACACAGGGCAAACCTTCCCTCCCCTGTGCTGAGACAAAACAGTGACCTGTAACAAAGGAGTGAGGGCTGCCTGTCTCCTTCCTTCCTTTCACAAGTTGAGCTTTTTGGCCTGATACTGTCTCTTAACGGAGAATTATGGAGGATAGGGAGGAGGGGAGAAAAAATGAAGTTTCCCAGGTTTTCAATGCCTTGATGCTAGTGGTTTCCTTAGAAGGAAGGAACCACTAAGAGGCAGCCCTCAGCTGATGCACTGTGTGTCGTGGTGCCAGAGTTAATCTCCGTAAGTAGCTCTGAGCTGCTGGGTTGGATAATGCCTAGAATGGAGGAGACCTCTCTACTTGAAGTAAATCAATCTGCTAATCCTCTGTGGGTGGGTTTTGAGTTGTTTTAGGTCATGCAAATCAGTGGTGGCCATCCCAGATGTTTCTGCACAGGCACCCATTCAGAGTAGGGGGTGGCCGACAGGTCTCAAGGTGTCTACGTTTACTTAGCTTTAGAAGCATCAGGGATATGCAATTGCCTCTGGTGGGGAGAAAATGATGTTCCCAAGTGTGCATCATTGCCCTCCACCTCCCTGTGGAGTGAACTCATTCCTCCATACTACCAAAGCAAGCCAAGTGAGCCTGAGCAGGTTAAATAGTGGCTTTCTGGGCTGCCTGCTTGCCTGCAGTTCTGCAGGATGAGGATGTGCACACAGCCCCAGTGCTCCAGGGACAGAATGGCCCCAGGAAGAGGAGATATTACTGAAATCATCAATTTCATGCACTTTTGCCTTGAGCTTTTAAAGCTTTGAATATTTACCAGTTGTTGAAGAAGCATGCTCTCCAGTGCTAAGGTGGAAAGGGAAAAGTCAGCACCACGCTTAAGAAGAATTTGTACTCAAAGTGAAATACAACATTCAGTAAAGCCTAGGGAAATAAATCTCTCTGGATCAGAGGCAAAAACTACAGAAATCATTTGAGTTAGCAAATCCCCATGCAGCTTTGCAGCCGATCAATGGACGCTATTTGAAAAACGATCACATAATTCAGAAGAGATGGTAGATTTTGGCAAAACACCATCATTTGAGACCTTCTCATTTGGCATCATCTGTGCATAATTCTGCTGGAAAGCACAGCTCCCCTAGCAGCTGAATCTGCTCGAGATCTCATGTTCAAGCAAAGGTTGGAACCTCTCTGAATCCTTCCCTGTTTGCATTTGTTTTGACCCCCCACCCCCACCCCCAAGTTGCTTTGTGCCCACACAGAGTAAAAACACACGTGTGTTCCAAAGCTGTAGAGATGGTGTGTTGTTTGTGTGTGCTCCCTGGGGCCTTTTTCCTTCAATATTCACTAACAGCAGGATGATCTGACCTCACGTTACTGAGAGGCTTCTTTGCATGAAAGATCAGTTGATACCAGTTGTACTCTCACCTCTGGGAAGCTTCTTGCTCCCATCTGTTCTGGAATTGCCCAGCTGCATGGCATGTCTCCATTGCATTGTGGCCTCTATTAGAAGCTACCAAGAATCTCACTGATCCTCTGTATGTGCTCAAAATAAGCAGGATTTTGCTAAATGCAATTCTGAACAAAGCACTTGATGAAGCTCTAGGCTGTTTTGCAAGGGGCCTCTATGATTTCATGGCTAATCAGAGCACCTAACACAGCTTGCAGACCTCCCTTCTGAGCTGCCTACCAAATTACATTTAGAAAAAAGCAATCCTACTTAAAAGAAAAAAGGAATTTAAAGACTTTCATTATAATGCGTGCAAAGTTTATAACCTGGAATGGCTCTTGAAAGACCAAATGTTTAATTGTTTTTTCTTGGGTAGAGATGTGCTAAGCCTTCAATTATGTTTAGCTCTGGTTCTAGCTAGTAATGCAGTGGCTGGATGCAAACACCTTCTGTGTCCTACTTTCTAGAATATCCTGGAGGAAGTGTTTACAGCAAGTGTGAATAAGCAGAAATATTCCTACAAAATCTTTTCTTCCCACATCTCCTTACCTCTCAGCTACTGCATAATGAAGCAGCTCCTGTAAACATCAAGACCTGGACCCAAACAGAATAGCCACTTGAAATTTTTAGTACAGTGCAACAGGGGAATGAAGGGTTCATTCAGATTTTTTATTTCCGTGTCATATTATGACGGTGGATAGTGATAGGGCAAGGGGGAATGGATTTAAACTGAGACAGAGGAGGTTTAGGTTGGATATGAGGAGGAAGTTTTTCACCACCCCAGAGGGTGGTGAGGCACTGGAACAGGTTGCCCAAGGAGGCTGTGGATGCCCCATCCCTGCAGGCATTGAGGGCCAGGCTGGATGTGGCTCTGGGCAGCCTGGTTGTTGACCCTGCACATAGCAGGGGGTTGGAACTGGATGATCACTGTGGTCCTTTTCAACCCAGGCCATTCTATGGTTCTATGATCGTTTATCAAGTTCAATTTCAATTCCACGTTGGATTCCTGCTTTCAGGTACTCACGGCTCAGTGATGCTGCCCATCTGCCAAGGCACAAAGCCTTGCAGAAAGCCTTGAGGTCTGCTCCAGAACTACTTGCTAGAGGTGAAGGCAGAATGTGAGCTGGGCTTGGCTGGAGTACAAGGAAGAACAGCGTACAGCCGATTACCAGGTGATAAACAGTTGTACATAGGTGTTACCTAGATGGTGCTCTGGACACTCATTCCAGCTGATGAACTGCCCATGGTGTGAGGATGGGATGGCTGAGCTCTGGAACTGCTCCATGGGGCCAGTGTTTGTGACTCCACCTGGGCACCACCAGCCTCCAAGATGGGAGATGGGCTGTGACAAACAACCAGTCCTGTTGCACCGTGCCTCCCAGAGCAGGGCTCACTGGAGGGTGGATGCACACAGTGCCCAGCCCTGGCAGTCACTCTGATTAGAGTAGCAGCTAGAAAATCTCCCTGTGAGTGGCATGGACAACAGGCTGCTTTGGGCCAGGAGATCTCCAGAGTGATTTTTTTAATTTTTATTTTAAATGAAGAGCAGTGAGCAGGAGAGGAAATAAGGGGATGAAATGGTGATGCCAGGGACACATCCTGGCAGCGAGCCGAGCCCGCAGCCCCCACCACTCACTGCCTTGGACGTCACCAATGCGTTTCCCTGCGTGTCCTCTGACTGTCACAGCATCACAAGCAGCAGAATCACACCCAGTCGCCGTGGCAACATCACCTGCTGTGATGTGGTGTGCTGTTGCCTAGCAGCAAGCAAAGGGTCCCTGCAGATGGTGGGGTGCAGGTCCCCTGTCCTGGGGCTCCATCCAGCCTGTGGGTGGATGAATGCTCTCCCTTTTCCCCATGAACAGGGATTTGTGCAGTTCTGCCTTTCCCCATAATGTGTTTTTAACCTCAGTGATTTTTAACTCTTTCCCTCCAGAGGACTTTGTGCTGTGGTTCGCTAGCAGTGCGTGCCCTTGTTTCATTCTGTGTACATCCAGAAGAATGGATAGAAATCCATTCTGCCACTGCTTGCTAGTAACCTAAGGACACAGGGAAAAGAAACTGCTTGAAATGGATAGGTGCAAAACCTCTGAGCAGCCTCTGGGAGTGCCTGTTCCCCTGCCTGCTCCTCTTCCCTTAGTGTTTGTTACAGTTGTGCCCTGCTGGTTCCCAAAGCTCTGGGTGCCCTGAAATGGGGTTAATGGGTGCTGCAGGGTTGGCAAGGCGTTCACTGGGGGGGTTGAACTTTTCCTTCTGCCTGGCTCCCTTCACCCAGATGGATGGAACCCCACTGAGCAGTGACCTCGAGATGTCTTCTTGCCTTCTAGGGCACTGATTTGTTTCACTGTAGGACTTTGCAGGAGAGAACATGCAGCTGCAGTCACGTCCTATATTTACAGCTTGAGCATAGAAAGCCTCGGCGCTCCAGTCCTGATGTGGCACGAAGCTGAATTATTAACAAGTGCTTTCTGCTAGGGGAGAAGTAGCTGGTAAGAGGAAGCCATTCCTGCCTGTGCAGTAATCAGTATTCAGCAGGTGATGGGGATCTGGTTACGTGCTGCTGGGGTTTGGTGATGCTCCAGAGGGGGCAGGCAGGCGCAGGTGCCTCGTGTGGTCAGTGGGAGGTTTGCTGCTTTCAGTGGCTGGCCCTGGTTTGTGCAGTCACTCCATTCTGTTGAATTTACACTGTCCAGAGGCGAAGCAGACCAAGGTTTGCTATGCAGGGCTCTTCACACCATCCTCGTTTCTGAAGTTTGTTTAGTGAACGTTTAACTTTATATTTTGCCATGACAGTCTTACAAAGAATTCAGTGTAGTGACTGATTCACACCTTGAAATGTCACAGTAACTCTTCTTCAGCTTTGCACCACTTGGGGCTCTATCTAAAAAATAAAGCCCCCAAAGCAGTGCTTGGCTTGAGCCTGATTTGCTTCCATGCTAAGCATGGAGATTCACAATGTGCCCTGCTGTGCTATCACAGACAACAGACATAAGGCAGCTTGCATTAAGCATCCGTACATTAGAAATGAGTAATTAAAGACAAGCCAGCTCATAGGGTAATGGCTGCACATCTCTGGCATGGAAAAAGCACCAAATCTTGCCCAACACACTTGTTCAGTCACTGACAACAGGCCATTGTTTTTTCTAAGTGTGTTGTTGACCACCGGAGGAGATATTTAAAGCACAAGTGATTTGCAAAGTATGGTACCACATATTCAGTTCATTCTTGAATCATAGAATGGCCTGGGTTGAAAAGGACCACAGTGATCATCCAGTTCCAACCCCCTGCTGTGTGCAGGTCACCAACCAGCAGCCCAGGCTGCCCAGAGCCACATCCAGCCTGGCCTTGAATGCCTGCAGGGATGGGGCATCCACAGCCTCCTTGGACAACCTGTTCCAGTGCCTCACCATGTTTGTTTCAGATCTAAGTCAAGAAGTGCCTGTTGGTCCTCCAGAGCTGCATGCTGCAGCACAAAGTAGGAAATGGAACTCCTTCCCTTGAAATATCACTGAAAGGAGGTTTTGTGGCCAGCAAATGCAAAGTCCTTTGGAGACTTTGAGGGCTGGCTGGTCGCTGCCTTTCTTTATCAAAGGGACTGACTGAAACCTCATTCTTTGTAGCAGTGTGTTGGCACTAGATGCTGAGGGAATATAAGAAGTTGGTGATTGAGGGTCCCTCTGAGGGATGCTGCAGTGCTCCTCTCTAAACAAAGAGCTATTTCAGCAGTGCAAGATGACACTTTGCTTCCTGCCACTGAAAAGGAACTTTCATTGCAAAAACTACCTGAGCTCGATGTCGTGAGATTACTGCCTTGTACTCGGTGTACCAGAAAAGAAACCCAACAGAACTAGGAAGGATGCATCCTTGCCCAAGTTGCAGCAAATAGCTCCAGGAGCCCAGAGCTGGTAGCAGGAAATGTGTGGGAATGCCATCTGGTAAAGCTCCTTAGAAACAGTGTGAAAGTCTTTTTTTTTTTTCATTCACTTCCTGACAAAGTAGTAATATGTTGCCTCAATATAGGCAAAGGTTGCTGTTGCTATTTATATTAGTAGCTCCTGGAAGCCCTGAGGTGGGAACAGCACTCTTGCTGTGGTTGCTGCTGTGGGTGCATGTAAGAGGAAGGCTTTCACTACGTGGCTCCCCATCTCCATTCTCCCCCTTTACTTTATGACTTAAAAGGATAAGGATTTTATTTATTTCTTCCAAATGGGGAACTGAAACAGATGGGAGAGACTGGAGAAGTTGGATACAAAACAATTTCCAAGCCATGGCTTTCTTGGTGGAGCTGTGCTTTGCCTCCTTTACTCTGAGTGTCGATGGTGAGCTGTATGTACCTTGGTGTGTGTGCTCTGCAGCTCTCCCAGGTGAAAATCAGCATCTTGCTCTGCTATGCTGAAGCAGGGGGAGGGAAATCCAATCATGCAGAAGGGATTGCAATCATCACATAGAAAATTAAAAAATAAGGTTACTGTGAAGATCTTAAACTTGATCTTCGGCATCTGAGTCGTGTCTTTCACTACGAGCTCCCAGCCTTACCTCATTTCCATATTGTTCAATGATGTTAGAATCTGGCTGGTATCTCTGTTCAGTGTGGTTCTTTGCTTCTAACAGAAGGCTGTATTGCAAGAAGAGGCAAAGTTCCTTATAGCTACTTACTGTTATTAGGTATGTAAAGTTTTCTCCTGTATCATCATCTCATCTGAAGACCTCAAGTCATTTTACAGACCTCATTGTAGCCTCTTGGCAACTCTAAGGCAAGACAGTTATCCCCAGTTCTAGAGACTGCAACAGTCTCTAAATTCCCAATGCTGAGTTTTCCTTGCCAGTCTGTGCCAGCATCAAGAATGGATTTTCCAGTCCCATGCTTTAATTGCAAGTCAGAGCTTTCTAGGTCCCTTTGCTATCTGTGTGTGGGAGTGTGTGCTCAATTGGTTAGCATTTGTGTCAGGTTCATACTGGAAAAAAGCATGTGGTTGAGTTGGCCCTTCATCTCTGGGAAAGGTAGCATGAATTAAAAAAAAGAACTAAGGCTTAATTAGTAAAAGAGTATGACAGCAGGAAGGAGGAGGGCTAGGAGTTAGAGGATGCTGCCTGGCTCTAAGGTAGAAGGGGTAGAAGCTTGGAACCCCCCAAAGAAGCAAGCTGGACGATGAGGGCTGGTAGGTTGTGAGGCTGAGACCATTACTTGATGTACAGAGCCTGGTGCCTTTCCCAGGGAGATGCTCAAGTACTGTGAAACTGGGCCATGAGGTGTTAATTGCTAATCTGTAGAAATTAAATTTTAAAGAGCCAGTGTCTGTTTAGCATAGAATGACTCATATCAGAGAGCAACATTTCTTTGCCCTCCTGTGAATGAAACCTCCAGTAGGGGACTCAGTGACAGATGGGGGTAGAGCTGAGGCTCTGAATGAAGCTTTAATTGCCTTATCACTGATTTTTCTCAGTGTACTCCTCCCAGACAGAGCATTGTGACAAAAAATGCAGAGCTGGGGACACAGAGGCTATCAGAAGCTGTAACTGCCCACCTTTGCAGGATTTTTTCTCTGCTGGTGATCAATCCGTTTGTGATCTCTAGAGAGACCCCAGCCTATGGCAATACAACTGTAGGCAAGTGTGTCTGTGTAGCTGCATCTGTTTATTGCACTAACGGGCCAGAATGATGCGGGTGACCAGGGCTTAGGCACTACTGCTGCCTCAAACTGCATACAAAACCACTTCAGAGCAAGAGAACTAGAAATTCTGAACTGCAAACATGGCGTAACAAGTATGCAGTAATCAAGGGCTGAGATATTTAAAAGCCTCAACCAAAGCCTTGGCTGAGCAACAAACCACTCCTGACCTGGCTTTGGTTTGCTTACATTCTCATGACTCTAGGAAAGCTGTTTGCACACCTACCATGTCCTCAGCTATATCTGAGTTACTGGCAAGTCTTCACCAGGTGACAAAGCCATTGAGCAGTGAATCTTGGCCAGGAAGCCACAGCAAGAGTAAGCTGCTTCCTCTGCTCGTCTGAGCATCGCAGAACATCTGGTCCCCTACACAAAGCTGGGGGCAGGGGGGGGCTGAAGCAGCGAGGTTAGTGCCAAGGAACCATTTTTTTTCCTGAGATGGGATAATTCTGAAGTGGGAGGATTATTTCTGGCAGTAATTGGGAGTGGAGGGAACAAAACCCATGTATTGACACTGCTGGTAGACCTAACTTGCTGGGTTCTTTGCGCAAGGCTTTACTGAGCAGCTGGGCTGTGAGAGGCTCCTGCAGCACAAGTGTTAACTGAGGATAATCCCATCCAGTTTAAAGCCCAAAGCAAGCTGTTTGGTTTTCCTTTCCTACCTTCTAGACTGTCCTCATTACCTACTTACACTGGGACCACGACAGATCTGGTATCTCCTAGCCAGCAAAGCAAATCATGCATTCACAGGAAATCCCTGAGGGCCACCAAATCTAATGACAGCCAAATCTTTGGCCTTAGGTGATAAATCTGACATTACATAGGAAATCTGCAAGGGCTTGGATAGAACCTCTTATCTGCATTGTATGTGAGATGCTCTGCCCAGAGAAGAGGTAGGAGATCCTCTCTACTCATCTGTTACACCTGGGAGATACTGTTTTAAAAACAGTGGTAAATTTAGCAGCTCTCCTAAGCTAAGGAAGGGTGTTTTATTCCTATTTTTTTTTTTCAACACCAATTAATCTACAGACTAAGTGACTTCCTTAGCACTTAACAGGAAAACCTGTAGCACAATGAGGAATGATTTTTCTTTTTTCAACTTCCAGTATAAAATATTTTACTGAAGACCTCTTCCAGAGGCACAGGAAAACAGCACACCCAGATTGAGCAAGGACAAGTGAAAAGGCCTTTATTCTTGGCCCATTTCAGTCTTCTGTCCTAGTGTTGCAACTGAACTATTGACCCAACCCCTTAAACCATATCTTAACCAGCCCCGGAGACCTACCTCTGAGTGAACCTGGTCTGAAATACACTCTTACCCTTAAGTGGATCTCTTCAGCACGAGTTTTGGTGCACGTTTTTGTTCTATTCTATTTTGGGGATGTGCAACTGGTGAGGAAATGCTTTCCTCTGCTGGAGTAACAGGGTTCCCGAGCAGTTAAGATTATGATCTGTACTGTCCAGTGGGAAGAAGAAGACAAGATTCTTAATTCTAGAAGACAGGTCAGCATCTAGGGGAGGAGGCAGCAACTGTTAAGTCTTTTGCTGTCAGGATGAAACCTGTGCTGGAAAGAGTCGGTCAATTAGGCTGATTTGCAGCAGCCTTACTCCAAATCCTCTTTCACTCAGAGGCTGAGCTCTGCTGAAACATGCCATCCCAAGGAACTTCAGTAGGTTCTCAGACATTTACACATCACAAAATTATTTTCAGGGACAAACCATTGTGGAACAGCATGGTGCATTCAGTTTAATAGCTTTACAGTCAATGGACATTGACTATAAATGGGGGTCAGCAAAGAGCCTTTCAGCTCTCTGGCCCTGCCCCAGATGTGCTTTTTTCTTGCATTTCATGTTTGCTCAGCCTATTCGTAAACGAAGACCAGATTTGCCAAATCAGATCGAGATACAAAGAGCTGAGAAAGGTACCTGTGTGTTAAATGACCACAACCCACACAGCACCACGTTTATGCCAACGCTCACTCACCCTGCTGAGCTGGTCCAGGAGTCTTTGGTTCTGTTCAGAGAGTTCCTGGACAGCCCGTGTCTTCTCACGGTCGGCTTCCCGCAGGTGAACCTGCTGCCTCTCCAGCTCATCCTGCAGCTGCTTCACATCGCTTTCCAGTTCAGACACCCTTCCTTCCCATTCTCCTTCCTTGTTCTCAAACCGCCTCCTCAGTTCGTGCTTCTCTTGTTCCAGGTGCTATAGGTAACAGGGAGGGGGAGAAGAGGTTAGGGAGGGAGGAAAAAAGTGAGAGCTGCCTCCTCCTGTGCTCCTTCATGCTCAGCACCGAGTGCTTCGGTGCAGGAAGGAGAATGGTAGTAGAGCACGGTGGTGCATGGAGGTGGCAGTCCCACCCATGTCAGGGCAGGTCACAGCACTAAGCTTGCTTCTTGTTTCCAGCAGTTGGCCTCTCCTTGGCCTCTCTGCATCAGCACATTGAATTTTTACTGAAAGAACTGCCAAATGAGTAATGCAGGCTGCATGGCAATAGGTGGAAAATATAGGTCAGGCAGGCCAATCGATGGGCAGAGCCCAGCTAATTCCAGAGCAGGAATTATTATTAATTTCAGTGGGCAGTGGCAGAATTCTTTTAAAAGTTGCCTTTATAGTAAAAATTACACAAATTGTACCTTTAGTGCTGATGAGGAAGCTAGATGAGGCATCTTTCTTGTCATATGGGTCTTATGAACAACAGTTGAATCATCTATCCATTTGCTCCTTCTATTCCTGACCTAATTAGTTGCCTGGTGATTTGATAGTCCACAGTAACTCCATTGTTTGATGCAGTCCCCTCTGGGGTGGCAGTGGAGGCACTGAAGTAGTTTCTCTAGATGTGACATGTGCACATTCCGGGCTGCAAATCTTTCAGAAACGACTCTCAGTTCTGGAAACTGCTCTGCTTAGGACTGGTTGCAAAACAAGGGGCAGCGTGAATCTGGTGGAACTTTCAGATGCCTTACAGGCTCAGTTAAATGAGGGCTTGACTGATACAGAGCTGCAAATTAGGTCAAAATAGATTTGTTGTGCCCGTTTGAAAGAATCTCTGCTCTGAAAATCTGAGCTCGGATTTCCCTTGGTGCCTGACACCACGTGTGTGCTTGTAGAGCAGTCGCAGACTGGGACGTGGCCGCGTCCTGAGATCAGAAGGGAAACCTGAAGAGCAGGAGCCCTCTCCTTGCTGTTTGTTTTCTGTCCCCCACAATAACCTGCTGCTACTCTCTACTGGATTCGCAGCCTTTTAGGAACATGTCTCAGCAAAGAACAGAAAGCCACTGGGCCCAGCACCGGCAGCATTTTTCCCAGGTTATCATCCCCCAGTGAGCAATCCCCTATGACGCTTATGTTAGGAAGGGAAAATAAACCTGCTAGGAGGGAAAGAAAATTGCACTGCATTTGTGTGAAGTGCCTTTTTATTGCTTGTTAGGAACACAGGCTGTGAGGTGGCTGTTTCCCCTGGGTGCCTAGTGCTGATGACACACAGCTTGCCTAGCAGGGTCTTTGTCACCTTCCTGGGCAGCAGTGAATGTCAGAGCTCTGCACTTCCCCAGCAGCCTCTGGCCTGTGTTATCACTAACATTTCACCCCTCTTGCTCTGCAGAAGATGCTGTATTGTCTCCTTGATTTTATCCCTAAATCTTCTATGCACTCTTCAGCACAATGTAGCAATGCCCTGCTTGCAACCCTCCCAAATCCTTCTGCAAATCCAGGACTTTCTGGAAAACCCTCAGATGCAAGGGGTAAAAACAAAGCCAAGTGTTTTCCTGTGTTGCCAGATGCTGAAGGAATGAGTACCCCTTGCAAATACTCAGCATTACAATCATCATTTTGAATGCACTAAGTGGGAGATCCTAATGCAAGGCCCGTGACAACTAAGGGTGGCTGGAGCAGCCACAATTCCGCTTTCAGCAGCGCACTAAAAACGCTGTATTTCACAGCTCTGCCTCTCTCACTGCTAGGCAACGTTGAGAAAGATCCAGGTCCTTCTCTAAATGGAAGGTGAAACTTCAGCCTGCCGAGGAGCAGCAGTGCAGCTGAAGTTCCTTAGCACACACAGACATCCCACGTGTGATTTAGAAGCCACCAACGAGCCTCGCTGGTCATTTACAAACCACTTCGATGCCTTGGTGCAAAGGAAAACCCGTGCCACGCATAGTGTCCTGCTCCTGCACTCATAGAACCATAGATCCACCAAGGTTGGAGAAGACCTCCAAGATCATCCAATCTGCCTACCACCAATATAAGCCCACTAAACCATGTCCTTTAGCACCACATCTAAGCATTTCTTCAACACCTCCAGGGACAGAGACCCCTGGGCAGCCCATTCCAGTGCCTGACTGCTCTTTTGGAGAAGATATTTTTCCTAACATTCAGCCTCAAAAAGCTGAGATGAGACAAACATCTCTGTACCAACAGAACAAGATATGAAATGCCTCAACCACTTGAGGAGGATAAAACTGGGATCAAAGATCAGTTTATTACAGTTGTATGTTTAGACATGAACTCAAATTCAGAGTTTTAATTGAAATCAGAGGAGGGGCGGGTTGTGGGAACGCTGAGCTTCAGTGCCACACCTGCAAAACCAGAACGTATTTGGCCAGCAGCAGCTGTCTCTGCCCTATGTGTGCATTGCCCCAGGTAACAAAGCTGACCTAGGAACAAGAGATGTTTCTCACCAGTGTGGTGACAACACTGCAAAACCAGTCTTGAGGCAAAGCATCAGAAGAGCAGCACGTTGGCTGCTGGGAAATGGAGAGGTTCCCATAACAAACTTGGGGGGGGGAAATCTCTCCTCTTGAATGCTGCTCATACATCACTATGGCAGTGCAGCTGTCACCAAGGATTTCATTTGGGACTTTGCTTCTGGTCATCAGAGAGCTCTCAGTGTAGGGAAGGAGGTTAAGGGATGTGAGTCCTTCCTTCCCATTCCTCCAAGAAGGAAAAGCTTACCGTGAAATTCACTTCAGTGGCAACAACAAGAAGTTAGCTTTTAATCTAAACAAGGATTGCAATGTTGTAGAATATTGCTGTTCAGGTTTGTGTGGGTCAAGGATCACAGATTCAGATCTGATAAACCCAGCAGACAAAAAATCCCTTAAGCAGGGAACTTCTATCAGCTGCATCACCTGAAAAACCAGAACCTGTCATTCAACTGGAAAGTTGGAGCAATAGCAATGGGATGAAAAATGCAAACAATTGGCAGAATTTCTCATCCTTTCCTTCACCTCCTAAATGGATCCATAAAAGCGGAAGCAAACATTTGGGGAATGTTACTTAAGCACTGTAAAGCCTGAGTTTTTTCTCCTTTCCTTTTCACCTTTACATTCTGCAGATAGTTGTGTCTGAGACCCCCAAACTCACAAAGGGGCAGCCCAGGAAGTGCCTCACGTTGTGCATTTCTCTTGGATGATAGGAAAGGTTTTACTCCAACTCATGGGGAATCCACGTCAGCACAATGCCACAGACGTCTGCTCTTGCTTAAAGACCAACCCGAAAACATTCACTCCAGCAAATCGTCACAGTGTGAGAAATTGTGGTCTGACAAACAGCGCTGCTAAGTCACAATTTGGGCAAATGTCACCTTCAGTACTGCTTCTAACCGAACAGCAAAGAGAAAGGGAGCAGCTACAGTGAAGTGCTGAGTTTAAACAACAGGGAGGAATTTCTCCTTTTGGGAAGAAAGAGGTCTGAGAACAAAGGCTGTGCAGTAATGTCATGAATCTGACAGTACTCGAGGGGTGTAAATCCGTGAGGAATGAACACAGGAATATGTAGGAATGCACAAAGAATTGGCCTAGGGCCGTTACTTGAAATTTGGGTGTTAACCGAGCATTGTTCAGACTCTCCAGGAAGGTGAGAAGCTGTGTTGCAACTAGGAGCTCTGCTGCTCGCTCAGAGAAGGAACATTGCAAGAATATCTCTAAAACGAAGATAGTTGTACACTGTCGTGTGAGAGAGTTGTTCTGAAGGAAGCTGCCTACACGACTCTTATTCTTTGTAATAACTCCATCTCAACCTTAAAAACCAATGCATAGCTCAACCCACCGGGCCCCCGGCAAACGGCTCTCAGATACCTGTAGGTATTTTTCAGAGCAACCAGCAAGCAGAAACCTATCAGCGGGGCTTATCTCTTGCCACGCTAATGCCTCAGCTGCAACAGCTTCAGCAGAAAGGTTCCAAACGCCCCGTGCCTCGGTATCAATGTAACTTACGAGGCATTTCTGCACGGTGCGCGTCTCCCCACCCGGCTGGGACGTGGGGCAGAGCGGCAACCCGGGGCCTCCCGAACGAGGCTCGCAGCCCCTCCTCGGGCCCGCACGGCAGCCGGGGAGCGGGGACGGCAGCACCCCAGGCCTAGGAGGGGAGTTCCGACCCTTTCTTCTCTATCGCGGCCGCGCTCGGGTTGATCGGGGAAGGGAAGCGGACCCGGGGCTCCCGGGGAAAGCGGCCCCGTGCGGGGGCCCTGCGGAGCGCTGCGGGCCGGCCTCACCTCCAGCTTGTCGGTGAGCTCCTTGTGCATCCTCTCGTACTGGCGGCTCATGTCCTGGTTGCGCTCGAGCAGCGCCTTGCCCAGCCGCGCCGCCAGCACCAGGTCCTTCTCCTTCTGCCGGATCAGCGACAGCAGCTCGGGGTCGCGGGCGGCGGCGGCGGGCGGCGGTTCCGGCGGTTCCCCGGCGGCGGCCAGCAGCGCCAGCTCCTCCTCCAGGGCCAGCTCCAGGGCGGCGGCCCCGGCGGCGGCGGCGGCGGCGGCGGGCGGCTCCATGCCGCCGGCGCTGTCCGCCTCCGCCGGTGCTGACCCGGCGGCGGGCAGGCGCGGGCACGGCGCCGAC
>NW_024962260.1:108214-308213 GCF_019238085.1 Lagopus leucura | reverse complement strand
GCGCGTCTGTGCCGGGCGCGCGTCTCCCCGTCCCCGCTGCGCCCGCCCGCCGCGATCGGCTCTGGCCCGTTGCGCCGCGGGCCCGGGACAAAAATCCCCCCGAAATGCTGGGCTGGCGTGAAAGGCCCAAGGAGGGAGCAGGGCACTCTGACGGGGCATAGCGCTTTCTTTCTTGCTGACTGCCCTCTCCTTCAGAGCCCGGCTGGGCTTTGCTGGGGAGGAGGGCGGCTCTCAATACCTTTTTACTCCGTAGTTCGCACCTGGAGAGCTGACTACAGCTTCCAGCAGCCACTGGGGCTTGCTTTCGTTTTCTGATTGTTTTGGATGTTCCCGGATAACGTTTGTCTTAACAGCGGCTTCAGTGAATGTTGGGAGTTGTAGTCAATTTCCTCATGGCACTTCTGTCTCTGGGAAGAGCCTTCACCAGGGGCAGGATTTCCAGGTAATCACAGTCCGTGGAATTGCTTCTTTCTTTATAATTATTATTATTTATTTATTTGGCTTTATGCCCCTTTTGATCAGGACACAGTGCAGCAGAGTGTGCCATCACATCAGCTCAGATGGTGCTTCCTCGCTTTCTCATGGTGCTTTAATTTCAAAGCAAGTGACTGATACAGAAGCATTTTAAACAAAACTTGTGCTTTGGACTTCCAGAAGCCTGCAGAAATAAACGTCGGATTTATAGCTTTCATCTCTAGACTCTGCTTCCATGGAGTTTGTTCTCCTACAGACAGCTCAATTAAACTGTGTATAACCCTGTGCAGCTGCCCCAGCACATCAGACCCCAGCAGCTTTTTGGCTGGGACAGCTGATGGCTGATGCAGCTTTTTGGCCTGGCTGGCTGCTGCCCTGTGACAGAGCCGAGGCACCAAAGAGCTGCTGATTATTCACAACGGTCAGAACATGAATTGTGGCAATGCACATTTCTCTCCGGCCATCTGGTGTGGTTTTTGTTGGGGATGTGCCCCAGGAACCCAACCCAGCTAGGAGGACTTGTTGATAGGTGGCCCCTGTCCTGGCAGTGATGTTTTTGTGATACAAACACCTGCTCTACTGAAACCCCTTGGAGATGCAGTGCCTCGTGCCATGCTCCTGCCAGCACCCGTCCTGCAATGGCAACTGTTGACCATTAGGACCCTGATTTCTTTGGCACTGGTGACCCAGAAGTGATTCCTCCTTTATCTCCTACCAATTCCCCAGGCACCAATTTTTCCAGGCCTTTTGTCCTTGCAATCAGCTGGGGTCTATGTGGCCAAAAAAGTGGGATTTGCCATAAGGGGAGATGGCTCCAACAGCACTGCTGCTTTTACAAGAAGCCTCTGCCCTGATGCAGGAACCAGGCTGTCACAGATTTGTTCATCACTGTTTAGACAGAGGAGGGAGATTAATGATTAAACTGATTGTGAGCACCTTCTGCTGGAAGTGCCTACTACAGCAAACCAAGCCTGGTGTGATTAATGAAATCCATTGTGGCCACAGTGTTCATCTCTAATTCTTCTTTCGGTGTATAAAACGAAAAGAGATTAGATTGAGATGGTTTTAATCCCTCAAACAAAGCCTGAAACAAACCCCAGAGCTGCATCTGTTTGGATGGGGAGGGGAAAATGCTATTGCTTGATGGAGGAGATGTAAATCAGTGCTATGTTTTGCACATATGGCACTGCGTCTCTGTCCATAGGCACCTGATTGCTGTTGCTGCTTCTCTTCCCCTAGATGGGCTCAGATGTGTCCTTGGAGAACCACAGCCAACAACAACAAATAGGGCTGATGATTGCACAGACCATTTAAGAGAACTCTGATTGATTCAAGCACGCAGAGAATTGAGATCAAGTGGTGTGATCACATCACAAGTATGCATGGCATCTCATCCAGGACGTATGCTTTCATGGTGGCATTGGGAAATGAGGGTGAAAATAACATATTCATATAAGGGAGTGGTGTAAGATTGTTTATAGGAGAAGTGATCATTTTTTTCCCTTCTCAGGTGAGAAACTGCAGAAGAGGAGCAAGTAGCAAAAGTTAGTCTGACTTGGACAGGGACAAGGGACGTGTATGGGAACTGTTGAGTCCTGGCCTGAAGCACTGATGGAGCACCTGGGAAAAGGACCTGGTCAGCTCTGGGAGCACAGGTGAAGGCAATTCAGCCCTGTGATAGGAAGGGATGGAGCCTGGCTGCACCTCTCTTAGACCTCATTTAAGGGCTGGCTGCCACTGGGGCAGGTTCTGTGGTTGGAGATCTCTCCCTTGGGGTGTTTTCCCTGTGAACCTGGATCTTTGGAGATGGGTGAGCACCTTTCCATTCACACTAGTCCCTTTGTTATTACACCTCCTGTGCTGCTGTTCTGTGTGTTGATCTTTCTGATTGTTACAGGACAGCACTTTATTCTTCAGTAATTTCCCCTTCCTGTTTTTCCCCATCTTGTGATAACCCAGCTCAGAAAATAAGCCATAGGAAGGCTGGAGAACTCATCTAAAGGAGCCACTCAGGGCAATTTGCTCTGTTGGATGGGTTCTGAAAGGATTGAGATACTGAAACAGGCAATCCAATTTAAGCAGCAGATAGAGCTGTGTGTGTTGTCCTCCCCAGAGGGTCAAGGAGAGGTGAGCTCAAAGCTGCGCAGGCTCTTCAAGCCCAGTGTCAAGTGCACTGTTAGAAGTGGTGCTTTGAAATGAACACTGCCTTCCAGGGATTCCACTGTTGGGTCTCTTCACAAAGGAGGTGTAACAGAGGGTCTGGATCTCTTATGGTCACACCAGTTAATGCTGGCATGCACTGAACTGCGCGGTGTGGGTGAAGCAGGACAGATCATTTTGAGCACATCTGAATGGCTACAAGTCCAATAAAGACCCGAGTGCTTCCACTTGGGCTGGGAGGGCAGCAGGCAGAAATGGAGTGCTGCAGGCAATCATCCTTTCTTATTTAGAGGAAGGAGACTGAGAGACTTGTTACAGGAAAGCAGACTGCTGCCCTATGCTTTTACAGCTCTCTGTGACGGGAGAGGAATTTCCATTAGCATCTTTAGTCTTCCTGCTGGGGGCTGACAGTTTTGCAGGGAGGACAGCACACATTCTAAGGTTTACTTTGCCATTCTCTCTCATATCTGAGTGATTAATTGCTTGATTTTTTTATTTTTATTTTTTTTCTCTTTGCTTTGCTGAGCTTTCCGACAAAGGTTTGAAGTTATTTTGGTGTTCTACATCCATGCATGCTGATGTGTCTTCCATGTTGCTCAACCTCCTGCTGCTGTCAGATGGGCAGCAAGAAGCACAGGCAGATGAGGAGAGTTTGCTCAGAGGTTGCAGTTGCCCAGATGAATAATTAAAAGCGATACGTGTCTTGCTTTCAAAGCAGGTCAGAACTGTAAAGCCAGAGATAGCACTCCTGTGCGACCTTTCTTCCTCTTTGCTTCCCTAACATCCAAAGCTATGTGGTCTGTACGTGCCCAGGTTCTCCCCAGTGCCAGGGATGGGAAATATAAGATGGGAAAGTGATTGGTGGGGATTGGCAAGGGGGAAGAGGATGGAAATTTCTGCTTTAACGGAAGGGAGGAGGAAGCTGTTATGGGTGTTAGCCATGTTAGACCATCCTGATTCTTCCCAAGATGCCAGGTCCCCAAAGAGTTCCCAGCAAGCTTGTTTCCCATGGTTATCAACATAATGTCATTAAGAGCAGAAAAAACACTGACACCAAAGTGACTCATAACGCTGAAGTTGGAAGAAAAAACTCTTGATTGCTTAAGGGTACAAAAACATGGCCTGAGTGACTCAGTACTGCCTAAGGACAGAGCTGACACCTGGCTGTGCTCACTCCACTGCCAAGCTGTGAGGAACAAGGGATGCAAAGGGAAAAGAATAGGATAATGGATTGAACTTGTTACATGGCACATATGAGCATTGTGCCAAGGCGTCTGTGAGTTAGGGATATATTTATATCCTGCTGTAGCTTTTAGTCACTGTTTCAGGTGTGCAGTTTGGAAGAATGCCATAGCCATCTCTCCAGACCAAAGCGCACACATAGAACTATTCTGGAATTTGTGGAGTCATGCAGCCAATATTTCAGGCCAACTTGAATTGCTAGGGGTAGCAGTCTGGCAGTTTGACTTGGTTTTGCTCCTGGTCCCCATGGGCCAGATGATGTATGTGCCACTTTGCACCTAGGATCCTTCTTGACTTAGCTACATCTCACTGAGGAGGAAAAAAAACTCTTGTGGCAGATGGGGAAGGTTTGCTCCAGGCAGACTCTGGACATATTGAGAGTCCAAGATGAACACTCAAGTTCTTGTTTGCATTTCTTCATAGGCATCCATTAGGTCCTAACATTGCCTTCAGTGGTGTTGGCCACCATACTGTTTTGCACCCATTATATGATTAGGCTTTGTGGGGGAAAAAATATTTCTTTAGGACCATCTTGTTTTGCTTCTTATTATATGCTATGATTTGCAGTGATTCATAAAAGAATGATGATCTTTGATCATTAGACTGTAATTGAGTGTGTTGACATGGAGCGATCTTGGTTGTAACACAGGCTCCTCACTCACTGTTGTGATCACTCGTGTCATGACAACAGCAGCTCTACCAGGTATTTGTGTTTCATTGAACAATATGTTGTTATGGAAACTGGTGTTCTGTAAATTATCTGAAGAGAGGCCCGATTCATTTCTTGGGAGCAAGAAGTTTGTAAGAAAATGTAGAAGATCTATGGGTCATTAGCTACTTGGTGTCAGTGGCAGTGCCATAGCATCTTGTGCAAGATGTGACCAGTTGACCTTCACAGCAAATGTGTGCCAGTGGATGTGCCCAGCAGGAGCTGAGCTGGTTCCCATGCACGTTCATGTGACCCTTGCCAGGTGTGGAGAGCACAAAGTGCCATCTGCAGGGCTCACGAGCTCCTAACGCTTTGCCCTGGCTTTGCTGTGGCAGGAAGGATGTGCCCTTTGGGCTTTGACGTTGAACTGTGGGGAGTGGAGACTGAGAGACATGGATAATGTGATCTGAGAACCTTTTGCTCCTGTTCAATCGCTTACCCTTTTCAGGCAGATTGTGTATGCTGGTTTCTTACCTTAACGTAAAGGAATGAGCAGCCTTGAGGGACTTCTGCTTTGGGGTATTTTGTCCAAAGAAACCTACCTGTCTGTCTGGATCCTCTTATTCACTAAATCCAAGCATGGAACTTCTCCAGACCTGAGCTGTCACCTCATTAGGAGCCAGGCAGTGCTGCCTGGGTGGAGGCATCCCGGATATGTGCAGTGCAGAAGCTTTCAGAGAGCTTTTGCAGCCCTCATTACCTATGAGAGGAGAAGCTTTTCATCTCCAGAGCTGTTTCTTCAGCTCTTTTCAGCAGCATGAACTACGATAAACATGTGGGTGGAAAACCACTGAACAGAAGTAATTAAGTGGCTCCTGGTTAGCTGGAGCTCACTCTACATGGTTGAGGGGCCCTGCATTAGTGTGAGTCAGGGAGTGCTATTCTTCAGCATCCTTCTCCCTTTTAATGCTTTCAAACTGTGTTTACTTCTCTCTCTTTTAAACTGATTATTGAAAAGGCTGTTGTTACCTTGTATGTGCCATCCTGAGGCCATAGTTATATGCCTGCCCTTCTTGGCATTAGGACACAGAGGATGGGCAGGGGTCAGGTAGGGTAAGATTTCTATGTGTTAATGGGATCAAACATGGAAATATTCCTTCTTTTCATCTTGCCAGTATCAGTTCAATCTGGAAAAGTTACATATTGCTTCTTAATGTTGTATAAATACTAGATTGCACTGCAGCAACTACTATGTGCTATCTCACAAGAAGTGGAGTGCTCTGTATTGAAATGGGTGTTCAGAAAGAAATCAGTGCAGAAAAAGAAGGATAAAGTAATAAAACTTCTCATTATGCGACTTTGAGAAGACCAAGCTCTGTTCAAACTGCTCTTTCCTCCTGAACCAGCTTTCAGCAAGTGGAGTTGGGATGGGAGATGCAGAGATGTCCATGTCCTCAGGAGCAGTGGCTTTGTGGGATGGTCTGACGCACAGACCTCTCCCTCTCTTGGCTCTGGAGGGCACCTGGAAATGTCCACCTTTCTTCTGCCAGTCTGGGCACAGGGAACACTGCAAGTGCAAGGAAAAGAACTTCCAGCCAATCATTTGCTTCCCAGTCTGATTAATGGGGGGTTAATTTGGGTGTTGTCATCTATCTTGCTACAAAAATATTCCATTTATAATCTCTCCAGGAAAAAAAAAACAAACAAACAAACCACAAATCTGGTATTTTCACGTTCCAGTTACTGGTTTCTAAATCCCCTTTGCTTTGCCACCTTTCTGCCTCACTGAATGGAGGGTTGCCAGACTGGCATGTATCTCTCTGGGGCCTGCTGCCCACATAGCAGGTAGCACATTCCAACTCAGAATAGCAGAGTAAGAGTTTGTAAGAGTGCAGGTCAGCTTGGGCTGGCAGGGAAAGAGGTTTGTTTGCTTTGCGTGTTGCTGTGTGAGAGTATTTGACAACGAAATAAAGCTCAGTATGAGTAATTTCCATTTTAAGCTCATAGTTATGTATAAGACTGCAAGAGGGGAAAAAATTGCCAAATAATAGCTGAGACATATCGCTGAATTATGGATATTGGCTTCTGTTTAATTACTTGCAGACTGCACCATCCTTCTGGAAAGGCAACTGCAGGACTTTCTGTAGCACTGTTCAGCTTGCCTGCATCTGGCAGATGTCATTCTTTGGGATTAGAAAATAAATTATTTTCCATCACTTCCACTGCTCAAAAGAAAAGGGGGGGGGAAAAAAAAAAGCTTTTTTTTTCCTATCTGGTGCTTTGCATCACTAAGAGGAGCATAACTTTGGAAGCTCTCTCATTTTTCTGCTATGCTGTTAGTGTAGGAACTCGGTACAGCCCCGTGCTGAGCCTGAGGTCACTGCTTTATAGTGACATTACAAATGAATTAATAGGAATGCTCTGGGTGCTTTAGGATCTGTTCCTCTCACCTCCCTTGCACTGCAGCACTAGGGGAGCACACCTCAGCATGTGGGGCCAGCAGGACTGAAGTCCCCTTGGCCTGTATATTCTGGGAAGTCACCATGCGTGTGTGGCTGTCACAGCTCCATCCAAATGTCCCTGTATGACACACACACACACACACACACACACACACACACACACACACACTGCCATCAGGCTTTTCTGAGAACTATATTTCTTTATTTTTTTGGGGTGGACTCCCGAGGATGAAGGAAGGGAAAGCTGTAATCACAGCTGAAGTCAGAGGTGTGTGATGCTGATGATATTAAAAGAGCTGAATGGAACATGAGCTTGAGAAGAAGCTGCAGAGCTTGAGATCAAAACATAAGAGGCATGGAAAATATGTAAGAGGTTAGCTTTACGTGCAAAAAAGGGGAAGGAAAGAAACCATATTACAGTAGCTTTATTGGTCACTTATTAAATTGTGAGATAAATCACGCTTGTAATTTAAAAGAAGTATTTCTGTATTCTTGCTGGAAGGACCTAGTTCACACTAGCTGTAAATGTGTTAGGACAGAAAAATCGAAGTGCTCAAATGCTGTGAGGCACTCTCATCGGATCGCAATGCCTTTTTGAAGCAGTAATTCAGTGATTGATCAGAGGAGATCTAATTAGCTAACCACATTAAGTGGAAAAAGCAGCACCACGAAGAAAGCCGTGATGCTCTGGGTTGATGGATCTTTGCTCTGCTGCGTGGTGGGGGTGTCTGATGGAAAAGGCAAAGCTTCATTCAATAGATGACCTAAAAATAAACCCGAAGATTAAAAGTTTCCTTTGTCTTTCTGCCCTGCCTTTCCCATATTATTGCTCTGCATGCTCTGAGATGTTTTAGGGAGCGCATAGACCCTATTTGTCACTGACATATTCAGCATTCAATTAACTGCTTAAATCTAATATTCACCCACACACGAGCTATGTGGGGGTGAAATTTAGGTAGGAATGTTACCTTAATAAAGTACCTTCTATTCTTGTTTCCTATTTCAAATATTTTCCTGTCTGCAAAGGCTGGGTGAGCTCAGTCACATTGGAAATGATATTCATGAACGTGTGGTGCAGCTCTGGTCTGAGCTCACAGCCCCCTTCTCCCATGGGGTGTGACAGCAGTGTGACCTGCAATGTGCCAAATGGGAGACGTGACAAACATGAGGCCAAATATTGTTCAGTGGGATTGATGAGCACTTTGGCTTCTAAAAGGATATAGAGATCAAGCACACGTTTTGCTTGCTTGACAGCCTTTGGCCTTAGATGCAGAGAGATTGATGTATATCTACAGCAACTCAGGTTCTCCATCGGAGCCTGGTTAGGCTGACTGCTCTTTTGCATGTCTTCTGCTCTGCAGTGTGGTTCTCCATCTCCTGGAGGTCAGGTTGGTTTCTCAAGCTTCCAGTATGTTCCATGGCAAGATGCTTAGAACCAGATGAAGTCAGTCTTGTTGGATGGGAGGAGAAGAGGCTTCGGAAGTCTCGTGAAGTGTCTGATATAGCCCTTCATGAAGAGCTTCATTAATTTTTATATTGCCCCTCACTGCTTTGATTCGAGGATGTTGCAGACAGAAATACATTCTCTCTCCCAGATCTTACACTTAAGTGAAGAAACTTCAGCTGAAAAAGGCCAAAAGAGATGAGGCAACTACTTCCTAAAGTGCTGCTTGAACACTCTTACCAAATGAGCCTGTGTGATTTGCCTACACCACACAGTCTGGCCCAGAGCTACCAATCCTTGCTATTTCTCGGGTCAGTTTTGTGCTGCTTGTTGTCGGTGGTAGGTAAGATGCATGCTGTATCAAAGTTACTCCATTTTTTTTATTCCAAAAGGGTAACCTATATACAAATAACAGAAGTATTTATAGCTTTGTCCTTGAGATGTTTTTGTTGTGCAGTGTTTTGGAAGTTTCTCCATGGGGGGAAAAAAGATGCTTCCATATAAAATGATATGTCTGCAGAGCTTGTGAAATACTGTGCTACTCTTTGGAGCATGCCAACATCCTTCTGAGCAGAAACCTCCCCAGCACCTTGCTGTGAGTATGGTAAAAGCAAGCTACTGTGACTTTTTATTGCCTCTGCATGCAGGTCGCCCTCGGTTGCTTCTCTTTTTCTCCTGATGAGTTACCAGCTCAATGAGGTGAAGTGCTATAGCCATCAGAAATTGGACAGTCGTTCAGCTGCACAGCTGGTTAGTTACCTCAGCAGATTACCTCCAGCTAACGGGGAAAAGCTTGAGGTTGTTTATGAGAGTCGTTTGCTCAGGTGCTATAGTGTTGGGCTTTAAAGCTGACAACAAAATCTGTAATAATGGAGTCTTTGGAGAAGTGTCTGTCTCTGAGCTTCAATTAATGCTTTGTTTAAAAAGCTGAAGTTTTAGTTGTATCTGCAGAAAATTAAACCGAAGGTGTCTGATATATGTTGGTACAGAATCATAGAAGGTTGGAAAAGACGTCCAAGATGATCCAGTCCAACCATTCACCTGCCACCAGCATTTCCCCAATAAGCCACATCCCTCAGTACAACACTCTTTGAAATTTCTCTTAATATTATACATACATTCCTAATATGCTGCTATTCAACTTTGCCTGGTTTCTGCTGCCATTAGTTTTCTATATCAGCTGGTACTCCATTAAACTCTTCCTATATCTCAGTTCTTTGGAGCATAAGAGTCTTCTGGAAGGGTAGGAGAATGTTGGCAAAGTAATTGTGTTTATAAAACAGAAACAATGTGTTTGTCTTTATTTACAATTATTGTAAGTGGAAATGGATCTATTACTTGTGTTTCCTGAAATTAGATATCCCTCATTCAGACACCTGAAGACCCATTATCAATGCCATAATTTTTGTTTTGCTTTGTCTGTGGGAGAGTAAATGTCCTTTATTGGCCTATCTCAGAAATAGCATCTCATTAGTTGGGAACTGATTTAGAATTCTTTTAATTCCACGTATCACTAAGGCATATATGGCACTTCCAGGGGAAATCAAACCATGTGGAAACAATAAAGACTGGCAATTACGTCTGATCAACAATAATAATCTGGTGTCCAGGGAAAAAATGACGTATTTTTCTATTGCAACCCATCAACATGTAGCAAAATGGCAGCTTTGCATTTTTGACCCGTTAGAAAATTACCAACAGGCTTTTTGTTTGGAGGGGGTTTGGATGAGGGGGAGGTGAAAAGGCAGACAGCGGTAAGGACTTGCAGCAGATTCTGATTCTTTATTTTGTTTGACCCGACTTAACAAGCTTCCTCTGTTGAAATATCACAGCCTGTGTTGGGAATTATGTCAGGAAGCACAATATGTGCAGTGTGGGTGAGTGAGCTTGCATAAACTGTCAATGAAGATCAATTATAGAAATTATTGAATTACACGTTAGAAAATTAGCAGATGACTTTTTGCATGCAAGCGCGATGTTGGCTATTTTTGTCTAAATTAAAATATAGCCATACAGGCAGTGAGAATTTGTCACTAAGCATCACAAGCTGCCCAGGTTTATTGATTGTTTTTTACAACTGAAGTCCTGCAGTCCCATGGTTCTGGCACGAAGCACTGAGCAAACGATGCGAGAGAGCATCGATCCACCAACCAGCCCACAGTTTATGGGCAGCTTGGGCAGAAGTGGCTCCTGACAAGAGAGTTGACAGGGAAGAAAAATGTTATTTAGCAGCTGCCATTTTCTGATCTGCTGGGACTCCTGATAGACGCAGTGTGCTTTCCTCTTCATACCACGTCTGGGCGTTGCACGTGAGGGTGCATGAAGCAGGCTTTTTATGCCTCTGGTGACTTATACATATCCTGTTTAGTGAAAGTTGTTGAAAGTCTGGATGGTGTTTTTGCCCAGGAGGTGGGAAAAAGGGCTGAGGAACCACCATCCTTTAGCACTCGCATGGTGGCTGCTGTTGGCACTGCCAGCATTGCTGTGGCTGTGCCGCCTCGCTGAGGAATCCCAGCTTGGGGAAACAGAGGAGCAGTAGGTTTAAGAGCTCTTTTCAGCAGAGGAATAGCTGTGCTTACTGACAATAACGAGGAGATGGATCATCTTTTGTTGTTGGCATACTAAGAAGCATCCCAAAGAAACCCAGAATACTGAGAGGATAGAGGACAAACGGACTACACAGCCAGCATGAAAACACTCTTATTCCAGCATCTTGTATTCTAAAGCCTTCATCTCCAAATACCTGTTGCTGTTTTCGTGGTGGACTGAGCTAATGCAGAACTCAGCGTTCCCCACTGCTTTCCCTGCTGTCTTATGGAGGATTTTAAGTAGCAGCCGGTGGTCAGCATTAAAAGGGTTGCTGGCAAATCACAGTCTAGAACTTTCTGTCATTTTTATTTGTCATTTTGAGGTTGGCTGTTGGGCTTTTTTCTAGTAATTGTTGGATATGAAATGCTGACTGACTTCTGTTTCATGATCATAAGGTTTAATGAGCATATTATTTAATATGGCCCAAGAAATCTGCACCTCTGTCTTTGTTCCCAAGAAAGTAATTGCTATGAGCTGTTTTTTCACCCTCTGGAACAATTCATAAATGTGGTTTCTGATCTATTTCAAATTTCAGTGTCAATGCCCAGGACTTTTCATTGCTCTGAGGAAAGCTGGATGGCTGAGTGATGGAATGAGTGGAAGGTAGAGCATATTCTAGTTCTGTACTTACATGATTCTCTCAGTTACAGAGGAATTTGAAACACAAGCATAAAAACACCTTTAATTAAACACTAATTTTTAAGACCTAAGGAAGGAAGTCCATCTGCAGTGCTTTAAGAAAAGTAGTCCTCATTCTTTTCTATCACAAGAAACATTCATTCCACAGAAACTCTTCTTTTATCTGGAGTTTCCATTCTTCTTTCACAGCCAGTATTTTAATATTCACCCATCTGTTAAAAATGGCTAGATGCAACTTCTTGGAGGACTGTGAACACTGCAACCATCTCCCACCATTTATTTTTTCCCTCTCCATTTGGTCTTGTAGCCAAACAGCAAAGGAAATGTAGAAGTGTAAGAAAGCAACGTGAGCCAGGCCAACAGCAACTTGACCTGCAGCACAGCCTGCAAATGTCATTCAATCCCTATTTGAACATCAAGTTGTCTCACCCTTTGTCACTGCTTTCTCTTAATCCTTTGTCATCACAATTCTTATAATGGAAAACTGCTTAAATATCAGAATTCCGCAATAGTTACTGTAAAATATTTCTTGGCCTTCAAGCAAACAGTATAGAACTAATTCTAGAAGAATTAAATAAAGTAACATGTAGGCTGCCATGGCTGATTTCTTCAAGACAGGAATGAGCACACCCACTCAGAGCAAGAACATCTTAAATCTGTAAAGTACCAAAATCGTGATTCCAAATTAAAAAATAGACAGGCAATCAGAACTGAATTCCTTTTAGTCTTACCTGGAAGAGTCTTTCCACATTAAAGCTGTCATTGACACATCTGATGCTCTTATTTTTACTCTGAACTACTGCTACTGTTGCTCTTTCATACTCTGTTCAGGCCTGCCACCATCCTGCACAGCTGCTGTGCACAGCTTGTTGTTTACTGCAATAGCTGGAATAAATATTTGAAAGCTAAAAATCAGAGCTTCTTTTAAGTCCAGTTGTAAGAGTAAGTCAAGTCTACCATTATATCTTAGATTAACTCACCACAATTAGTAATGAGGCACTTCAAAAGAGTTTGCATAACTTTAGCAGGTTTACTTAAAAAAAACCTATTTTAGTTCTTAACTGATGCTTCAGTCTGAAGGTATCTGTTATACTACAGGTGTGAGTAGTTTTGCTTTGCTTTACGTAGCAGGCCTTGGAACTCCTCGTGCATCCATCTAACCCAGTGTATTCCATGAGACTCCAAACAGTAACCAGATCCATCCTCTCCAAACTCACAGTGGGACAGCAATGCATGACTCGCTTTCAATGCCACCTCCCTAACAGCTAAATTAATTCTCATTCTTCCTTTCTGGAACTTGGCCACAAAGATTTATGGGGATGCGTGGTTCTGCTGCTCATCAGGGTTGGATGTGGCGATGTCTGTTTGGCTCACCTCTGTTTCTGCCTGATCTCAGTGATAGAGATCAACTAAGTGAGAGCCTGCTAATGTTATCGAGGCAGAATTAATCTTTTGGGGGTGCTTTCCCTTGATGGTGGTCAGAATTCCAGTCTCTGAATATAGCACGTGGACTGGATTGAGTCAGAACTTCTTTCAATACAAACCAGGACCACATGAAGGTGAGGGATGCCAGGTTTCTGAATGGAAGCACAGCACGTGGCACTGAAGCACTTATCACCATCCCACAAGCAAGCAAGTTATTGTTGTGGTGTCTTTCATGTGGATTTATTGATTTAGGGCAAGGAAAAGTCCTTCTTTGAACCACCAGAATTTGTTTGTCTTAGGAGCAATTCAAGGTTAAACTGCTAATCAGTTTTAACTGTGCTCTCAACTGAATTTCATACCTTTGTGATATAGTTCACATTTTCCTTTGGAATCTGGGTAAAATATAATTGGTATGACCACTGTGTACACAACTACTGTATTTAAATTCTAGGATAATTATTTTGTTGCAACCTGCAATTTCCTGATGATAAGCTGTACCTGTATTGTTTGAGGCTTTATTTTCTAAAAGAGCTCAGTATTACCTTATTTTCCACGTCACAGAAAGTATGCAAGTGGTTCTTTAGCTCCACTTAAACCAAAACAGCATGTTTATTGTAATTGCTTCGATGCTTTGTCAATTTTGCTTTAATTAAGACCCTGTCACTTGTTGCTCTGCAACACACAATTCCCATTATGTCATGACAAATTCAGTTTCCAGCTATTGCAGGGGGTGCTAATGTGAGTACATCAATATTCATGTGTCTTGACAGATCGTGAGCTTTAATAAATTGCTTTCCACGGGATAATTTTTTTTTTTTTTAAATCAGGGGTGTTCCCATAATAGCACAAAAGGAAGCCTGAGGGATGACAAGGATAATTTGCTTTTCACCGCATCTAAAAATTAATAGATTATTTATCCTCTAAGTAATGATATACTTGTTTTACGATAAATACATGAAAGGATGTGGAGGACAAATGATTGGAAAGAAACAGCTTAATTTCATGTGGCCAAAGGTACTTTTGCTTCTGATGTTCCCAGGTGTGCTCCTTTCCTGCAGTCTCTCATTCTTGCCTGCCCTAAGGAGAAACTTCTGTGTTCTTCTGCCTCCACTGCTGTGACCCAACTGTGCCATCATACAGTGACAGTGTAAGGTACAAGGGCTGCTCTGAAAGTAACGCCTCCTACTTTATGCTGTTGGCCCACAGCGTCGGAGGCAGATGGTGGTTGTGCAGCAGCAGATGCTGAGCCTTCCCACCAACATCCCATTGCATTCTGCTGCTGCTGTGGCAGATGGGAGCAGAGGAGCAGTCTGACAAAATGCTGTCTGACATGGAGGTGTGTATGAAGAAAAAGCAGGGAATTAAGTTTCTCCACGTGAGAAAAAGGCACCCGCTGACATCCACGGATGCCTGCTGAACGATTATGGAGGTCTGCCAGTGGGTGTGAGCACAGGGAGGTGGTGCTTTGCAGCAGTGTGACAGTGGGTCGTGTCCATTGGTGCAGATTTTTATGAGCGTGACTTGCAGACTCGTTGCCATCACTGGTGAAAATGCATGGATAATGGTGGTGACTATTGAAAAACAGTGTTTTGTAGCTGAGAATTAGCTTTATAAGTAGTGCTACTGTGCTCTTTTCTGTAGTTCCTATGGAAATAAACAGGAGGCATTACTTTCTGAGCAACCTACATATAAGATGTTCTTTTCTCTATGAACATGAGACCTCTTTTACAGTTTTAAGGCAGCAGTTGTGCAAAATACCTCCATGAAGCTTTACTGGAGTAATAGTTTCATTTTAAGAAAAAAAAATCTGACACCATCAGATTTGGCATAAGAGTTCTCTCATTTCTCATTTAATTTCATCCAACACTAAAATGAAGTACATTTAGGGCTGAACAACACTCAGTTGAGTGCAGTTTGGGGAGATTCCCACTGGGCTACTTAAAGTAATACTGCCAAATCATTCAGTGGGCAGGAAGGAGACGTACAGGTGACACCTTGGCTTCGAGATGAGAATCTAGCAATAGATTTGAATATAAGTTGTGGTCACACAACTGAATGGGAAAGTGCTGATCAGTGTAACTGCAAAGTTACAAAAGATGCTGTTTCATTTAACCATAAGAAAGAGGTGCATTTAACCACAAGAGAGATGTGAAACTTGTAGCCAAGAGTGAGGCTCAGGAATAAGAGGACAAAAGTTTAAATGTCTTTTTAGTATAAAGTAGTAGCAGTAAAAGGTGCTTTCCTGAGCACTGTACAGACTTTACTCTCTATGCAACTGCCTCACGAATTTTGGCTTTTTTTCCTTAGAAATTCCCTTTTTCTTTATTAATCACTTGCTCACAGCCTGATTACTTGAGAGTAGGGACCACACTCTTTAGAGAAGAGTAGGCCAGCATTGCTTGGAATATTGGCTACAGGTCTAAGATGCAGGTATTCCTTGTTATTCTGAGATCCCCACGTAGCTGCCTCTACAAATGCTTAGGTTGCCTACAAAAAGGATTGTTGGTGACTCGGTTACTGTTTCATTTTGGGCACACCGGAACAGCATGGTTCTGTTTTGGCTTTAAAGGGAGACTCAACATAAGGCTGTAATGTTAGAGCTTGGTGGCACAGACAATCACCGAGTGCTGTTTGGAGGATTCGGTGTGAAGAGCATCACGGGTATCTGTTTGCCTTTTATTAAATAATTAAGAATATAGATGATGGCTATGTAACAGTAGGAAGGCTACCGTGTTTATTTAAAACATTATTTTAACGGATTCTACTTGTGTAAATATAAAGAAAACTGAAACATTGTATTACAAAAGTAATGAAGATAAACTTTGGTGATACGTGAGCACATCGCTAATGCAAACAAAAAAGGCCTTCAGTATTTCAGTCAGAATAACCTTGAAGAATATTATCAGATGTACCTCGGTATCTAATTTCTAGTGGAAGTGTAGGGAAGAAGCACCAAGAAAACCATATAGATGTCCTAAAGTTTCATTTCCTTTCTGCTTATCCTAGGAGAATAATTGCAGAGTGGTCTTCTTCCAAAAATTACAAAGAGGAAATTAAAAGTACTGCAGAGGAAAGACAATGTCATTGTTTTCCCAGTGATTATTTCTCTTTGCCTTCCTAGGCTTCTCTGGAGAGGATGTTACTTGCCTCTTCCATTGCTGTTATTTTTCAATATGTACTGTGCAAATATGTATTTTTCCTATAGGTGTGCATGACTGTCACAGCTGAGGTGGATATTTTGTAATAGTCTGGGAAAACAAAGTGGAAAAAATGTGACAAGGAGCTAAGCATTATTTAGATCCCAATAATGAAAGGTGAGAGCTGCTCATTATTGAGGGTTGAAGGCAGACAGGAGGAGACAGATCAGCTAAGTTCAAAGCATTATTTTGATGCAGAAAGTGGTTACCCAGCTGTGCTCAGGTTAAGGCTAAGGAAAAAAAAATAGATCTTGGTTTATTAAAATACCTTTTAATTACTGTTGGGTTATGGAAAAGCCCAGAGCTAAGATGGAATAATATACATATTAAAATATTTTTATATAGATCAGCTTATTTTTATATAGATCAGCTAGGTTTAAGGCCAGCCACAACATTTAACGATAACAAAAAGTCTCTGGAAAAACTTGATTTATTTATTTGATCCACGTTCTCTGGAAGCTTAGATTGCAAATTGACACCAGCCAAAATAGATGGAGTAGCACTAAGATTGGAAACAGCAGATTTCTGAGGTAGGACAAGAGAGAGGAGTTTTTTCAACACACTCAGCTCCTAGAATTGTGATGCATGAGCCTTCTTATTACCTTCTAGCCATTGGTAAGTCTTAGGAAGTTAGCTTGCAGGGAGCAGTCACAAGTGTCTTGCTGCTCCATAGATGAAGGCACTTAAGAATGATGCTGCTGAACACACAGAAGTTTACAGACAGGTGGTGTTAGGGATTTGGCATCTCCCTGTCCACTAAAATGTGGCTATGCTAGTTTGGATGAGAATGAGCATCAGGTTCTTGGTGAAGAGTTAGCATAGTTGCTTGCCTGATCTTCTGCTTTTATGTATATGCAACATAGTCACCTTGGCACAGTATACAACAGCATGAGGGAGGAAATTTTGGCCGAGGAATTAAAGGGGAATCTCTGCTTTTATTAAAAAACAAAAAACCAAACAGATGGTACCCAGTTCAATGCATGGTGAGATGCTGAAACACGTTGAGCATCATACTGGGACCTGATTAGCAAAAATCATAGAGCTATTCACTGTTTTTGATCAACTTATTCATTTAATTGCAGGGAATAACCCCTTGTTTTGTACAGGCTTCCTCATGATCCTTCAAGTGAAGTGAGGTTACTCACTGGAGTAGCTGATGAGATCAAGAAGTGAGGTGTAACTGCTGTTAGGCTTAGTATACTGATTGCCTGTGCTCAAAAGTCAGAAGTATGAAGGAAATCACTTTCATTCAGAGACTTCAGGTTTCCTTTAAGTCGGAGACTTAAAGGAAAACGAAATACATGTTGGCCTGAAAGGGAATGTATTTTTCACCTGAGATTCCAGAAATGGGTTTAATTACTGAAATTGCACTGCTTTTCTCTGTCTCCTCAACACCCTTCATCACTTCATCTTTTTTTTTTTTCCCCTAACATTTTGATAACAGTTTGGACACAACTGCATTTTTTGCTGTGTTTTATTTCATAAGTATACAATCTTGTTTATGTGAGTATCTTACACAGCAACACGGAAGTCAGTATGTAATCTGTATTACTTATGTGATCACAGCTGCTTCTAGCAAAAGTATGTATTGAAGGATGTTACTGAAGGGAGCTCATCTAACTTGAGCCCTCACCTGCATTATTAAGAAAAATGAATCTGTCCCAAGGAACGCCAGCTTCCCTTCTTGTAGGCACTCAACAGTACAAAAACAAGGACAAATTCGTTATGGAAAATTGAGTTATAAACATGAAACATGCTTTAGTTAGAACCTCCTGGGCAGTAGAGAGAACAGTTATCTGACAGGCAGACTTCTTAGCCAAGCAGGGCTGTGCAACTTATTTGGCTGGTCTAACAAATCCAGGCTTTTGTGTGGGACACCCAGAAGTAATGTTCTCATTGCAGAAGAGCAGCCTAACGAGGATGAGGTAAAAGATTTAATGACCCGTCTCCTCAGCCAGGTTGTGGATTGGTGTTCTATGCCAGCCCAAAGGGATGAAAGGAGAATCAGCCACACCTTGTAAGTTGAACACAATATAGAAATGATCTTCAGAAAAAGATCTCAGCTTTGTTGCTTCCCCCGTTTGCTAAATCTAAACTGATGAACAGATATAGTAATTTCCCAAGTGGCATTAGAAATAGTGTAGCTATTTATAAGTGATTTTTGGCATTTACAAGAGATGGCATTTGTGTACAAGGTAGGCTAGAGAAGGGGAAAGTCAAGGAAGTGCTAAGTTCTCCTCTGCGGTTGGATGGCAGACAACTGAGACTTGTCCAAAATCTTTAGAAAAGATGGAGTTCCAAATATCAGTGTGGAATTTTACTAAAATGCACTAGCATGAAGACTGAACAATTTATGAAAAGGAAGCTCTTTGGTGCACTTCTTTTTCAGAGCTGATCACTCTTACACTTTGCAGTTGTGGATGGGGTATAGGCAATGACAGCGTCCTGAGCAGAATCCAAAAAGCAAATTGGCAGTGTATGTGGTGGACAGTAAATTAGGTTTTAAAAGCTCTTTCAGGCTTAATAACTTGAAATGAGCCCAAATATGTAGCTCTGAGGTGAGAAATACATTAAAAATGTCATTGTTCCAGAGGTAAAGTGGAAGAGGTAGCATGAAGCACAGATTTGTGAAAAATGACTTGTAGGAAGTCATAAGGTAACAAAGACAACAGTCTATGGCTAAATGTCAAACCAGTATAACTAAGATGATTGCTGGATAGCAAGACATGTTAGGTCACTATATGGCAACTTGATTATTTGAAAAGAACGCTATCGTTTAGATTCCTATTACCAGCTCAAAACCTGCCAAGACACCAGGTGCACTTTGCGATGGCACCCTGTGTTTTCATAACCGTGCCATATACGTGTGCATACAGGAGCAACGTTTCACACTGCTGCTCTCCACTGACATCACTGCTGCTGCTCTGCTGCTAAACAAGGTCATGCTGCATTCCAACTCAGCATTCTGATGGATGGCACGTCGCTGCTTTGAAGATGAGGCCGAGCTGGCGCCGCTCCATTTGAAAGCTCATTATCCTACACATGAATAAAATGGCCACACGTCACAAAAAGGACGGAAAGGTCAAACAAACATTTTTAAACCTGAAAATGTAAAGCTGCTGAAAACGTTTTTATTTCCCCTCTGGCAGTCCTAGCAGGCAGTTTGCAGCTGCCAGCTATGACGTCCAGCCTACAGATGAACCGGCTGCAGCCCCAGCTATTACAGAATGAGTCATTTCTGCAACGGGCTGGGAAAAGAAAATAAATAAATAAGCTACAGGACAGGCTGCACACACGATAGGTGTGTAGGGCGCTGCCCGAGTGCTGAAGGCTCTCCTTTTCATCGCTTCGCCGGGCTCTGAGGAGCCCCGCGACCCTGCCCAGTGTCGCTCTGCGGCGGGCAGGGCGGGCCGCCGCTCACAGCCGTTACCCGCTCTGCTCGCGGGTGACGCGCGGCTGTGCCCCTGCGGAGGCCGCGTCCCCTCAGCACCGCACTTCCGCCGGGCCGCGCCTCCCGATTGGTTGAGGAGAGGGAGCGGGGCGCGCGCCGGCGGAAGTGATGGTCACGAGGATACGCCCCGGCCGCGTTCAAACCTGGATGGCGGTAAAGTTGGGGCTCGCGCTGCCGGTGCTGAGGGGACGCGAGGCGGGAGCGCGGGCGGCGGTTCTGTGACGCGCGAACAGCGGTGCTCGGGCTCTGCCGGGAAGGTTCTGTTCTCCACCTACCGCCGTTCTCAGGAAACACGATTGTTTCGATGTTCTGAACGCTCTCGGCTGTCCAGTTGTAATAACCTTTGTTTCTATGGAAATATACCTGCAGCTTAGGTTCTCCTCCCACCTTCTTTATTCTTTTACTCCTCGCTCAAATGCCTCTCCTTTTTTCAGGTGCCCTTTTATACGAGATAGGCTACCGGGATGCTGAAGTTCAAGCACAGTGCGCGCACCACGGCTGACACGGGTCCTATGGAGCCCATTGCCAGCCGTGCCTCTCGCCTCAATCTGCTCTTTCAGGTAAAAAAATAACCACAAACATCTGTCTGCAGTTGGCTGTGCTCACCTCAGGTTTGTCTGTGTTCATCTCGGGTGTACCACAGCCCCGCTCTCGTTTGTGTGGATCTCAAAGCACACCTGTGGGTTTTGGTTTTTTTTTTTAGAGGAAGGGGTAAAGGAAGGAGATCAGCTGTTAAAGTTCATTTGCACGAAGTTGAGTTGTGCATCTGGTAATGTTTTAATGTGAGTGGATTTTCCCACATAAAGATGGAATATTGCATTCTGTGTTTTCTGATCCACATCCTTTCCATGGGAGGTACAGTTGAGAGTTTGTCACGAGGCGAATTTCCGCAGCCAGCTGCTGTTTGATCCTTTGAGGTGCAACAGCTTCTCCTTCTGGAACTAATATTGATGCTGATTGCTTTTGTACCATGAATAAAACATATGGTGAGGTGTCAAGGACAAGCAGTCGGATCAGAGCCATCAGTGGTTGTAGATAGATCCAAGAAAGCTGTGATCTGAGCTTTAACAACCTTTAGAAGATTGCTTTGTCTAAAGGTAAAGTACCTGTAACAGCCATTACGTTTAGAAGTCCTGAGTTGATATGTTTACCTCGTGCTTCTGCACTGTTATTTGTCTCATCTCTGAAATAGTGATTTTTAAATGAATAATATATAATCTGTTCTATACATATGTTATTGATTTGGGGCTTTTCATTGTTGTCTGAGACTCCATCTGCTGTTGCTTCTTTTTTATTCCAGGGGAAGCCACTCTTTGTGACTCAACAGCAGATGTCTCCTCTCTCCCGGGAAGGCATCCTCGATTCTTTATTCGCTCTTTTTGAAGAATGTAGAAACCCTGCTTTAATGAAAATCAAACACGTTGGCAACTTTGTCAAGAAGTGTAAGTGCTCCTTGGAGTAGTTTTTAGGTGTTGTTTTAAAAGATAGTCGTTAAGAACCTGAATATTTAAATTATGTTATAGTTGCTTAAATTTGTCGATGATTGTAACGTAGGACTTGCTTCTTGCTTTCTGTGGGCTGACTCAATATTGCAAAGGGAACCTTGGCATCTTACTAAACTTTATTTAGGTCGAGAAAGGCGGATTGCAAGTGGCTTTTGAAGTGCTGCAACTCAGGATGGATATTAGGAAAAATTTCTTCTGAGAAAGAGTGGTGCTGCGCTGGCACAGGCTGCCCAGGGAGTGGTGGAGTCACCATCCCTGGAGGTGTTCAAGAACTGTGGAAGTTTAGCATTGAGAGATGTGGTTATTGGGTGTGGTGGGGATGACATTGGCAGTTGGTTTAGATGATCTTAGTGGTCTTTTCCAGCTGTAATGATTCTGTGACTCTAATGTTCACCTTTCCTAGGCTGTATTATGTTTCTAGTTGAAGAAGCATTTTTTGTTAATGCTGCATAATGTTCCAAGTACATGCAATAGAATGATGTTGGAAGCAGGACAGATGAGGAAAAAAATACATAGGAATAATTTTGCTCATACTTGGTTCTTTCAGTGTGAAGTAGTAGTTTCAATTCCACGTTTTATCCGTATTTTGCATTGTGTAACTTTTTAAAGTAGCAATCCTGTACTTCAGAAATAATTCCAGATGGATTAATCAGCTAAACATTGAAAAAGTGCTCAAATACTTAAAATAAACAAACAAAAAAACTTCATCAACCTTTCTGTTAAGAAACACAAAAAACTGGGTAAACAGTGATCTATCATGCTCTTCGTAAAGTTCCAACCAGCAGTTTTGAGTTGAAAATAATCGTCTGATAGAGCATGAAGAATTTTTAGAATGCTCTACAGAGAGCAATTATCTGTCACAGTGCATAGTGGTTGAGACTCCTCAATGGGAAACCTAAAGTAACCTCTGAAAGAAACGCCTGTGGTTGTTTGTTAGACAATGGACTAGTGCCTCCCACAGGCAGAGGACTGAACCCTGCCTCTGGACTTGCAGAACTTGACTGCCTCAAGCCCTGATATTTAGTGAATGTGCTTCGTATTGGCAAGGGATAGCTGGAAAGAAATTAGAAACAAAAGAGGCTATCAACCTATGGTGTGATGAATGGGACAGAATTATGGTTGCTATGGGAACTGTCTTAGCATTTCCTGTTTCTTTTGTATGTACCATATTTCACTTTTAACTATGTATTAATACTGTCTTTTTTTAGTGTTATATGTACTGTTTTTTTTAAGAAGCATATTCTGGAATGATTTAACAATTCTTCAGAGCCTGGAATGAAAATATTCTGTTTTTTTTTCTTATTGTTGTTGTTTTGTTTTATTCCCCATAGCGGATGTTGTGTTCATTATGAAGTGCCAGTTAGCTAACCTAAAAATAAATGTCTTATTTTTATAGATGCAGAGACTATAGCTGAATTAAGGGAACTCCAACCCAGCGTGAAGGATTTTGATGTAAAGAGTGTGGTTGGCTGTGGTCACTTTGCAGATGTAAAAGTAGTAAGGGAGAAAGTTACTGGTGATGTGTATGCTATGAAGGTGATGAGCAAGGAGTCTTTGTTGGCACAGGAGCACGTATGTATTTTTTTTTCTAATGGCAGAGGAACCATAAACTGCAGTTTGATGGGCATTTTCTTTTTCTCACTGCTACTATTCTTAAAAATAAATCTTTTATAAATTTACAAATTTCATTTAATCTAAGTATGGGATAGGAAGAATAATCTTGTATTTCAATGGAGTAGTGTAACTGTGTGTAGTTTTGCTGTGTCTAAAAGCCATTGTCTCAGACCATGAATCTACTGAGAGAGGTGCCATGCAAAACAGGAAAACAGTCCTTGTCTCAAAGAGCTTATCATCTAAATTGTAAGGCTAGAAACAATACATGAAAAAAATTGAGTCTATTTCGATCAGCTTGATGAACAACTCAATATGGCTTAAATTTTCAGGTAATCTGTTCATTAAGTCCTTATTTCATTTTAAAGAGCGACATAGAATGTCGAGAGTGGATGTGATGGCAAACTATGGTGACTGATATTCTACAGAGAGCCTCTCACTATCTTGAGAGACGCGTAACTTGAAAACTGAAACAAAAAACCCCAAACAAACAACAGCAAAAAAACAACCCAGCAAGGTAATGATAATGAAGGCTGTTGCCACAGTTTGTTGAGAAATGGAAGTTAATCTTCCACTGATAAGAGATGGCCTGTGAAAGGCCTCATGAGTCTGTACAGCAATATCTAAATTAGCTGTTCCCAATATATGGCTGCAGTGAAGTTGTTCCTGAGATTCTCTAGTTTCCAGCATTCTTTGTGGCTGTCAGGAATGGAAATAAACTATAACTACTCTTGCTATGGCACAGGTTGGCAAGAAGAGCAAACTGTGTTGTTACTCACAATATGACACTCAGTGAAAGTAGGGAACAATAATCTAAATGAACTATCAGTATTTCTGTAATTTCTTCTTGTCCAGCACTATGTCTCAATAAAGGAATAGTTGTGATAACAGGATTTCAAGAAAAAATTGTATTTTAATATTTACAATGAGTTTATTACTAAATTCAACTGTTTACAAGGGTAGATAATGGCAAGTCAAGGGGAAATGGTTTTAAGTTGATTGAGGGAAGATTTAGGTTGGATATCAGGAAGAAGTTCTTTACCAAGAGAGCAGTGAGGTGCTGGAACAACTGCCCAGAGAGGTTGTGGATGGGGCATCAAGGTGTTCAAGGCCAGGTTGGATGGGGCCCTGGGCAGCCTGGTATTAGGTGTGGAGGTTGGCTGCCCTGCCTGTGGCAGGGGTTGGAGCTTAGTGATCCTTGGGGTCCCTTCCAACTCACGCCATTCAATGATCAGCTGTGAGGTGCTACCCTATAATTGTCCTAGCAACTTTTCTTCTTGTCTGAGATTAGTTTTATTTTATTAGGGCCAATCCAGATGAGGTCACGATTGCACTCCAAGCTGGTAGATATTTCACCAGTTTGAAAGGAGAGCTGACCTTTTCTTCAGGGACTATTCAGTGGCCAACAAACTGGACAACAGAAGGTGGGAGGGAACTGAAAGCACAAAGGAGTAATATTACTTTTTTAAAAGCACGCGTTACAAGGAAATGGTATTTAATGGTTTCTAAGCAATTTTTTTTATATAATGTCTTTGGCACAGGATTGCATCTTTCTAAAACCAGAGAATTCTAATGTATTCCAGCCCATTCTCACCAGCATATAACTGAACATTTCCTTTTTTTGTAGGTGTCATTTTTTGAGGAAGAACGCAGTGTATTATCTCAGAGTACCAGTCCATGGATTCCACAGTTACAATATGCATTTCAAGACAAGAAGAATCTTTACTTGGTAATGCTGTCTTTTTCTTCTCTATTCACTGTTCTAACACTGTTAACGTTGTTACACTTAAGAACAGTGTGGTGTCTGAACTGTGCCTATGTTCTGCAAATTTTCCAGTGTTCCATGCTACTCTTTGACGTGTATCCAGTGTGACATGGGGGAGTAGAATGGAATACCTTTGGTATATATAAACTATATCTCTTCCTCTAAAATTCTATGAAGGTTATGGAGTACCAGCCTGGAGGGGACTTGCTGTCACTCTTAAACCGGTATGAGGACCAACTAGATGAGAGCATGGTGCAGTTTTATCTTGCAGAGCTGGTTCTAGCCATTCACAGTGTCCACCAGATGGGTTATGTACACCGGTAGGTAATAACTGCTTTGCATTACATGTAGTGTTTAATCAGTATCATTCCAGAGCAAGTGTTCTGGAATAGAAAAACATTTTCCAGAGCAAAGGCTTGTTTTTTTTTTTTGGTACCAAGCAGTACAAGAAAGTAATGGAATTGTTAAAGTTGCTGTACCTGCTTGTTGAAAAGGGTGGTATAATATTTTGGAATAGTTAAATACTGCAAAACTTTCTAAAAATTATATCAAAGCATAAAGGCTACAACTAATTTGTATTGTTGATTTATCCCATTTGTTGATGGGTAGAATTGTACATTTCCTGTTTTGTAGATGTCCTTTTTTTTAAAGGAAGATTTATTCCATCCCTCCCGAGACTTGGGATGTGTCATGCAGTATTTCATCTTCCAAGCAGCTGTAATGGTTGCATTTAGATCATATAGATTGTGGCTTTCTAGTGTAAAGTGGCTGCCTGGATTTGAAAGGTGCATGGAGTAAGCTGAGTCACTCTGACTTCCTTATGTTACTGTGAAACTTCCAGTGCTCCATTTTCTGCCCGTTGCTCCTTTTATTGTTGCTTGCCACCTTAAAGAGTCCACCTCCATGAACGTGGCTCCCACAGTTTAGATATTTATAAACAGTTACGAGATGAAGGCATCTTGTGATGATGAAGGGAATTTGACCAATTTCATATTTAATTGGAAGCAGAACAGCAGTGGGAAATCAGACTCCAATAGTAATGCACTGTTAAGGTTTTATGCAGCTGAGTATATGCTCAAGAGTAGCTGAAAATGGAGTTGCTCTTGTCTACCTATGACACTGGGGAAAGACACAAAAAGGCACTGATTGCTTTCTTCTTGCTTCCAGAGATATCAAACCAGAGAATGTTCTTATCGACCGGACGGGGCACATTAAACTGGTAGACTTTGGGTCAGCTGCCAAAATGACAGTAAACAAAACGGTAATCATTCAAGTTTTGTCTATGACTTGTATGGATATTAGTCAAAAAGAGAAAACTAACTTCATATGTGTTGCTTGATTATATCTTCTTCTTTCCTGTCCAGTATGGAATCTAGCTGTGGTGACATCTTTCCAGTTATGACAGGCTTTTCAAGCATAAGCTTGAGTATCCTTTGCAGCTCTCAGTAGACGAATATTTGCTTATTTGAGTTTTAATACATAAGAAGGGTAAAAGCAAGTCTGTTGTCCAATGGTGCTGCACTGCAATACCAAATCATCCTTCTAGAGATACTCACAGGTATTGAATTATGTTTAAAGAAGGATGTGAACTTATAATTGTTTGTAATTGGACTGAAAATTATGTTTGGTGTAACTAAGGTGGCATAGTTTTGAAGACAGAGGAGCTCTTGATTAAAATGAGTCACATTCCAGCATTCTGAAATCCAGCTTTGCTCACAAAAAAGCTCTGTATTCATAGCTGTGAAGAAGTTGAGCTTGTATTTATAAGATGATTTTAAATTCAGGAAACTGCATGCAATTTCAAGTGATAATTTCAATTAAAATAGATCTAAGTGAGCATATGAAGTTATATATCAGATCCCTCACTTGTTTCATGATGTTTCATGTCTCGTAACATTTTGTCAGTATTGTGACTCTTTATACTTTGTTTTCCTCATTCTTTGTCAGTGTTCTCTGCATTGCATTTTCCTGTATGGTTTTTTCCTTCGTGTTACTTACCTTTTCAGTCTTCTTCAGGTTTCTGTTAATATCCCTGCTGTTTTACTCTTTTCTGCCACTCGGTGAAAAAAAAACTATTGCAGTTCTCATTTCTGAATTACCTCTTCCAAACATTGATGAAATTTGAACATGAGCTGATCCTGAACACAAGGCAAAGAGGCAGGGATGACACAGAATGGAACAAGGCCAGGGAACATTAATGTTTAAATGTGACAGGTTCTTTTTTTTTTTCAACCTTCAACTGTGATGTTCCCATTGATAACAGAGTGCTCAGGTGTGCATGCTGCTCAACACGTCACTTTTCTGTAGCACTGTTCTTTTTACAGTGCTGCTCTTTTAACATCAGCTGTACGTGGCTTTCAGTGACAGCTCTAATATTTGTACTCCTTTTTTATATCTAATAATTCTTTGTTACACTAACTACAGTGTTTTGCTTATCAGTCTTGGTTACAATTACTTAAACTTTACCTGGAGAGCTGAAACCGTGTCTCTTGTCTCAGGGAGTTTTATTACCACGATCAATGAACAGAAGTGCTGTAAATTCACTTGGAGTGTATTTGCTTCTATTCCAGGTAAATGCCAAGCTGCCTGTTGGCACACCTGATTACATGGCACCAGAAATGTTAACAGGATTGAATGGGGATGGCAAAGCTTCTTACGGTCCAGAGTGTGACTGGTGGTCCTTAGGAGTCATTGCGTATGAAATGATTTATGGAAGATCTCCATTCACTGAAGGAACTTCAGCAAAAACTTTTAATAACATCATGAATTTCCAGGTAGAGATCATTGCTTTTATGTTGCTGGGGTAAAAAGGCTGTAACTAAAAACTAAATGTTTTTACAATTGAAAAAAGAAGGTAATGTCTCTTACTTTGTCATGCTCATATAAAGTATGTATACTTGAAATGAAATGCTAAAAATCTTATATATACATCCTCATATTGTAAATATGAAGTGACTTTTTTATAATAGCTGTCAAAAAAAAAGTTTCTGCAATACATGAATTAATTTTATTTTTTTTTGGTCCATTTTTGGCAATTGTAACAGTAGCATCTCCAAAATAATCTAGAAGAAGGATTGAAAAGGTGATTTGATAAAGTTTCCTGGTGATACTAAATGCTTCTGGTTGGTAAAGTAAGGGCCAGCTATGAGGAACTGAGGACTTGAAGATATAGAGTGTATGCATACTAATATGTCAAGTAAAGTTAAATACATGTAAACCCCATGTGTGTGAAAGGATAGGTATCCCAACTTTAAACAGTGGTGGGTTTAAGTATTTTGATGTTATAATCTATAGGAACATTAGTTTAATTCTTAGAAACTGAAAAAGAAAAATAATATAAAGTGGTAGGAGTTTGTAGGAAAGAAAAAACAATCGTGCAGCTGGGAGAAAGCAAAAAGAAACAGTTCTCTCTTTTGGTATGGAAGTTAGGGGTGTTAGATGAAAGTAATCAGCTGCAACTACAGAGCAAATCAAAAAGGGCACTTCATGTGGGACGTGGCAAAGTTCTCCCCAGCGTGATTGTTGGCAGCTATTAAACATTTATATGGGTGCAAGGAGTGATTAAACAAATTCATAGAAGAACACATTGGGATCTGGCAAATACCAGGACATCATCTGTGGTTCAGAAAATCCTAAGCCATAAATTCCTGGGAGTTTGAGAGGATTTTCTGTGGATCTGTCTTGCTTTACTCTTCTAGATCATAGGATCATAGAATGGCCTGGGTTCAAAAGGCCCACAGTGCTCATCAGTTTCAACCCCCTGCTGTGTGCAGGTCACCAACCAGCAGCCCAGGCTGCCCAGAGCCACATCCAGCCTGGCCTTGAATGCCTGCAGGGATGGGGCATCCACAGCCTCCTTGGGCAACCTGTGCCAGTGCCTCACCACCCTCTGTGTGAAAAACTTCCTCCTAATATCCAGCCTAAACCTCCCCTGTCTCAGTTTAAGACCGTTCCCCCTTGTTTAGCATGGTGAACTGGTCTTCTTTTTGTCTGGTCTGATACGGTCATTCCTGTCTTTTTCCTGTACCATAATAAATTTATATCAAAGTCTATTTGGAAAATATCCACGGTATTTTGTTTTTTCCCCCTCTTTGTGTGTTTATTGCCTGATGCATCTCAGTACATTGAAACTTAAGACTCTTACTGTTTTCCTCCTAAGCAGAAATTCTTTTCTTTCTAACCCAGAGATACCTGAAGTTCCCAGAGGACGTGAAGGTTAGCAGTGAATTTCTTGATCTGATCCAGAGCTTGCTTTGTGGGCAAAAGGAAAGGCTGGGTTATGAGGGACTCTGCTGCCATCCGTTCTTTTCTAAAATTGACTGGAATAATATCCGTAACTGTAAGTAAAATAACATTGCATTCATAAACAGTTCCTGATTTCTGGGTAATGTGAAAATCTGTACAATGTCAGTATTTAAGTGTGTTTGATCTGAGTCATTGTTAGTAATGAAACAGGACTGTGTTCAGGAGCAGGTGTTTTTAACAAAACAATTTGTTCTGGTTTTCAGACAGGATATGTTAACATCTCTTAGGTGAAAATTGTATGGTAAGGTGAGGTTTCATATGTTTCTGTATGAATTTCTGATGCAATTGCTGTATTACTGCGAGCACTAGACTGGAAAATCACAATGGCCTTTACATGTCTTTCCTCAGATTAAAAGGCATGTGTGTTCTTCAGGCCTTTTCCACCTCAGTTTGCTCCATTTTGGCACTCTGGTATATTTTTATTGTACCTTTATCTTTCTTTCTTTCATTACTTGCTATCCAACTTTTAGATTTTTTTTTTAACCTTCTGTAAGTGATAAAATGTCAGAGGTCATAGGGAACATTGGTGGTTTTTTCCTCTAAGTTAATGTGACTAATATATGGCTACATATTTTGTCAAATATCTACTCCTACCAGTAGGAATGGATTAAAATCACTGAAGCAGATAATTTTCTAAGCAAAAAATTGTTTGTAACACTGGGGGAATAATGGAATTTAGTATTTGGAAGTACTGAGGCACCAGCACCATTGTAAAAGCAAGCATTTTGCTTCCTGTCGATGGTCTATGAGTGCCCAACTTTTGTTGGGTGCTATTTTAAGTTACTTGCTCTGTAAGATTATCTGTGCAAAGAACTTGTCTGCTTTGTATTCTTAATCAAATATGCTCCCCTGTATTAAGAGCAATGATTGTGCTCTAATTTTCATGAATTGCTAAGCCAACGCTTCTGCTTTTTGATGACTATGTCAGCACTTCAGCTGTCAGTTCCACAGTATGTTTACCTGCTTTTCTGTTGATTCACTCATTTTGAACTTGTGAAACTGCTGCTCTGTTAAATGCCATTGTTTCTGCCCTTTGAGAGCCACTGAACCTCAAATGAGAAATCTTTCTTATAATTTCAGCATGTATTTCCCAGGCTTCAGCTTGCTCTGCACTCTTTACCCAGAATCCAGTCTAAGCTACCAGTACCCATTTCTGAAATTTTTGTATTGTATTTTTATCATATCTTATATCTGGAAAAAAAACCAGTATTTAGGAAAAGTTCTGTTGTTTCCTTGGCAATTGCCTGTCCAGCGTTGCCACAACTGCACAAGTTAATTTGAGAGTGTTTTGCCATTTCATGTGATAACAGTGATTCTGATGGAACACTTCTGCCGTCATTATAAAGTTTGAAGTAGGCATTTGGGATTTAAAAACATCCTTTTTTTGCTCTGCAGCTGACCTGTGGATTGCATCATTCCCTGTAATATCCAGACCTACCTACAGTGAAGATTCATGCAGTTTTGACCCCTGACTTGGCTGTTACGTCTTGTACATCACAAAACCTCTCTGTAACTAGCACAAAACACAGCAGTCTTTTTGCTTTTAGTAGCAGATGCAGTGTATTGCCTATTGCTTTGCTCTCTGCATGGTTCTCTATCTGCTGGTCTATTCAGGATGGTGTCACTATCGTTCTATTCAAAAGCCTTGATAGGCTCTTCCTGAGCTGTCTAAGAGCTGAAGGTTTCTTTCTTATCTTCAGCCCCCTGTGACAGTGGTATTTAACTGGAGCAGTGGCAACCTGAGGAAGCTAGGAAGCCAGCAAGTGTTGGAAGAGGCCACGGGGTTTTGATTTAGACAAAGGAATCTCATTTCCTTAGGTTAACAGTGTGAGATTTTGGGAGATTTTGTATGAGTTTATCTCCATCAAGTCAGGATTAAATAAATTCTGTGTCAGCAAACTGATTTCTTTCTAGTCTATAAAAGCAATGATGTTATTTATATTTTGGACTGGAAAAGGTAGGGAAAAATTGGTACCCATGCCTTGCAAGTGTTCAAATTATCACTGGGCACTCCAGAATAACCATTTTTAGTGCATCACTTTAGGTTATGAAAGTGTCATTTCAAGTAGTTTTTCAGTGTTACATTTTGTTGATAGGGTAACCTCTGAAACATTTGACTTTTCAGTAGACTCCTTCCCAAAAAAAACAGTTGCCTTTTAGAAAAGCTCCATTCTTCCTTGGAATCAAGCAGCACAGGCCTATAGAAGCAGCTCTTAAGGTACAGAAACAGAGTAATCCAGCCATTAACCAAAGGTGAACTTTGAATCTGTCTCAGCAGGAAATTCCTTTCTTCCTTAGAGTGTTTTACTGAAACATGTCCATGGATCTTGCTTTCTGTTTTTGCTGATTTCCCTATTTAACAACTTCTAAAACATATTTTAAGAAATCTTTGAGTAGCTTCTTTTGATTTCTTTGATAGAGTTTTCTGAAAATATTTTGGATTTTTATTTGCCGAGAGCGAACGTTTCCAGCCGTGTTTCAGCTAACAGATCAGGATTTTAACTGGAATGTTGCTGACTGGACTGTCTGAGTATTTGATAAGGATCTAGAATCAGGTGGAACTTAGAGAGCGACATGTCTGGCTTATTGGCAACAAGGCTGCAGGCCTGAGAATTTTGTTAATCACATTTCTTGTCTGAAATCCTGAAATAGCATCAACTGTTCGACTGGAAACAAAACATCTGTCTTATAAAGGTTACCTGATAGATGGTCAGAAAGATGTGCCATAATCTACGTGATGCACATACGTATAGCATAAAGACTCTTGGACTGCAGTCGAGGAGATCTTGAAATAGGAAAAGCATGTTTAATCTTCCATGAGGAAACCAAAGAGACGAGAGGAAGAGAACAAAAATCTTGAGCAAACTGGAAAACCTCAGGAAGTGTTGAAGGGTGATTTTCGGCTGTTATGAAACAGGCAGGAACTCAGATCTCTTTGCTCGTAATTTGAGGCTCATCCTTATAAACCCCAAATTGTCATTCAGTATGTTAACAGTTAAATTCTCACTTAGATGTTTGCTGTCAGAAAAATGTGTTGACTCGTCTCTCTAAATGGAGATCACTTTCATGTCAGCTGGAAGATGACTTTTATTAGCAGAAACATATGTGTTGGATCATTGCCTTGAGAGAACAGAAAAGATGCTAAGACATGTATAGATGGGTTAGAACTAATACAATTCCATTGTTCAGATGGTCTTAGACATAATATCCTTAAATTATATCAGTCAGACCTGCTATGTTCTATTTTTATTCAATAACACTCTACTGAAATATGCCTCTTAAAACGTGAGAGTAACACCTAGGCTACTTGAAAAGGCTCTGCAGATGCTTCTCCCCAGTAAGTATATATAGATCACCTTGTATGTCAAGAAAAGACACATTTTTATTCTTCAGAAGTGTTCTTACTTCCTATAAATTTCCTTTTTCATCTTCCACTGTCCCCTGGGAACTGCACTATCTCTTTTCTGAATTTGCATGAAAATATTTTGAAAGGAAGGGGAGACACAATTGAGGCAGTGTTCCTTGAACTAGTCCTAAATGCACCCATCAGAAGGGAGAAACGCACACATCCATCCCCCAAATAAAACAAACAATGAAAAGAATCTTTGTTTTCGTAAGGGACATTTTATCTCATCTTCATGATAAGCTGGTTAAAGCACTGCATCATGTGTGGGGTTTAACTTAGCAACCCACAACACCCTCTTTTCCTCGAAAAGTCATGCTTTGGAACAGATGGAAGAGGGTTACATCCTTCCACAAGTGGGGAGGTATCTAGGCAAGCAATTGGCTTTTTTTAAAACATGCAGTTCCTTGCAAGATACTTTAAATGGTAAACAGAACATATATATTCATTTGTAATATATCAGAAGCAGGAAGAGGTCTTTATACAGTCTGTAAGACTAGAAGCATCAGTTCTGCTGCCTTTTTGACTAATAGTTTTGCCTTCCTTTTGAGTGAGCCTGAAAGAAGTGCAAATCTTTCACCTTGTCAGCAGTGATGACATGATTTCTGCAGTTAGCTCTTGGAGGCTTATCTTGACCTCCTCTGAAAGATTCTTTTAAAGAAGGAACTGATAAGCACATCTATGCATTTGCATTCACTAATCTTCATCTTGTTCCAACAATATGATAATTAGCAGTCCTTTGATTTTAAGTAAGAAATAATAATTGTTATTATTATTAGAGATTGGCTGGAGATTTTGTCACCACGTGATCCTCGTTTGAGAACCAAATTGCTCATCTATATTAGCTTGTTTTTACAGGTCTGAAGTAAATGGTTCTGTAGGGATTTTGGACATCATGCAAAGGACCTTTCAATCTTAGGAATAATGGCCCATGAAGAAGCTACCAAATAAACAGAATGGATCTAGCTGTTCTTCTTTCCCTCAAGATATTCCCTCTTACTCCTATGTGTGTATGTGTTTTTTTTGGTTTTTTTGTTCCCCTTCAGTGTACTGAAAAAGTTCTGATTCTGATGTTCACTCACTGGTGATGGTTCAGGACGACTTAATGTACTTTTTATACTTTATTTTGTTTAGTAAATACAAAACAGAGAGCAAAAGTATTTTCAGTATTTTTCAAACAGCTTTCACAATTTCTTTGTTCACATCTATTGAACGTTTGAAGAAACTGTAAACCACTTTGCTCTTCAAACTCATTTCCTGCCAGCCCCAAAGATTTGGTTTGTCTTGCATTCAGTTTTTCATTTTTGCAGCCTTTATTTCCACTTAGCCTGTTTTACCATTTTATGTGCATGCTGATCATATGCATTTCTGAAGTGTATTTTTCTCTATGCAAGTAGTTTGGCTAGAAATTCTTGTTAGGAGTAAAAGATTTTCTTTTTAATGGTCATGTCTAAAGATGACTCTATAGAGCTCCTTAGCTTACTTCCAGTGAAAAGTAAGACCCTAGATCTCTCTTTAAAAGCTGAAATTAACTGTCAGATTCTGAGGAACACACAATAGGGGTGATGCAATGTCAGACAAAGGTGGCCCTGTTGGTTTTTGTTACCTCTTTAAGAAAGATCCTAGACTTTCCCAAGCGAAGTGAATAGTTTGCTGTTTGCTCTGCTACTTTGCCTCATCAACTTTATCTGCCTCCAAAGACAACATAAAAAACCTCACCGCAGCCCCTTCCGTTAAGAGGATGCCCAAAGTTCTTTAAGCAGAGCTGCTAAACTAAAATACTGATTTTCTGCAATTACCTTCCTCTGCTATGAGTTACCAGTAATTTGGGGGTTATCTTTGCATTGAAGATGAAATACTTACGAACAACATTCTGTTGCTTACATGTTTTTAATCTTTTAAGAACACATAAAGAATAGCTTGGCACTATCTTGACAGTAAGGGATTTTTTTTTTAAGTGCAGATCCTAATAAAAAGTATGTATTCCAAAATTATGTTTACAATGTATAGATGTCAGTATTATATTGGATCTAAATATGCATTATAACAGCAGAACTTAATAATGAAAGCATAATATTGACAGAAACTTTAATGTATGAAACCAGTAGGTAAAATTGCTTATTACTGACCCATTTTAATTTGTGTATTTTCCCATTTGTCTCATTCCAATGTACTTGGAACTGCTGTACGTGAGCAGCATTCAATCTGCTCCATGGAATTTCTTTCCTCGTCCCTGCTTGGCAGCAGTGTCAGAATGGCTCCTCGGAGAGCTGCTAACAAAGCATGCGTGTGCAGCTGTGATTTGATGCTTTACAGGGACGTTTTTTGGCTATCGATGCTGTTCTGGTGGGTAGTTTAAGCATGGGTTTGTCTAGAGAATTAAGAGTTAAAAAGCAGGCTGTGAAAGGCTTGGCAACCTAGAGGGAGCTAGCAAGCTCCAGCCATGACTCATTCTGCCTGTGTCAGTCAGATAAGCATCAGCATCTGTCACGAATGCAAGCAGGTAGGGTTAAACTCGAGCATGCAGAGAGTGAGGAGCAGGGAGCCTGCACTGCAGGGGTTGTAATGTTTGTTCCTGGTTCTTCAATTCTCATCAGCCCCTCAGCTACAGGAGATCTATACTGGCTCCATGGTAACGGTTTTAGCACACTACACTTCCATCAGCTTGTGACAATGGGCTGTGTTCTAGTTACAGACTGAAGAGCTGTCTCCTTCATAGAGGAAAAAGGAGATTAGTAAATTTGCTGTGAGTGAGGATCCAAGTGATGAAGGGGGAAAAAAAAAAGGTAGAAAATGTGCTTTAGGGAGGTAGGAATTGCACAGCAGGATTTTGCATTCATTCCCTTCACACACATAGCCATGCCAGCAGGTAGCTGGGGTGCTGCACATCATTGAGAATAACTCGTGCTTTTATTCTGTTGGTTAATTAAACTGAAGTAAACATTAAAAAAATCAGCTGAAATTAAACAACTGCTTAGCAACTGAAGTGGTACCAATTTAGAAATTATAGTAAAAAATAGACTGTAATGCCTTCTATATATACCTCTCTTCAGAGCTGATTGTATCAGAGCCAGACTGCAGTGGTGTCCCAACAAGAGTTCCAGATCTTTAGCAAGCTCTTCTGGATAAATGAAATCTTGCTGGTATTTCTTCTCGTCCTGAAGACCAGTTCGCTTTCAGTAGCTGTAATTTATTAAAACCTTCCGGGAGAAAGACCAGTTATCTATTGATTAGAAGCCCGTGCTGGGCAGATTTTTGGTAATATTAAGGGTAGATATATTATCCCTTAGCTAACTAGCAAAGAATCAGGCTGCATTCTCACGTAGTGGCTTCACTAACTGGATAGGTCGGAGACATTTTCTAGATGAATCGGAATTGAATTACCTTTAGCTGTATTATGGTGATGATTTTATTAGCCTCGTGCTTTGATTTGATTCATTGTGTGTCTGGTCAGAAAACAAAAATAAATCCACACACACAAAAAAGAAAAATCTCCTACCTATAACTCCTTTTAATCAGTGTGGGAGATACTCTGCCTGCAGAGTGGTAGCCATGTTGGTAGCTGAAGGGTTAATCTCTTGTTGCTGTAATACGATTTGAGAGCAGCAGCTCAGTCTGCTTGTGTTAGCAAGATTAAAAGCAGGAGCTGCAGTGCCATTGCAAGCACTGAATGAGTGGGACTGTTGCAGAGTGAACTGTAGCTGAATTTTGTCTTTTATCCCTTCTTTTTTCACCAGCTCCTCCCCCCTTCGTTCCTACTCTCAAGTCTGATGATGACACCTCAAATTTTGATGAACCAGAGAAGAATTCGGGGGTTTTATCCTCTACACGGCAGTTGAACCCGGCAGGTTTCTCGGGTGAAGATTTGCCTTTTGTAGGGTTCTCATTCATCAAGGCACTGGGGACCCTCAGATCAGAGTAAGTACAAATTATTGCCTAGGTGGATCTGACCACTGAAAAAAACATGAAGGTTTGTTACAGTGAAGAATGATGTACGTGTGGGGAAAAAAGCTGTTTTAACTGGCCTGCACTGTGTGTTAGGGAAGCTGCCAGATTCTGGCTTTATCTGTTGCTGCTGAGGCTGGTGCATGTCCTAGCGTTCTGTGATTTTTGGGGTGAGAGAGAAGGGGATCAGAGGATCGATTCTAAACCAGTTGTAATTAAAATTGTTGTTCAGATACTTTGAATTAGTTACTGCTGTTAACCAGCGAGCAGTAGGTGATTGCATTTTTGGTACTGCAGACCACAGAAAGAAGGAAAATTCTAAGGAGTTCAGAGATGGAAAAGCGGGGAGGGCATTTTAATGGGCTAGAGAGTGAACACCACAGTGCTGGGGATGTGTTAGGCTGAATTGGTGATCCACAGAAATGGAGCTGCACTGATCTGGGAATATGCAGTGCTAGGTTGGGGACCGAGGGAAGGAGCTTGACGGCAGCTGACTGTGCTGCTGGGTTGAGTTAAATGTGAAGGCTGGACATTGCTGTGTTGTGTGCTAGGAGACTGGAGGTTCAGGTGAAGTATGCATGGTATGTCTTTGTGGAGAAAGGTGAAAATCTAGAAAAAAGGCTTTTCAGTTGTAAGGAAATGTGATTTCAGAGGGAATGGAGTCAGGAAAAAGAAGAATGTAAATAGTACAATATTAACCATTTGCTGTGTTAGGTGGTTAATTCCTGATGATAGAGCTATTGGAAAAAGTACTAGTGCAGAATGTTAAGTTGAGAAGTCCTTACCTCAGTATCAGGAGGCCTTCAGGAACGCAATGGCTTGAGCTGGGATACTGACTCAATGCACTGAAGCACTGTGCTGTGTTTTCATGTCAACCACCGTTTGTTGCTGCTAGTTAGTTCCCAGAAGGGGCTTAATTGTCAATCTGTCTTAATCAAGTTTTCATTTTTCTGTCTATTGATTATGAAAGTTCCTCTGCGGGAAGCGTGCAACCAGATCTGGTGACACTGTTGACATCTTTGATCTTGCCCACACCGTGAATCAAGGTTATATGATGGTTATGCCAGTAATAAAAAGGAAGGCTTTGACTGTGTTCCTCAGTGCACTTGCTTTTATGACAGAAGAGGAAGAAAAGGAGAGCACATAACAACCAGGAAACTACAGTTTTGTTGAAATGATCTAATATTGTCAGCAGAATCAGAATAATGGAAAGTTGTATCTGTGGAAACCTGGGGTTAAAACCTATCTTGATTTATAAGTGACATAACTTTCACTGTTATCTTTTCTGCCTGAATGGCTCTGTAGTCTATCTGTCAAAGCTAGATGGCCATTCATGTAACAGTTAGAAGAGGTTCAACAGTGGACACACATGGTAAAAATGCATCTGTGACAGAGGGTCCAGGACTAGATGGGCAGCAGCTTGAGATAAAGTCTAATGAGCAGTGATACAACTGTGCTGGTGGCTGGAGGCTTAATAGTAATGCAGATGCTGCACTGATGCACTTTCTTGGGGGACTGAATACCGAAGGTGTATATTGAAGCACTGTTTGGATTTTGGCAATAGCTGAGAAGGGCTACAGCAAAAGAATGTAGATGTTAATGCGTTCTTTATGCCTGAAGTAGAATTTTTTTCTTGTGGCCTGGACTTTCCTCAGCTGGAGTAGAAAGGCATCACGTACCTAATTTTCACCAAAATGACTCGTATGTAAGCAGAATCTAGTGGTTTCTGTTCTTTCTGTTGTTTTTTAAAGTCTTGTTACATGCACTCTGATATTTTTAAGAGTAAATAAATACTTGCCTTTTGTTCTATGAAGGCAATTTAAATATAGCCAAGAGAATGGAGGCTTAATAATGTCTGCATTAAAATAATGCAGTGGTTAGTTTATTCTCAATATCACTGCAACATTGGGATATAAACTTCTTTCTTATTAAATATTGCACAGAATGTGCTTTAGTGAGGAAATAAAGTACTGTTTCTGTCCATTCTACTATGAATATCAATATCTAGATGGGGAACAGAGCAGTAAATGAAGTGCAGGCTTATCTGTTGTGAGTCTTGGATTGCTTTCTCTTGAAAGTCCAAAGTCATCAAGTTTATCAGCGCGGAGTTTTTCTTCTTAAAACCTTTCTTTGGAAAGTCCATCCCTTATGGTTGCTAAGCAATGTAGATCTGTTTTCCTGTGTCTGCAGCATGATAGCCAGTGCCTCTAGTGCTGCTCACAGTCAGGCCAGGCAACTGCAGAGTGTCATTAAAAAGGACCTTGAAACTTTCCTTGCTTATAATTTGAGGTCTGTCAAGCCACAAAGTTTAGGGTTAAAGTCTGGACCCAGTTTGTTGAATGGTGAGAAGCCATCTAACGTGAGTTGGGAATTTCAATTACTTTAAAGGAAATTGGACAGAAGAAGGATGAAAAGTTTTCCCATTCTCTTCTTTCTTGTAACCACTCGGGGTCTGAAGGGTTCACTTAAGTCACTTGGACCTGTTGCCAGAAATTACCTTGTCAGTGTGTCGTTTAGAGTGGTTTGTTGAATTAAAATACTATTTACATTGTCCCATACCATGAATTTTGGGAATAATGTGAGATCAAACAGAAGAACGGAAGGCATGGCAGGTAATGTGTTATAAGAAGCAGTCAGGAGAAATCAAGGGCATTGCTTATGTCATAAGTTCCTGTACTGACAGAGTGTTTATTAAATAAGTCTCCTAGGAAGGGGGAGCAGGCTGCAGAGAAGGACCAACTAACTGCTCCCATCATGGCCTCTGCATTCTGGATCTGGAGGAAAAATGCTCATTTGACAGCAAGTCTGGCTGCTGGTTTTGCCACAAGCACGTGGCTGTGACAAGACAACAGGCAACTGAGAGTTCAATTCCATTAAAAGCCAAAACCACCTTACTTCCTGTCCCCGAGCATGGCTCATCTTCAGTGCTCAGAACAAGTGAGAAAAACCCTTAGATGCTAGAATAACTCATCAAGCAGTAAAAGAAAATTACTCTTGTCCCCTGCAGGTGACTAGCAGAAGCCCTAAGGCGTAAGATTAAACACATTATAGATTCAGGGCTAACCAAATATGCAGTGAAAAACCCCAGTAAAGCAAATAGTTTATGATGTAAATTTTTGCCTGACTCTGTTCTCTCTTGATTTGGAGTAAAGAGCTGAAGGGGCTCAATTCTTTATGATACAGAAATTAGGTTAATGCAGAATAATTGCTAAATCAGAACCCAGAGGTGTTCACAGGCAAGGCTGATGGTGGGGCTATAACCCAATCTCAGTGGCTGATTAGGGCTTTTATTCTTTAAATCATCTTCCAGAATGGAACAAGTGGAATCCTAGTAATTCTTGTAAGGGTCTGTAAGGCTGTGCTGGACGATCTACAGTTCCTTGCTGTAGAAAAGTGATTTTAAAAATTTTTTATTTAAAATGTGATGTTGACTGGTGATTGTCATTATCAAATACTGAGAGTTAAAATGGAGCCCTTCCTCCAAGAGAAGAGAACACTACTTTTGCCCCACAGTTTCTAGGGTTCTGGTGAGCAATTTTACCAAAGATAAAGAGGAAACAGAGGATGAACATACCAAAAATATGCCTTGCTTCAGCTAGCTCTATTCACAGATTGATGGTATCACTGTTTGTTTTTGGTTGTTTTTTTTAGGCCTGAGCAAGCATTTACGAGGGGGCGGAAAGTACAGATGAGTATCATGCTAAAAAGAATAGAGCATGAGGGACGGGGGATGAGTTCCAGGCGTGCTGTGCTGGGGGCAGGATTAGGACAGATGGTGTCAGTTGTTATGAGAAGGAAGAAGCACAGGTGAGCTGGGAGTGTGAGAGTGGCGTAAAGGGACAAAGGAAGGTGAGAATTACGGTGTGCAAGAGAGGTTGGAATATGAGTTCTATGCTGCAGAATGATCCTCTAGTTTCTCCCATGCTGATTCTTTTTTCTTCTCAGCCATGTTGAGAGTGAAGGAGCTTTTATACAACTAGCACCATTTCTGATGGTGCTGCTGGTTGAGGCTGTTGCTGATCTAGCTGTGAAATCACTCAATAATCTGTATCTAGCTGTAAGTTAACTTGTTTGGTTTTTTTCTTAGACGTGTGGGTAGTGCTTCCTTTGAAAGTAAGTTGGCACAGCTGGTGCTATCAGCACTTAGTACTATAGACTTTGAGGGGTTTTGGTTTTTTCCCCCCATTTTCAGTTGGAGTTTTCTTGTTGATGTATGCTGGTTCCCTTTTATCAATCTCTTTTTTACACTTCAGAGGAAGCAGCAGAATATGCTCTGTTGTACTAAAAGGAGAGCTCCAGATGTAGCAATTAAGTAAATGAAATACTCTGAGGTGGCACCATCCTAGATGACAGCTTTGCAACCTGTTTTTTTGATGTTGAACTTCGTGTTTCGTTTCTGAGTTGATGCTGAGTGAGCAAAAACCTAAGTGCACCAGCAAGGTGGGCATTTTCCACCTTGTCATGCTGTGTTGAGAGCTTATATCACCATGACAAGGCTTATTAGATTAGTCACTGTTCCATTTCTCTTCATTTCCTCTCTCTGCTCCTTTTCTGATACTTTTAAGGTTGTATGGATGTTCATGAAGTTGTTCCAAATAGATTATACAAAGGAAAGCATTCCTGGGAGAGGATACCTCTTAAAAGCCATGCGTCCAGTGCAGGCTGAAACCAGCTTTGTTTGGGGATAAGATGCACTTGTTTCCATGAAAATCATCATGTCACAAGGACAGGTATTTTTAAGGGATTTTCTTACTCTGTCTGGACAGGGATGAGAAAGAGAAATTGTAGTTCTAGTCTGTATCCATCTCTTTCCTTTCTAAACTGACACCAGCCCTGAGGAGCAGCTCCCCCTAGAGTTACTGAATGAAATTCGAACTTTTGTCAGTGCGAGTCTCCCTTGTTCTGTCCCACTCTGTCACTCCTGACTGGAAAATGTGTCCAAGCTCTGGATCTTGCCTGAATCTGCCCTGTTGCTTCCTGGGGTGCAGTGCACAAAGATGCTGTATGGTGACTTGTTAGGAATGATTTCTGAAATGCATAATGGTGTCTGTAGCATTACGCTCTCATTGTTTTACTAACAAATAAACAAGCAAAAATAACAAATAAAATGGTCCCCTTTCAGGAGGCGAAATAGAAGCAGCATGTAAAATCAGTTCCTTGAGAACTCAGTAGAGATTTGTTAGGTAATATCTCAAGTTTGAAAAGAATAAAAATCCAAAGGTGGTGGCGAAACAAAATTTGCTTTAGTCAGTTCAGCTCCGGCCTATAAACTAACTTCTAATTATCAAAAGATTTCCAGGCTTAGTACACATTTGCAGCTATTTACATAGATTTTATTTACATTTTTAAGCACATTCCTTAGTGTCTTTTTTAGATAATGCGAGTTTTAATTTGTATTTTTAGACAGCTTTTCTCAACTACTCATTTTTAGCCTTGTTTGTACACCCAGCTGTTAAGGGATTTCATATGCATCTTTCTCAGATGGTTGCTTTTTCTCTGTAGGAGTATAGCCATGCTTTATAAATTGATTTTTTTTAAATACAATAATCTGATGGATCTGTTGACTGCAGCAGAACTAAAGCATTCACTTTAAGAAAGCGTTCATTTTACATTTGCTTTTCATTAAGTCTGACTGTATCTGTATTGTTGACATGCAGAATTTGTCTTCTGAGTTTTCCACACTACATTTCTGGGAAAGAAAAAAAAAAAGAGTAATATTAGCAGATAGAATTGGTGCATTTTGCTGTACTTACCTGCTAATATTCAGACTGTATTTCCTAATGAGTGTTAAGGGGGTGGTTTTGAAGACCTATTTTGACATGTACGTTTTGCTGCACCATTTTCAAAAAGATCTGTTGGGTTTTTTTTTTTTGTGACTATCCTGCATACATGTTTGGATTTAGGAGTAGCTTTTTCTCAGAAAATGGTGGTGATGGAATCAAACTTTCCTCGGTGTTAAGAAGAGACTGCTGCTGTGTGTGGGTGTATGGCTATATGCAGAGAGCTGCTCAAAGCGTATTCTTCTCCATAGGGATAACTGGCTGCATACCAAGCTGTGGCCAGGAGAAGCAGGAAGCAATGCAGGCAGACTGTGTGATCTTTCATCAGCACCTTCATTGTATTGGTGTGTTTTCATCTATCAGTTAACACAGATTACGCTGTTAACTGCTTAAATATCGAGTTTGAATCATTTTATGCAAGGGAGTATAACACTTTTAAATTATGTTTTGATGCATGCACTTAATTTTTGCATTGAAAATTACATACAGACTGCAAAGCACAGCAAATATGCAACTGGACATTGACTGCCTTCCTTTTCTCTTCTAGAATGGTTTTAGACTAACCAGTATTTTTTTTTTCCTAGTTTTCTGATGCCAGATTGTTTGGAATAGTAGAGTTAAATTGTGTCTCATGGGGGTGAGGGAAGTGCTGCAAAGTGGAACTGTGGGGATAATATGGATTATGTTGAGAAAGTTTTAGTTCAATTTTGTTTCACAGAGGGTAATTAAGGGAAGAAATTCTCATGGTGCAGATTATGACATATTGATATTTTTAGGGCTCTAGTAGTTTGATTATAGTTTTAAATTGTGTTTAACAGTAATGTTCAAAAGAAGAGCAATACTCTGTGTGTTATTCTTTCCAAATGGTTACATTGACTTTATGTTTTGTTTTGGTTGCACCTACAAATCTGTACAAGAGTTAGGCAAAAGCACTGCTCAGGTTTATTGTTTAGCACTGATGGAAAATACGAGCCAGAAGTACATGGATGATTTAGCTTGGATATAGTGTCATCAAGTTTAATGGTATGTTTGAATTAAAATGACAGCTGTAAGCCTGTGGTTGCTTCTTCTGTGTTTTCTTCTCTTGTAAGTGTGGTGTAAGTGCCCAGTGACTTCACCAAGGCTGTGTAAGCACAGGTTTCTGTACCTGTTGTCTGTATTCATGTGCTCTTTGGCTTTGCTCTTTTAGATCCGTGCTTTCAAGTGTGGATTCTCCAGCAAAGGTCAGCTCCATGGAAAAGAAACTCCTTCTCAAGAGTAAAGAACTCCAAGACGCCCAGGACAAGTGTCACAAGGTATTTATTTATGCAGTTGGCCGTCTCCATTGCTCAAGGAATCTGCAACCACTGTGTGTCCAGGGATCTGTCAGATGCTGCTGATCATCCAGATTCGTGGTGGGCAAAGTGCTTTTCCTTCAGTGAGGTGGCTTCCTGTCCAATACAAAGGGAGATGAATTTAGGCCATGCTGCTGCTGTAGATACTTTTATCATAACAAGAGGCGGCTCTGGATTTTAAACAGTCCTTTTCTCAGCGTGACATAGACGACTGCTTCTTCCTGCAGGCCTTGCCTTGTCTTCGTCATATGCACAATTACAGCAGCACTGTTCTGAGGTTCTCTGTTCCTAGCTCATCAGCTTCTGCTTACATAACTACTGTCGTGTCACTGGTTATGGTGAACATCTTGTAACAGTTGCTGTGCTCCAATAAAGGGAACCTGGTGGAGTCTTTTAAAGCTCACTGCTTGATTGAGACTTTTATGAGAATTCGATTACTTTTCTCCTTGCTCTGTTCTGGATTTGACCATTTCTTCCTGACAAGGAGATGGGGGGAAACCATCTCCTGATCCAGCATGGATTTGGGATAAGGTTAAAGTGAACCTTCTCTGCAAGTCAGGTGAAAAATGATTGTGGCTTCTTTGCTAACTGGTGTTCGAAGAATGACTGAATATGAACAATCAGCTTGAATGAATGGGGTGACTTAGACTTACTACTTGTCCTTAAGAAGAACTGTGCATTCCTGGAGCAGAGACAATGGTATCGGAATTTAAACACCTTTTGGAGCAATATAGCATAGAAGTCTCTTGGAGGCAAATTCTTCTCAAACAGAGCTCTGAAAGTAGCAGTTAACAAAGCTTTTGAAGCCCCCCTTTATAACCTCTTGATATTTATTGCAGATGGAGCAGGAAATGACGCGGTTGCACCGGAGAGTGTCAGAGGTGGAGGCTGTACTTAGCCAAAAGGAGGTGGAACTGAAAGCCTCTGAGACCCAGCGATCCCTCCTGGAGCAGGACCTGGCCACCTATATCACAGAATGCAGTGTGAGCCCTTATCCCAGTCCTTTCCCCTCTGAAGGCCTGAAATCTGGTGGTCTTCTCTTCCATCGTGGTTTCAGTAGTGTACTTGATGGAGGGAAGATAATATGTGAGAGGCTCTCTGTTGTAAATGGAGCACTGAATTGTTTGCAGAGGCTTGTTTGATAATTCTATTCAAACTTTGTGTTCATGTACTTAAAACACATAGAAATAACTACTCTTCTGGTCTTTCTGATATACATATATATATATATATATATTTGTATTACTAGCTGTGCTGGAATGACCTTGAGTTTGGTTTCTCATCCAGAAGAGAATGAGGGCCTAATCAGAGGTCTTCAAGGACAAATAAGATGATTAGGAAACAATGATGTTGTTGCCTGAATCTGTGGTACTCGGAGTTCAGACAGATCAAGTTCCCCAGCAAAATGTCAGGGATGATGCTGGGAGAGCTGCTATTTTTCAGATAGAATATAAAAATGAGGTCTTAAAACCACGTCTTCAAAGATCATTTGGCGCTTTTCATGAGAGTAGGAATGTCTGCCCCGTTGTCCTGGCAAGACTCCAGTGAAGGTACTTTCATCCTGGTTAATATTCTTTGTGTTGAGTTGAAGTTATTAGTCTGTTTCTCCTCTCCTGGCAAGGAAAACAACCCAGATAATGAACAGGTTTAGGGAACCGAGGAGCATTTCTGATAGGTTTGTTTGTCGGAAAACATGTCTTAGAGCAGAGTGATTTTTTCCTATACTGGTTTCTAGCAGCTAAATAAATACTGTTTGCTTCTTTCTGGTGAAGATTCCTACAGAGTTGGTAGGAGGACTACTGGTCTGTTGAAATTTGCAGGTAAAATATGTGTTGAGAACCTGGAGCAGTTCCGTCCTTTGGAGAAGTTTAATGATGATTAAAGGATTTAACTCACTTAAGAGCAACAAGAAAAAATGAATGAGATTGTTAGTAGTGTGAAGATGAAGGATTGTATCTAGGTTGTGAATTAATAGTACTAGATAAAAAATGGATAAATGCTGTCAATAATAGATGCCTTTTGTGATCTCTGTTTTTTGTCTCCAAGGCTGATGTGAGGAAGTGGAGGTTTGAACTGTGATTTCAGCGTAGTAAATGTTATTTGTAAAGTGGGCTGGTTCCATACAGATAAAAGACCCTAGTCATGATGTATTTTTTTTAATGGTTCCTTCATTGGTGCCTTGGTTTTCTTCTGATGCTTCGCTACAGTCAAGGAAGAATTTGCATAGTTAACGATCTTTATTATACAACCACCTGAAAAAAAACAAAGACTGTATTTTGAACGTTTCACTTTCTGCAGAGCTTAAAGCGAAGCCTGGAGCAGGCACGGATGGAGGTGTCTCAGGAAGATGATAAGGCACTACAGCTACTTCATGATATCAGAGAGCAGAGCCGAAAACTGCAAGAGATCAAAGAACAGGTATATCTGCTTCTGTGGGTAGTAGAGTGGCTACCTACAAACATGCATCCTTTGGCATATTCTAGCTCTGTTGCCAGGTTTCCTTTTGTGTTTGTACACTGTGGTAACTTCCAGTCTGTGTGCTTCCACGTGGCTTTCTAAACAAAATGAGAAGTGATGTAACTAAGCACAAGCTCCAAACTTCCAGGTTTTATTTTCCTGATCCTGAAGGTACTTTGTAAAGCCAGCTTAGCAGGAAGTTGAAATGCGTTAGTAATGCGCTGCATTAGAAATGAACTGTCCATTTAAAATGTTCAAGCTGTAAAGATTTCTAAACATCCTTGTGAATCTTAACCTTGGAAAGAACTGAACTAGCCTTTGTTTTTGAACTGTTATTATTTTTTTTTTTTCTTATTTGGCCATTTTTAAAATGTCCTCATCTGTATATCAAAATAGAACCTATAGTCCCTAACTGGGCTTTTCCTATTTCATCCATTTGCCAAAGTGTTCATAATTTTTCCCACCAGAAAAATGTTGAAATTTGATTAAAAATTGATTAAAAATTGATTGAAAATGGATAGTGTTGTTCATAAGGAAAATTTCTAAATTTAAAAAATATATATTAAAAAATATATATGTATATATTAAAAATATGTATATAAAAAACATGTGAACACTTCTAGGATTTAAAATATTCTACAAGAAAGAGCCCCATTCAGTTCTGTGAATCAATAGCTACACTTTATATTAAAGAAATTGAAATTTGTTATGGAGTTCAAACAATTCTTTCAATTATCTGATGATTTTCATCTTCAAAGCACATTAGCAGACTAATTTTACAGTGTTTGAGGCAAGGAAGCCCAAAAACCTTGGTAATAATTCTCCAGATATAAGCGCCACTTACGTAAAAAGTTATGAAATGCAAAACCAACCCTCTAGATGTAGCAGGCCTCCAAAGACTTTTACAGCATTTTTCTGGATGGTTCTTTTATGTAATACAAGGGATCTAAAGCTCATTACTCTATGTTCTGATGCTTCATTAGCAAGCTTGCTTTAAATATTGAAACGTGGAACGCTTTTTGTGAAGATAAATATCAATAGATTCTTGAGCAGTACAGACTCATTTAACAGAGGAAAAATAATGCAAGTATTTTTTCAATCACACATTTCGTCTCAGAATCTTTTAACTTGCCTTGTGAAGATTCAGTGACCTAAAAAAGCTGTTTAGGTCAGCAAATGGATCTGTAATACGTTGTAGACTTCCATATCTGTGGGGGTCTTCTGGAGCAGTGTGCAAGAACACTGCAATAAAATACACAGAGATGTTTTTGCTTACTCATGCCAGCAGGTGGAACTTAGCCAGTGAAGACATGGATCACAGTTTCTAAGTCAGTGGGAACTTGGAGGTGAAATGGGGGAGTCCTTTTAGAGCTTTGCTGTTGGAAACCCCAAGCTTGAGAGAGAGTGTCAGTAAAATTAACAGCATACTAGAATCTTCAAAACCAGTAATTAAGCATTTGGTGTTTTCAGGACAAGACAGCAGGTTCTGCTTTCGTGTGGTACTTGAAGAGCGTTGGAGGTTGTTTTTTTGGTTTTTGTTTTAGTGTGTGTTATTTTTAATGTATTTGTTTGAACTCAGTGTTAATTGAGTCCAGGCATCCAATGTAATTTGAATCAAATGTAATTTGAATAAGCAGCTTTTCCACGAGCACGTTAGAGTTTGAAAGGATGGTTTAGAGCCTCGCTGCACCTTTCTTCTCCACTAGAGACCCATTACTTGGTCATTACTTGGTGAAGGCCTAAATGAATGAATCAATTTGCAGCACATCAGATTCTTCATGTGTTTAGAAAGGTGTACTTATTTGTATGTAACTACTGTGACCTAGTTTGCTTCAGGTATATGCTCCAAGCTTTGCCTGTCCATTAATATGTGCTTAAATACATCTTGATGATTTTTAAACTGTGCCCAATGTATATTCCAGACTCGTTTGGTGTCTTCATGAGTGATGTAGTCTGTTTTGTTTTTTTTTTACTTGACCTTGAAAACAAATGAAATATTACTAATTATCTCCTCTTTCTTCTCTTCTCCCTCCCCATTTTCCTCCCTTCCCAAACACTAATTTTCACACTGACAACTGTAGTCATACCTGTAATTCTCTGAAGTTGACTCTTCTCGGAAGATTCTTATGAATTATGATTTCTGAACAAACCACGTTTCTTCAAACTACTCTCCCTTTTTCATTCATCAGTGTATTTGTGAAACAAATACTTGAGCTAGTGCATTTTTTGTTCACATATTATTAAAAGGCTCTGCTTCCTTCCAGCAAGAAAACAGAATCATCCATAGAGAGGGAGTGACTGGAGGGAGTGAGAATCTGTCTGCCTTGTGAACTGGAGAGTCACTTTGGGGATTGCAACCCAAAGAGCCATTCTACCATATCTACATCTACCCTGTAACGGACAGCAAAGCTATTTGTTAGTCTCAGCTTCTTTAAACAGCAGCATAAGGTCTCAGTGTTGCAGCGAATTACAGGCTGACATTAGGGTTGTGTTCAGTCACTTGTCTAACTGAGGACAGCTGGCTGTCTGGAAGGAGTGATGACAAACCTGAGTTTGTCATGAGATGGTTAGTCTTTTGAATATGGGGGCAGTCAGGAGTTTTGTAAGATACTAGAATGCAAAGAAAAATGGACTCCCCCATTGTCAGTCCTTCAAGACCTTTAGCACAGCTCCTGATGTGCATTTTTTATACTTGTTCTTAGCTTCATAATAAATACTTCTGTTTACTTTTATAAAAATGTATACTTACAGGACTAATAATGCTAAATAAACATAATTCATGTTTTCCCAATGAAGAAATCTGAAGCAGTCTCATGAGCTAGTGTCAGTATGAGTACCCAGTCTCCGCTGAGGTAGTCAATTCAAATGTTCTTGTTTTCCACACACTTTCTTACCTTAATGTTCTTTATTTATTGCAATATTCTGCATGGGGAATGTCTGTATAGACAAATATCTTTTATGGGAAATGTGTGTGGAGGGAGGGAGAGGGGTTGAAAGTTCTTCTAAATCAATATTATCCAGGTTGTATCCTGTACAGAACAATACATTCCTCTTTGACTTTGTTGAGAGAAAATAAGGGATGGCCAGGAGCCACAGCACTACACTATCCCTCTGCTTCTCCTTTCTTTTACCCAAACTGTGCAGATCTGTGGTAATTATCATGTTATCAGCCTGAGAAAATATGTCTTGAAGGAGTATCTGTGCATTTAGTAGAGACATCATCTCAAAGGCACATTTTTGTTTCAGAGATCAGAAATGTAAGTAATTTGAATCGCCTGTATGTAGATTTATCTATCTGTAGATGTTTTTATCTATTGATAGATAGATATGTGTGTGTGTGTATGTGTTTCTGCAATAAAGCCACTCTCAAAATGTAGTGATTTAACTTTTCTGAGGTTTTGGCTTGAAAATGGAAAGATTCAAACAAGAAGGAACGCCATGGACATTTTATTCTATCTAGCTGTCACTGTTTTATTTGATATTTCACTTTTGTTGTACATGTTTTAAATGCACTTCCTGCCTGCAGTTGGTGTTCTGCGGTCTGCTGCTCCACATATTTCTCTCTTGCCTATAAAATGTAATGCCTTTTCCTACCCTTTCACCACAACTGCAGGAATATCAAGCTCAAGTGGAAGAAATGAGGTTGATGATGAATCAATTGGAAGAGGATCTTATTTCAGCTCGCAGGCGTAGTGATCTTTATGAATCGGAGTTGAGAGAGTCCCGAATGGCCGCCGAAGAGTTTAAACGTAAAGCTACTGAATGTCACAACAAATTGCAAAAGGTAGTTTAAGGCTTCTTGAGAGAGGGGAGTTGATGACTGCTTATATTTCTAGTGCTGTTTTAGACAAACAAAAGTTGTGTGCAAGTTCTGTAAAGATTAGTGTAGCGTTGTACAATTAATACAGAAGATCTTTGTGTTATGTATATTTTGTGTAACTGCTTGTGTTTAAATTACACCAAGTGTACAGATGACACTTTGTTTAAATGACACAAAGGGGTAGAAAAACAGTGTGCTGCAACTCTTCCTGAGGATTTTATATATTTTGTATTTAAGTTACAGGTTAAAGATCAAGGAAAAAGCGAAGCAGGAGAATTGTATTGCAAATTAGAGAAGGTATGTTACTTTAATGTAGTGGGGTTTGCTTCCTGGGTCTTTCATATTATGCACAAAAACTAAGACTGTCTTTGGTTACTCAATGGCAGGCAGAGATTCACATCCTCCCCCTCTTCTCACCACCTTACCACCCTTTCCCACCTCTCCACCCCCTCCCCCCTTTTGTTTTCATGGTGTGAATCACTTTTCTTTTTTATTCCATACAAAGCTGTACTCTGGCATCTTGTTCTTAATTGTTTGTGCTCTGATGCTAGGCAAAGACAGCCATTTATGTTTTATCTGAATTGGGAATTAGGTTATTGATACATGAAGGTTTTGTTCATGAGTAAAGAACAGCAAATGAAAAATAAAAATAATTCTGAGTATTGCTCTGTCATACTGATCAATCTACTTGGTGACCAAATATGAAATCAACCAGAACTGAGTAAAATGGGAATGGATTTGCCCTGGGGCATTTTGTGGCATTGAGATTTACAGGGAGAAATAAAGATTTTTAGGAAGTGAATTAAAATAAACATGGTATCATAAGTAGAGAGCCTTCTCTCGATTTCAGTTTTACCACTCTTTTTTTCATCCCTCCCCATCTTTCTATTTAACTGTAGATCAATACAGAGCAGCAAGCCAAAATCCAGGAGCTACAGGAAAAGCTGACAAAGGTAATGTCTGGGTGGTGAAAGCGAATTTTCCACGAGATTTTCCAGTGAAAACTTAATGCAGAGGAGGGATGCATTTTGTTTTATCCTCAGAAATAGAGTTAGTCATAGCATGGGGGATGATAAGGAAAAGGGGGAGGAAGCTGATATCTGAAATCCTTGTTGTTTTCACTATGCTTTGGGCTCTTGAGACATGTCAACAGAGTTTATTTTTACAAATAGAGCTGAGTCAGAACTGGAGTAGTGTAGAGAAATTCTGATTTGAAAGGCCAGTTTGGGTATGCTGTATGCTGCATGCAGTGAATTAGTGATCTCTTGTTTCTGAAGCCAAGGGTTTCAGATCCTTTTAACTCACTATAAAATATGTGTTCAATTTGGCTCAGTCTCCCAGTGTACTCTGTCTTAATTACAAAATCACCTTCCAGTTCAGTTACTCACATTATTTTACATTCCGTAAAAAAATTGAATGCTAAGGCTTCACAACAAAATAAAATACCTTAGCAAAGTAAGCTAAAGGAAGCAGCTAATGATTGTGGTGTGGTCAATCAGGCACTCTAAGAACAGCATGAGAACTTTTATTCTAGATGATACACTTTTGGGGGGTGTCTTTTACCAGAGAAGAAAGGATCATTGTGGTAATCCACTGACAGAGCTTTTCAAACTTGACACTTGCTCAGAAAGGGCTTTTTTTGAGGGTTAGTGGTGTGGAATATGGATAGAAAGCCAAAACTATTTAGAAATATTACATACAAAATTTCAAAAAAAGTCACACTTTACCCTGCTTTTCTCTTTTCAGTAATTCTAAGGAATTGTCCATAGGCCAACAGGTCATTCTCCTAGTGTTTTAGCAAGAGTATTCTGTCAGCCTTTTCCAAAAACTTGAAGTGAACTTCAGGATGGGCTGCTAAGTACATAGAGACAACTAGAAACTTGCAGTACAGCAATACAAATGTGTAGAGCTCCTGAATTTTCAGTTTTTTGTTTTGTGTGTGTGTGTGTGTGTGTGTGAAAAAGAAAAGACTTAAGTAACAAAAGTTGGGGTCCTGAGCACGTTTGTACACTATCTTACTTTTAGACTGCTAAGTGAAAGATCTGAGTGTTGACCATTGTGGCATTATGAGCTTTGACACAGCAAGAGTTCTTATGTGTATGTTTTTCTTACAGTACTGTTCTTTTCCTTTGGACTTAGGCTGTGAAGGCTAGCTCAGAGGCGACTGAACTGCTTCAGAATATCCGTCAAGCTAAGGAGAGGGCTGAGAAGGAGTTAGAGAAACTTCAAAATAGGGAAGATTCTAATGAAAGCATGAAGAAGAAACTGCTTGAAGCAGAGGTGAGTGAAAAAGGTCTGCCTAGTGTAAGGTAGTTATTGGGATGCGTCTCAGTTCAGGAACCCTCATCTGGATGACTGTGAACAGCTTGTATTCCTGTAGTAAGTCTTCATAAGAAAGTATTGTTAGACATCAATCTATTTTAGTCTATTATGTATATTAATTAAAACTACAATCTATTTATTAGAAGAAAGCTTACAGGGAATCTGATGTTATTTTCAGTGAGGAGCAGTAAAGACTTGTAATTGGGATAAGGGATTTGAGACATGATGAGGATTTCAAATATAAAAGACAATCATACAGTCAGCTTCAGCTGTTCTTCCAAAAACTGCTCATTGCTTTGTGCCAATGCAGTGTTGGTTAGCCTAAGTAGCATTTAGTAATTGTTCTGCAGGAACGGCGCCATTCTCTGGAGAATCAAGTGAAGAGATTAGAGACTGTGGAACGAAGAGAAAACCGTCTAAAGGAAGATATTCAGACTAAATCTCAACAGATTCAACAGATGGCAGAAAAAATTCTGGTGAGCAGAGGTGAAAATGAAAGATAAAGGGTAAGAGTTTGTGAGAAAGGAGTAGGAAAGGAACAGAAGACATAGAATTGCATTGAATAAGGTGGAAATTGTTGAACGAAGGGATTCTTTTTGTGTGCCATTCATACTGGAAAAGCTCGAATTCTGTTTGCATCTTTTAGTTACGAACTGTACCCTAACCCTAAGGACTGCACCTGTAATCTTAAGAGTACTTCAAAATTCTGGTCGTCTCAGTGGGAACACATTGAACTCAGTACAGGATGCTGCAATAATAAAAGCATTGATATCTAGATTTTAAACTAAATTGCAAAGGAATTTAGAAGGCAGGTCTACTTGAAATGCTTACTCCTTGTAGCAGTGAGAAATTAGTCATCTAAACTGTTCTTCTCCAAAGATAATATTTGTTGGGAATCCATTTGCACCCACATACCTCTGTTGGCATTTTCTTGTTTCTCTCTTTGTTAAACATACTAAGACTTCATATTGAATTGGTACTTCAGTGTACAGGGGACCAAACAGAAGATATTTCAAATACTTCCCTGGGACAAGAAGCTTAATCTTGGAGTAATTAAAATAATTTGCATTTCTAATGAGTTCTTTCTCTGTTGCCAACACGCTAAGAACAAAAAGGTATTATTTTTATTAGTAGACATACTTGAAGAAGGCCAAATGGAAATACATTACCTTCTTTGGACAAGTATGACCCACATTTGTTTTGGGTGGTAGCTGCATAGATAGACTTCAGCATCAGAATGTCTGGGAGCTCTCATGAAAAGGTAGAACCAGATCTTTGGTAGCGTTCTTTCTTTCAAATTGTTTTGATAACATGAATGCATGGTAAGTGGGAGACTATGGCTTTGCTGGGCACAGAGCCAACTTTATATTTAGGAATGGTGTAAAACTTTGAATTGTTGCATAAGCCTCTTGTGTATATTTGGGGATTGTTCATTGGTTTTGATTATGTTCTCTGTGGAGGAAAATCTGGAAGGGAATGCAGAAATATCTGCTGATTGTTTTACTCCATGGGATATGTTTAGCATTTCTCATAGTTTCCATGGAGTTCTGACGGAATATTGCAGAGATGCAAAGTTATTTTATAAAACGAAAAACAACCATGTCAAGCAGGCATTAAAGAAATAATCCTGTAGTGTCTTCCCTAGTCCATTGCAGCTGGTAGTCTCAGCTGATCCAGGAGCTACACGATATGAGTTCTTGCTTTCTTTTTCCTCCCCTTCTGCCCTCTTGCCTCAAGTTGATCTCTTCAAAGACTTCTGACTTTTCCTTGCTATGGAAAGGATAGCAGAGGAGCTGATGATACAGAATTGCATATAATAAGGTAGACTTATTGAATAAATTGGATTGGATTTGTGTAGCAGTCATCTAGTACCTAAGAAGTCCTGCTGGATCTGTCTGCATAGAATTAAATAAGCTAGAGAAGATACTTACTAATTCTTGAAAGTGTAGATTGCTATGATGCTAATAACAGTTGAAAGTTAGAGCTACATAGAGAATAGTGGTGAGAACTGGAATGGGAAAATATTACCTTTTAAGTGCAAACAGGCCTGTCGTAAGTTGGTGAAGCTCCTACTCTTCTAACTAGACTAAGCAGTCTAACACTGGTAGCTTTGAAACTGTTGCTGATCTTGTGGTCTGATTCTCTGCCAGGACCAGAAACGTGTGGGCCTCTGAGGGAGGTGAATTGTCCCTCTTGTTGCTGGGAGATGCATTTCAATTGCAAAAAAGCAGCAATCTCCATTTTTTGTAGAACTTTCGGGTACTTGGCACTGTAGATGACCTACTTTTGATGAACCTTCCTTTTGATTTCCTCTTCTGGAAAAAGAGGTCTACTGCAATTATTGGAGCAAAGAAATCTTTGTAGATTTCAAAATGAGGGGAAAAAAAGAACATGAAATGGAAATTTTCCTGTGCTGTGCAGTAGTGAAGGCAGGCAGGAGTCCTGCATGCATCCCAAAACCTGAACTTGTCTGTGCAGCAGCCAATACAGCAGCAGTGAATGACAGACCTGGATCTGCCTGCTGTACTAAAGAAATTGTTAGGATGGCAAATATGACAGTGAAGGAACATAAGGTTCTAAGCTCAGCTCCTGAGAGTTGTCCTATTGAAAGGTGTTTATAGATACATCCCCAATAATAGATTCACACAGCAGACTGTTTCTCTTACTAAAATAACTAACCTCTGAGATGCAGAATTATCTCAGTCCTTGCTGTGCATAGCTGCAACTATCGGCTGTGAGTTAAAGAGGTTAAAAATACTCTGGTACCATCTCCCATATATACTGCATCCTGTACTTCTCATTTTCAAAACAATTTATAAACAGTCATTCTGACAACATTTGCTTGACGAACGTGGCAAAGTAAATACTATTCCTGCTCTGTGAATACAGAATAAAAACATAACAGCAGTGCCCCATTATCGAGGCTTTCTGCAAGAAAGCAAAGTGAGAGACCTTGTTAAAAATAAATCAGACTTCCTGTGATGCCATGCCACTGCAGCTATAAGCGTTTTTAACTGCTTGTTTTCACAAAACATGGTTGGTCTGTCTGAGAATATGTTACTGGGAATCAGATTCTTATTGTGGAAGTAGAAATCTTGGTCTTTAGCAGTATGTTGCCTCTATAGTGGATAGGTCAGCAGCAATATATAAAGCTTAAAACTGATCACATGCAGCTCTGGTAACGTTTTTTTTCCCCTCTTTCCCTTTATGACATAATCATACAGTATAGAGCCTTAAAAAATGACAATGAATGTTCAGTGTCTGTGTTACACACATGCACAACCTATCTGTGTCTGAATATGAATCTCTGCTGCTTTTAGGAGCTGGAAGAAAAGCATCGAGAGGCTCAGATCTCAGCACAGCATCTGGAGTTGCAGCTGAAACAGAAGGAACAATTCTATGAGGAGAAACTCAAAGTAAAGAAAATCTTCTTATCTTCCCACAAGTTTTTGTGGGTAGAAGGGATTCAGGGAAAAACTGTTTCCTTTGGGCTTTGATTGCTTTGTCTTATGAGTTGCTGTCTTGATTACGGCTTCTCAAATGTTCAGAGAGATTAGTGAAATATGAGTGAGTTTTTCTTCTGGTCCATGTTCTTGTACCTTACCTGTTTTTAATGCTGTGTTAAAATAGGTGACATTTGAAATTAGAACTGTAGGAATTACATAATTGTTGACTGTAATTTGTTCATTGCTGACAAAATAATTCTTACTAAGTGGTTTTGGATCTCTCATCCTGAAAAAAAGTTTGGTTCCTACTGAAGATTTTCTGATTTAAGAGTATTCACACAGCCTACCTGCAAGTTTTACATTCTGTAAATACTAGAATGTTTCTAAACTTCCATCTTCTTGGAGCTGTAACATCTGCCAAGAAGCCACAGAAACCACCCACTTTGTTTTTGTCTTTTCCAGGGTAGCATAAGACTTTAACATACAGTTAGAAATAGAATTGTAGACACCACCTAAAACTAGGAAAAACAAATTGGGAAATGGGAGTATGTGCTGTGGTTAAGGATTTTTCTAAAGAACCTGCAATACATCAGCCAGTAAGTGCATTTTGTAAGGATCTGTTTTGTACTAAACATAACCTGTTTTCAGCAGTTTTTATCTATTACATTTACCTAGGACTTTACCTTTACATTTTAGCTTAATTGTTTGAGGATGTAGTCCTTAGGAAGGAAAAGGTATTTCTGTGGGAGAAACGAGAAGGGAAAAAGTGAAAGGATTTTCTGGTAGAGCTCGTGATATTCAGTAATGAGAGTGACAGAAAGCAGGAAGGCAAGAAGTAAATCTTGGGAGAAGTGCTAAGATGGGAACTAGAAAAGATGACAGAGCTTGGAATGGGGTTAAAAGGAAAAGACAGAAGGTGAATTATGGAGACATATGACATAGTAGGGGAGATCTGCAAGCCAAATGAAAGAGATTCAAGGCATGAGGTATTTATAACTGGAACGGTAAAAGATATCCTGTGGTGTCCAGGCCTGTGAAGTTCTAATAAGAGTCATGGCTGTAGCAGTTCTTTGTGCCTTTGAAAACCCGTCCTTGAAGAAAATGATGTTCAGTTTAACAACTGATTTAAAACTCTGGCCTTGCCAACAAATCACACATATTTAATAAGAGAATAAAAAAGAAAAAAAAACACAACACCAAATAGTTACTTTAATCCTGTGCCTAGTATTTATGTTACAAGAAAGGAGTCTTAGCTCACTCGCTTGGTGCCTCTGACCTAAAGAATCAATGGGGTCTCAGTTGCCTTCTTATGCATAATTGCAGATGACTTCTGAGCCGTATTGTTAGGGTGAGCACAGGTGAGCACATGCTTCCTTACCACCTCTGCTATGCACACACACTGAGGTATAGAGCTTTTTTGTTTTCTGTTGCACTAGTCTAGAATGCTTCTTGAGCACAGCGTAAATATCTTTAAAAATAAAATAAAATAGTCTTATGTCTTCATAAAACTTCATCATAAAATTCAGTCTTCAGAGGTAGCTGAGGGAGTTTGCTGTTTCAGGGTTTTCTTGCCATTGCATCCTGGGTCTAATGTTGCTTGAGATGTGATGAATTGCTTAAAAATAATCTGTCTTGATGATTTTTTTTCTGCTTTTCTGCCCTTTGAAATGGATGTAATCTAGACAAAAGTAATGTCTTCATTTAGGTTTTGGAAAACCAGATGAAGAAAGATCTTGCTGATAAGGAAGCACTTGAGAATATGCTCAGAAGGCACGAAGAAGAAGCGCGTGAGAAATGTAAAGTCCTGGCTGAACAGAAAGCGGTACGTGGCGTTGAAGTGGAAATCAATGTTCTAAGAGCTTTTTGAGACAATGATTTTTAGCAAGATAGCCTTGTTTGAGGTTTTGCATTGCTGAACTGTCTTGAAGGATATCTTTTAAAAGATGTATATATATTTTTTAATTATTACAAGGGATCTTCGAGAATATTTTCTTAAAAATACAATGTAAGTTGCTAATATCGTGGTTGCTTTCCTCTAGTTATTAAAGCAGCAGAGTGTACTTGCAAACAGCTTCAGTAGTTGCACCCATAATGCTCTTTTTCTCAGCCGTTTGATCAGTATTCTTTTAGTGTTGTTCCTGGAAAAAGTTCCAAAACTTTTTTTCAATGTTGCTTTTAAAATCACTTTCATGGTGTAATCTCAAAGGCACATTGCTTTTTTTCAGATGATCAATGCAATGGATTCGAAGATTAGGTCACTGGAGCAGAGAATTGTGGAATTGTCTGAGGCCAATAAATTGGCAGCAAATAGCAGCCTTTTTACCCAGAGGAACATGTGAGTATAGCAACTGCTATCACACTGGTCACCACTGAACAGTTCTCAGTAGGATCTTTTCTCTAAATACTGAGGAAATTCTTTGTTACAAGCTTGCTGTGCTCTCTGCTTGTTTTTCTGTAAAATGGGCATGTTCTTCAAAGAGTTGTGGTTCACTGCTGCTTCCATGTTTTCCCAAACATAACAAGCAAAATTGTTTGGGGCCTTTCTTGAGGATGCTAGCAATTTAAATGTCTAAAATACCTATGGAGAAGCGTATATACCTTTTTTAACATAGATATTGTTCATATATTAATATTTTCCTTGGCTCCTCTGGCAGTTACTTAATGTTCAAATGGAAAACATTACATATATTTCTGTCCTGCCTCATGGCTAAGAAGACAAGTGAAAAGAACTGAAACTATTAAGCCTGGAGTGTTTGCAAGGATGAGATTTATTTTTTTACTGCAGTGGGCAGAAGTAATATGGAGCATAAGACATCCCAACTTCAGAATTCTGTTTCAGTTCATTTTTTCTTTGTAACACATCTCTGTGGGATACTACTTGACAACATCTAATGCCATCTTGAATCAGTGTCAACAGCAATTGCTCTTGTGGTGAATTCTTCTTTGTTAAACATGGAGGAAATCTTGGACCTTTTCCCTATCAAATCTTTCTGTACTTGAATTCTATTTTGTTTTTCTCTTCAGTTCAGATTCCTTATTCTCTTAAAAATGTTTTTGCTTCTTTAATAACGTAAAAGCATTCTACTTCAATAGAAGCAGCACAGATTGTTTGATATGCTTTGCAGGATAGGGCTAAAATAGCATTTGCTTTTACTGAGTTTGGAGAGTCATTGAGTTTGGCTGTCTGCATAAGTGTTTTCAGTCCATCAGCTGCTGGATGCAATGTTGGACAGCACTCTGCCCACTCTGTGGGCAGCACTTGGATGGATTCACCTATAATATTGAATAGAATCAACCAAGATTGAATTTTGGCAAAGTGTTGCTTTGTTTTTATTTTTTTTCTTTTCAGTGCTGATTATGCCTCCAGATATATAATGGTTCCAATTTTTACTATATTTCAAATATCTGGCAAGTTATTCTAGCTTGAACAGCCAGAAATATTGACAGAAATAAGTGGAAATTCGAACTGAGTTGCTTTATGCTCCAGATGACTTCTGGTTAATAACACATGAAGTCTGCTGAGATGGGAAAAGCTATAACTCATCTGCAGTCTGAAATGAAGCACAAGCAGTGTCTCAGCACATACCTGGGAAACATATGCAAGGTCCAGTGCTGCAGTCATTGTGCTGAACTGAACATAAGATCTCCTGTGAGCTAGGTGAGCTAGATGATCCTCTGATAGAAGGACACTTCATTAGAGTTCAACAGAAAGCAAGAAAAATAAAATAATGCTTGAAAATATTCCTTGGGATAGTTTAAGAAATATTGTCAATTAACCTAATGTTGCTGAATTGCTAGAAGATATTACAGAATCAACAGCATTTTGAGAGGAAATTTGCTTTCTTATGCCTGTGTTTATAAAGGCAGATAGCTAATGAGTTTGTACTTATTTTGTGAATTGTGGTGGTGAATATGTATGAATCTGTTGTTGGACTGCATTTTGAATCCACAAGAGCTACAATCAATCTGAGCATGTTTGAAGTTATTAGAATTTAAGTGATTTAAGCCCTTCAAAGGCTAGTTTGTTGGCTAGTTGGCTAGTTTTTGTTCCACCAATATCTGAGGGAGCTAATGATAATCAGCTTCCTGAGCAGGCCGCTCATTTGACAGTTCTGTCTGCCAATAATCTGTAGAGATAAACTAAAAAACAACAACAACAACAACACGAAACACAGGGTGACAGGGGAGGGTTCTATGTGCAGTGCACAGAAGTGTGAGTGTGAGTCAGAAGACTTGGCTTCTATTTTTAGCTTTTTGAAGTCTTCTCATTTGATCTTGGGCAAGCCACATAATTTCTCTGAGACAGGACTAGCAGCAGCTTATCTCACAGTGAACTTGTTAAAATATTAATTCATTAATATATGTAGAGCTTTGTTGGACTTTAAGTGGAAAGAAATTTCCCATTCATGATAAAATAATTCCTGGAGTTGTAAATAATGTAGAAAGAGTGATGTTTGTTTGTTTTGCATGAGAATATCCATTTCAAATGCTAATTGTTGCTTTTAGCAGAGGTTGCAGGCTCAGAATTCTTATGCACACAGGTAATTATTTTCATTCACACTACAGATGAAGTCTTTGTTTAGAGCCAACAAATCACTGCTTCGATGCTGGTCAAGTTAAAAACTTAGTCTAGGTCCGTTTCATCTTCTAGGAGCAAACAAACACAAATCCCACCAGAAACCCTTCAATCTCTCTTATCTCATGGAATTATTTAGTGCGAAAGCAACTATTCTTACCATTCATTTTTCCTCTGAAGAAAAAGATGTAGGAATTGGTGAAATGATAAGAATGAAATATATCTTAAATATTGTGGTAGATAATCATGTATAGAATTTTCTTTTTTTTTTTTTCCAACTTGCAAACATGAAATTTTAATGGGCATATATGGATGAATCTGTTAGTACGTGGATCTTTTGCTGATGGAAATAGAGAGCTGGCTTCTTTTTGCATAGAATTTAAGCTATGAGCTTCATGTTCAGTGTAGTAGGGAGCTTGTGCTGTGTTCTTCCCTGCTTCACTACATTGGAAGGCCTTATGTAAAGATGCTTTGGGTTTCTATTTTTTCTCCTATCAGGAAAGCCCAAGAGGAGATGATTTCAGAGCTCAGACAACAGAAGTTCTACTTGGAAACCCAAGCTGGAAAGTTAGAGGCCCAGAATCGAAAATTAGAGGAACAATTGGAAAAGATGAGTCACCAAGATCACACTGACAAGAACCGCCTGCTAGAGTTGGAGACTAGGCTGCGAGAGGTGAAAATGAGTTTAATCCTTCCAACCTTCTTTGAATGTATCTCATTTCAAGTATTACAGCGATGATTAGAATTAAGTTGTCTTAGTTCAGCGTGTCCTAAAAATGGTATTTTAACATGTAATAATTTATTTTAGTCTAGCAGTATTTTCCCCCCCCAGGAATTCTTCTCCTGGAGGGAGAGGAAGTACGAGAGATTGTTCATTGGAGTAAGTGTTAAGCTTTCAGATCTTCTTGCTTTCTCAGAATCACATTTGTATTTTTTTCTACAATATCATATTTTTCAGCTGGAGTGATTATGGAGTAAAGAATCAAAGCTTAGCTATGTGCAATGATCGGCTTAACTGTAGGCCTAGGGTCTACAGAGTAGAAAACAAATGACACACCAGGAGTGCTGTATGAAAACAGGAGACCCGTTCCCTCATGTACATTTTTCTAAGGTTTTCAAAAAAATTAACAGGAATATGAAAACCTGCATTTTTTTGTGACCTGTGCCACATTTTTAGTCCTTTAGTTTTATATCAGCTTTGAATTCCCTTTTAGATCTTTTACCTTCTCCAGTCTTGCTTTGATAATTTTCATTTCAATCTGAAATTTTGCCTTTAGCTAAGAGGGTTGGATGACTTGCACTTGGCCTTGTTTGACTGGAAGTTGGCTGGGACCAGCCTAAGATTTCTGGCAGGCTTCTCTCACATCTGCAACACAACAGAGTCACGTGGGATGCAAACATCCTAAAGAAGGTGCTAAAATTTGGAATTGATTTGAGCACCAAGGTCTGCTTTGCTGGTTGTTCATTTTTCATCCATTCTTGGAAACAACACATTTATCCTTGACTATGCCTCAAGAAAACCTTGACCAAAATCTACTCACGTAAACCCAGAGCAAGGTTATTTGCTTGGTTTCTTCAAAAATAACCTAAATAGATATATATACAGGTAAAGAAAAGTGTTGTCTTTATGTCTAAAGATCCTCAAATGCAATAATTTCTGTGAAGAAATGTCAGCACAAACTACTTCAACTGTAATGCTTTTTATATCGGCGTGTTATATGTGATATTTGAGTCACAGCTGGAACTTTCTTGTTTTCTTTTTTCATTTCAAAACGCTTTTCATCTTTTTCAAAGCAAATGAGTGGCTTTTAGCAGACAAAGCAGCATCCTTGACTTCTCAGTCGCTTAAGCAATCTGTGCAGATGTGATTTTGGAATAGAAATGGCAGTGTCATCCTGAAGGATCCTGAGGTTTGAAATTAGGTTATATTGCCTGTGTTTTTCTTTGTAAGTAACTTGCGTTTGGATGGTACTTTTTTCATTCTTCAGGTTGGTCTAGAGCACGAAGAACAGAAGCTGGAACTTAAAAGGCAGTTGACAGAATTGCAGCTGACACTCCAGGAGAGGGAATCTCAAATTACTGGGCTGCAGGCTGCACGGACAGCCCTGGAGAATCAGCTCCGTGAGGCCAAAACTGAACTAGAGGAGACCACAGCTGAGGCAGAGGAAGAGATTCAAGCTCTCACGGTGAGCCCTAACATTGGTACTAGATTAGAACTAAGAAGGTCCATGTTTTATAATGAGGTTAAATATGTATTTTACTCTTTATTTCTTTCATTTTTCAGAAGAAGGCACTAATTGTGTGTTGAGTTGATAGGGGCAGCTATGTCTAAGATGTCCAATTTTGTCTATTAAATTAACCTTACGTGTGCTCCTGGTAGTTCTGTCATTGGTGCCTGAAGAACATGATTACTTCTGTGACGAGGTGAAACTACATATGAAATTGTTATTGCTAGGAGCTTTGTTCTCTGATTTACTTATTTAAATAATTTATCACAAGTTTGAAGGTACTTGATCAGAAATGTTTTGATGATTTCTTTCTATAAGCTTACCTGCTTTATACTTGTTTTGAAAAACAGCAATAACGAAAACTAGGAAAATAGTGTTGCTAAGCACCCTAATTTTATTCCAGTGTTTTAAAATTGTTATTTGCATTTGGTGACATGTGTGAATGACATAAAGGAAAAAGGAAAATTTAAATTGCCCCCTTTTTTCCCCCCTCTTTGGAAAGATAATTCTAAATTATATGCTGCAGGTTGCTGTCTCTTGAATACAAAAAGATGCTTTCACACTGCTTGATTCTAAGAAATATTTCCTTCAGAAAGGATTCTGAGGGCAGCAGGGGGGAGGGAGAATATGCTGACCTGCTGCTTTGCCAGCTAACCCTCACTGAGGGAGCAGTCTTCAGTGACCTTCAAATCCAGTTATTTTGAAGTGTTGAAAATGTTCATTCTCTTTGTCCAGTAACATTTGATAAAATAATTGTTATTCAGAATATTTCTGCCATTGCTATGCGTTAGAAAGGATAGTGGGGATTTGCTGAGCTAGGTGCTTGTATGAGCTTGGTGCTTTGGGTGGGGGAATGGGAGAACTATGCGCTCCGAGTTGCTCTTAAGCAGGTGCACGCTGGCAAAGTACTGCAGCAGCACCAAGGCTTAAGAATAACTCATTGGAACATGGCATCTGTTTCTTTTTGCTCAAAATCGTTACGGTCCTCTGCCAGCTGAAAACTTTGCATAACTGCTAATATCACTGCTAACAGGGTGATGATTATGTGCTTGATACCTTTACCTTCCATCAGCAGCAAAACAGATGAATGTATGCGACCTGTGTTCACTCAGTTACTGCTTTGGTTAATTTGGCAAAACGGTAGTGCTCTTGAAGCAGCTGTTGTAAGATAGCGCAGTTCAGTGGGCTTGGAGTGTTGATGATGTGGCATTTTTTTATATACTTTATTTTTCACATTGCCCGTTGTGGTAACATAACGTATTAGCGCTCGTATTTGACTTCCGCTAAAGAGTTTTTCCTGTTTAGCCTCTTAGCTATGACAAAAATGCTCTGAATGAAGAATAGCTGGGTGTGCCAGCACACTAACCTTCCATTCGTTAAGGTTTCAGATAGCATATGATATTTTACTTTTCTTAAATCAGTTTGATGGTCTGAATGAATTCTGAGAGAGGCCATGAGGCTGAAACAAGAACTTTTGCTTTGTCATGCTTTGCTTGTAAACGAGGAAGTAAAATGGTGCATGCAATACTGCTTTCTTTAAAATAAATGCATGTACTTTTCAATACTTTGGATGCTGTCTTCCAAAGAATTGATTATTGTGTTTCATCACTGCTTTTTAGAGAGGCTTAGGATCAAATGGTGCTTGATGGTAGGACTCAGGTAGATTGGCAGTGCTGTTTGGGATAGCTTGCATTATGCTTCATTGTAGTTTTTCTTTGCAAGCATTAAACTGTATGTGGTATTTATTTTGTGTGAAATACTAATCTGAGTATGAAAGTAAAACCAACTCAAATTTATATCATGAATGTACAAACTTAACGTGGAATCAGTAAGTGATCTGGTGACCATTTAAGATGGAACGTTTTATATAACTCAGTTCTTGAGTTTGTACATTTTTCTAAGTAGCTCAGAATTGGGAACATTTGATTAAGTAGGATGTGACTCTTGCTAATCAGTTCTTTGTCACTATAGAGTACTTTCATAGCGTGCAGCATCTGCCTTCCAAACTTTGCTTGCTGGTAGATTGTTCTGCAGTTTGTTTAGCAACAGCTGTTGGATTCTAATTCTCATGTATGAAAAATTGATGATTAACTTCTTACCTCCTTTAGGCACATAGAGATGAAATCCAGCGTAAATTTGAAGCCCTTCGTAATAGCTGCACAGTGAGTATTAAATACAGATCATTGAATTATTTTGAAATTAAGGATAAGGAAGCAAACAATTTATGACTTACTCCTTGATGACACTAGTTCCCAGTGTGGACTTTTGTCTTAAAGGTGTTAGGAGCTAGACTGATTGGATTTGATTGTTTTTTAGGCTTTGGGTAAACCTCAGTTGTGAGGTTTTATTCCATTTGTGAAATTGACACTATTCTTCTTTTTGGAGAAGAAAGTAAATTAAAATATCTCATTGCAGTGCAGCTAATAAGAATGGTGTAGCAGCTGCAAAAATGTTTGTAGGTAAAGATGTTTTCTACTCACCAGGAGAAGAAAAGATCTGCCTGTCCAAATCCTGAGCTGCATTGTAGATCTAGGCCAGAGCTGATGGAAAAGCATTCTTGCTACTTTGGGTTTTATGGGGAATTTTAAGACTGAAGAGCCAAAGTGCGCAGTTCAAAATGATACAATGATGTGTGGACTTCTGTTCAAAGAGCAGAAAGAACGTGAGGATCTTAATTTCTACCTTAAATTACTTGAGGTCTTTTGACATGTTTTTCTACACATTTCATCAATCCAGGACAGGGTCTTTGACTACTGATAGGAATTCTTGCAAATTACCACTGTCTTCAAACTTGATGGAGAGTCTGTCTTCCAGTGACGTGAACTACAGAAATGTTGATTCATCTGGATCAACACTGGCTGCTGATATTTCTAGGCTTTTTTTCCTTACTCATACACTCTGTAAACAGAGCATAACTGCTGGGTTTTTTTTTTTTCAGTCTTGATTGTTTTCCCACTTCTGATTTCCTCAAGTTTAATTATTTTGTGCTGGATGACTAAGTATCTAGCATAAAGTTTTCATCTTTCAAAAATATCATTTTAGAGTAGCTGTGTTTTCCACAGTTCCTTTTCAGCACTGAGCAAGGGGATTCTTGTATTCTGTTCATAGAATATATTGATATGAAGCAATGAGAAAGTAGGGCTTAGCAAACTGTATTAATCTCCATCCAAAGTAAATTCTACAAGAGAAACTTTGCTTTTTGTCATCCACTTTGCTTATGCTGAATGATCTTTTGGCCCCGTGCGTTGTCACACATACTACATCCATAGCTATCTTTTCTGTTGTTTGTTGTCTTGGCCTTTTTACAGAACGGTGGCTTTCTGTGGAAATACTTGTCATCTCCATGCAGGCAAAAACCAATTGTGTTCTGCTGTAGGCTGCCTTCCAAAGGTTGTAACCTGTTATCTCATTATAGTGGAGTTTTGGCGTTGTAAGTGTGGCAGGCAATCTCCAGCAGTCAAGACTGACCCATGACCCATGTTCTTGGCTGAACGTGAGCCAGCAGTATGCTCAGGTAGCTAAAAGGCCAATGGTATCCTGGCTTACATAAGAAAGTGGGTCCAGGAGGTGCTCATCCCCCTGAACTCAGCTCTGGTAAGGCTGCATGTCAAGTGCTGTGTTCAGTTTTGGGCCCCTCACTACAAGAAAGACACGAATGTCATGGGGTGTCCAGAGCAGGGCAACAAAACTGTGAGGGATCTGCAGCACAAGTCTTATAAAGAGCAGCTGAGGGAGCTGGGATTGTTCAGTCTGGAGAAGAGGAGGCTCAGGGAGACCTCATTGCTCTCTACAGCTCCCTGAAAGGAGGCTGCGGCAAGGTGGGGGTTGGCCTCTTCTCCCACATAACTAGTGATGGGACTAGAGCGAATGGCCTCAAGTTGCTCCATAGGAGGTTCAGGTTGAATGTTAGGAACAATTCCTTTTCAGAAAGAGCAGTCAGGCACTGGAATGGGCTGTCAGAGAGGTGGCGGAGTCACTGTCCCTGGAGGTGTTGAAGAAATGCTTAGATATTGTGCTAAAGGACGTGGTTTAGTGAGGAAATATTGGTGGTGGATGGATGGTTGGAATGAACGATCGTGGAGGTCTTTTCCAACCTTGGTGATTCTATGGTTCTAAAAGACGATAATAATGCTGAGAGGTTTGAATGTTCTGCATAAAAGGATTTTTAAGTGTTGTGCACTGTGGGTCTTTTAGTGGCATAAGAGAGACCATGCGTCAGACATCCTCATCAGTAACACATTAGTGAAATGGTTCCTATGTGAATAATACATGCTCATCATTCATTCTCTTTCCAGCCCAGGAAAATCTGTGTATAATTTAATTGACCATGGGTAGAAACTTTCTTTTACCGTGTTGTAAGTAGTTGTAGCTGTCTGTCCTTTTTACTGTAGAGTACTGAGAGAAATGATAGGACAGTCTTGTCTTGACAGTGAGGAATCAAGGAATGTTTGTTATGGTGCCTTCACCAGATATTTCAACCTCATTTGTATTGAACCCTGACACTCAAAATGTGTCTGCCTTCCTAGTCCCATGGCTGCACTGTTATTACCCTTTCTTTTGCTAAGCTCTCTGACCCAAGTCAATACTTCTTTAGGTTCTCCTATTTGTCAGTTTTAAATCTGATCATTGCTGTATTGTTGGTCTTAATTTCTTTTGTCTTTGTGATTTTTGTATTCGGTTGCTTTGATAGCTCTGCATTGTTTCATCTTGCAACGTGTCTTGTTTACTGTTGGAGCCAAAAAAAAAAATATACTGGCTTTTGCTTTTTTCCACAAAGACTTCAATTGTGCAATAAGTGATAGGATACGTAACTATAGGAAAAATGGCAAATTGTTGAACCTGCTCTACACACACACACACAGATAAACATGGCCAAGCATACAGAATGATATTTTATTGTAATCTTGTCACAGTGCTGGCTCCTGCCACAAATCCAGTGAGGGGGAAAGGACTATTCCTCTTCCTTTAAAGAATTATTCCGTGAAAAACATTGCCATCCTTTTTGAGCTTTAAAAGTTGTTTTCTTGGCAATAAACAAGCACTCTAGAAATAAAATGCATTTTCTTAAATAGGGAGATTTACGTTTTTGTCAGTTATTTCCATCTGGCGTTTAATTATTGCTTCTTGTTGGTTCGTCAACACATTTGGAGTCAAGAATGATACTAAGTTATCTAATGATGATTGGATTCTTTCATGAAGGAAACATTCAGTAATTTCGTTCAGAAATAATTCAGGAAGGAGGCGTAATTTCTATAAAAATTTAGGAGAAAATGTGTCCCATAAATTATATTTACAGTCAGCTTAGTAAAATATTAATGTTATTCTGTGGACCCACCACCTGTATTTTCCATTTTTATGGGGAGGGAGAGGGGATAACAGGCCATTGCTTTTACTCTAGAAAAGAGAGTGGCTTTAAAAAGTACTAATTAGATACTGCATTTTCCTTTGCTCAAGATTTCATCATTAAAACAAGGGTTACCTCCACTCCTTGAGGTTCTTTTGTCATCATTGTGTGTTGCTATCTTAAGCATTAACAAGCTTGATTCTGTACCTCTAGGAGATTAGCAAGGCATGAAAAAATTTCCCTTCTGACTTCAGTCTAAAATCCAGATTCCATGTTGATTCAATTAGCTGACATACAAGAGTAAATCTTACACGTTCAAAATTATGTCCAGACATGTTATATACTTTTGGTAAATTATCTCTTCTCTCCCAAAGATCTTTCCCACTAGCCTAATACCCAGGCAAAAACTTCTTTATGGCTTAGTTAAATTGATAAAACAAACAAACAAACAAATAAGCGTGCATGCCCGTGAGTACATGTATTTACAGCTGTCTGTTGTTGGGAGGGGCCATTTCATTTAATGAAAAATGTTACTGCAGAAGTGGAGTTTTTGTAGTTTGGCAAAGCATCATAGATTTTGAGGGTGTTGCAGTGATACTGCTGTGAAAGAGGCCAACGGGACCTTCTGTGTGCATGACTGCCATGATTTGAGAGTGAGGTTTGTGTTTGGAGTGGCAGCTCATCTTCTGAGGACAAGGATGGAGGACTGCAGGAGACTGTATGTTTTAAGGATGGGTTGGTGTGGGAAGGAAGGGAACACAGACAGTGAAATATTCCACTGCTCTGCAGCTATTAACAGGAGCAGTGTCCTGCAAGCTATGCCATGATGAATTTTTGGAGACTGAAATTTCAGTGTAAGGTATTTTTCAAGTCACAGATGTTGTCTGATTATGGAGAGAGGAGGAAAGTGAGGAATTAGTTGTTACATATTCATCATCTAGGTAGACGTACAAGACCAGTATCTGTCTGCAGCTGTTGTCAGTAAGAGGCCTGATATTCTGCTCCATTAAGATGCTTGGTATTTCTCTGCTAGAAAGGCTTCATCTCTCAGATCCACATGTAATAAGTTAAAGTGAAGGGCAGTCCTTTCTCGTGTGCTCCTTATGATAACTTGGGGATGTGAGATAGTTTTGTTTTTTTCCTATTAACTTCTGACAGCTAACGTTTCAGTAAAGATCGGGGTGGGGACTGGAAATGGAGTAAAATTCTGCATTCGTTTGTAAGTTCTGAATGAAGATTATGCTAAAAATTGAATTAAACACCAAATAACGTGTTGCTGATAGCATTCTGAAGCAGTTAACCTTGTACTGTCCTAACATTTCCCTGTGCATTTATTGATGGCATCTGAGAACAGAGACATCTTCCTGAAAGATCTCAGCATAGCTTTGGAGAAGCTTGCAAACTGCACTTAAGAGTATTCTAAACCTGCTTCTTTTTTTTTTTTTTCCTTTCCCATGTTATTTTGACTGTAGTTTTGATGCAGAGGATGGATTAAATTTTGTACATTGTGTATGATATACAATATAGAAACACTTTACCCCTCTGATACTGTGCAATGGGGAGGGAATTGTGCTGAGTATGGTCACTTTTGCTGAAGTTTGTTATGCTTGGGTTACTCTGTAATGTTTGAAATGAGGTACCATCTTTGGTATCTGTATGAAGATAAGCTGTGTGCTTAGATGCGGTATGTAGTGAACAGTCTGTCAAGTTTGGTGTGGTCACGTTAGATTTTTCTCAATTTTCTGGATTTGTTGGGGTGAAGATGAACATAGATGTACATGAAGATGCACGTAGACTGAGGAGAACATTTTGTTAGCTCTGTGAGTGATGGTGTGATGTGAGTGCAGATGTGCTGCCTAGATTGCCTGGGAGTATTCCCCTAAGCTTTCAAATGTTTGGTTGTTTTCTGAAGACTTTTGTAATAATGTTTTGGATTTTAAAAAGCTATAATAGTGTTTCATTGTAGGCTTTCCTTAAATATAGATTTACAAATTTAACTTCATAGCTATAGCTCAGTTTTTTTTGTTTGTTTTGCTTGGGGAGTTCCCTAACTGGAAAGAAAAATGCCTAAAACTATTAAGTCTTTTCAGGTATGGGATTCTGGCATAGTTGTTTGTATGTATGTATGTATGTATGTATGCCTAAGGTCACATCCCCTATCATGTGCTCTTTGGTTTTGGTTCCCAGGACAGGCATTTACATCACACATTGTCTCATTTTCCTGTGACACTGTTACCTATCATCACTTAAGCTTTATAGTGTTTATAAACTCTGTAACCCTATTGGATTATATATGCCTGCAGCTAGATTTAAAACAAAATGTTGTCAAGATATTTTCCTTTTCCCTGTAAAAAAGGAAAAAAACAACAGAAGATTATGAGAAGAACAACTCTCTCTTTAAAATAAATGAATAAACTCTAACTACATTATGTTATGTAGGTTGTACATCGTGTTCCGAATTTAAGCCAAGTCACTTTGGTGGTTTGGTTTAATTTTGGTTATATCCAGAGAAAGAAGTCAAAATCTTAGAACATAGAATAAGGGTGAATAAAGTTTAAGCCATTAAGTTATTCAGCTGTCTTGAAATCACAATCATAGAATGGCCTGGGTTCAAAAGGACCACAGTGCTCATCCAGTTCCAACCCCCTGCAGTGTGCAGGTCACCAACCAGCAGGCCAGGCTGCCCAGAGCCACATCCAGCCTGGCCTTGGATGCCTGCAGGGATGGGGCATCCACAGCCTCCTTGTAGTTTGAAGTACTGCATCTTTATGTCACCATACCAATTTTGGATTTACCCCTCACGTCTCTTATATTTCAAATATAGCATAATACACTTTATAGAAAGTACTTGAATTAATATATAAAATGAAAATGGAAGAGACCAAACATCTGTAACAGATTGCCTGAGACTCATTAGTGTGGTTAAATAAGCAGAAAATAAAATAAAGGTAGAAGAAAAGGAAGGGTATTATCTGATCTGGCAGCTAGGGGAAATTGCCTGTGTTGTTTGTATGAATAGTGGGTAAAACACTGTAAAAGCAAGTGTTCTTCTGTTCCTTTTTGGTTTCATAAATACATTTACAGGTCTCCCTATGACACTTTGGCACTAAGATATCCTTATGATACAGTCTGAGTTCTTTGGGAATTTGACTCAAAATGCGTATTTTGAGCAGGGCAGGAAGAGTGCTCAGGAAACATCCACATGAGCAGATTTTTATCAGCAGCGTTCTGTTTTAGGGGGTGTTTAGAATCACTTTGATTTGACCCCAAACGTGTGGATAGCAGGAATCTCCCCTTCACCCAGCAGAGAATAATGGCACTTGGACTTTTTCTGCCAACAATCAAATACTGCTAATTTAGATCTGGGAGAGGCATGGTAAGAAGCAGCCAATCCCTGCTTTACAGATTCTTCACAACGAAGTCGTTGCCATCTTTTCAGATAGCTGAGAAGAGACGTGCAACACTTCGCTGCTTTATTTATTTAAGTGCTTGACTTGTAAATGTTCCAATTCCCTACACATTTGAATGTGGCCAACTGTGTTCTGAGGGATTATATTTTTTCCCATTTAATGAAGTGTTTATTCACCTTTCTTTGACGTCTAGGCAAAAATGCCTCTTGAATGTATTTCTAATAGTTGAATGTTCATTGTATAGAACTTTTCTAGTTTCTGAAATTCTTTTTGTTCCCATTATTCCGAGGATCCTTCCCCTTCTGTTGTGATGACATTTTTTTAGTTAGGAGGTACAAATATTCACCCACCCAGTGCTGATGGCCTTTCACTCATGAAAAATTAAAAAGAACAGTGAAAAGAGCCCACTGTTGTTCCTGTTGTTCTTTAAATTGAAGCAGAATGTGGTTTAAAGCATTGTAGTACAATGCTATTCTGATTTAAGAGATAAATGCTTCCTCTTCATTAAAGGCAAGGCTATTGTGCTTGTTGAATTTCTGCTTTTCACTGATTTTTCTATTAGTCTGTTGTGCTGCCACATTTTTTTCTTCCTATATCCTATGCTGATATTACTTTGATGAAGTACATTTCTCAATTTTTCTGCTTTTTCTGGCTACATACAATGCTGTTTGTAGTAATCTCCACAATTGCTAGAAGGATTCACCAGATTACACTGCCTTCTTTGTCCCTCTTGTTCAATTTTCTTAAATATCACGCTTCAAAAGTCTCTGTAAGAAGTGTTAGCCTCATTTTACTAGAGGAGAAATTAAGGCAAAAAAAAAAGAAGTGGTTTGGCAAAAGCACACTGAGTCAGCAGCAGATTTGAGAATACAACCAGAACTCCTGACTCCTAGCACAGTGCCTTAAATAAGGCAGTTCTCTCTCAAAGAAGTTGTTATGGCCTATTTATACTCTAAACAAAACTTAAAGAAAATTTCAAGGTGTTTTCTGCACGAATCAACTCTGTTTGTAATCAAAGTGCTCCCACTGCATAAAATCTGTCATTATCGTGTTTCATGTGTGTAAATTTGAAAAGGGGGAAAAAAAAAAAGAAACCGAGTGGTCTTCTTGCTTGGCAATAAAAATGTTCCTGTGAGAGGAGAACACTTAGAAAACAACCTGCACTCACTGACTGAATCTAATTTATCTTTCTTTCTAGGTGATCACAGATTTGGAAGAACAGCTGAACCAGCTCAGTGAAGACAACGCAGAACTGAACAATCAGAATTTCTTCCTGTCCAAACAACTTGATGAGGCCTCAGGGGCCAATGATGAGGTTGTCCAGTTGCGAAGTGAAGTTGACCATCTCCGTCGAGAGATCACTGAGAGAGAGATGCAGCTTACCAGTCAGAAACAAGTAAGGATTTATGGAGATCTGGACTACAATCTTTCCATGATAGCTAGCTGGTTATGTGAAAGGCTAAAAATTATGTTAAATCTGACAGCCTGTAGAGAATGAATATGCTTCTAGGGGCAGTTCAACCAATTATTGCTTCCTTCCCCAAGTACTTGAAGGAATTGAAAATTTTTGTTACTTCTCTTTGTATTATTCTGCGAAGAAATTTTGCATTCTGAAGGTATCATAACGTAGAATTATTTAATTTTGTGACCTTGGCAATTTCAAATCTTCATAATGAGATTGAGCTGACATTAAAGGCAATCACAAGTTGGAAATAAATGGGTTGTGATTTACCAGCTTATGTTTGCTGCCAATTTGCATGTACTGTAAGTTAAATGGTAAGGCTGAAGCTTAAAGTGCATGCTTGATGTGGGATGTGAGAATTGATAGGAGGATTTATTTTTAGACTATGGAGGCCTTGAAGACAACATGTACAATGCTGGAAGAGCAAGTAATGGACTTGGAGGCCCTGAACGATGAACTCCTGGAGAAAGAGCGTCAGTGGGAAGCTTGGAGAAATGTTCTAGGGGATGAGAAGTCTCAGTTTGAATGTCGTGTCAGAGAGTTGCAGAGGATGCTGGATACTGAGAAACAGAGCAGGTCTTTTGTCCCCTCCTCCCCTTTTATATTAACTTGTATGCATATGCTCTATAGAAGCTAGTACAAAAATATATTTGGAATAGGATATGGGAGTGGGAACTAAATATAAATTCTTGTGAAGTAGTTCTAAAAATGGTATATTAGTTAATAGTCATTCACCAGTAATATGGTTCCCTTTGTTTTTTTGCAAGTAAGTGATTCAGGAGGGTGTGGTATTTATCACTGGAATTTATAGAAGTCTTCATCTTTTTTTTCTCTTTTACTTTATTACATGAAAAGTTGGTCCTTGCTCCAAAGTGTAACTGTAGAGTCTTGAAATTTTCAAGCAGCTTTTCTAGAGTGGGGCAAGGTTGTATAATACAAGTGTTGCAACAAACAGTCAGCCTTTGTAAAGTAACATCTTGAATTTGAGGCAAACCTCTGAAAGTTATTTATGCCACTGCATGCTAGGAAGAGGTCAAACCCAGAAAGGTGTTAGGTAACATTGTCTTCCATTTTAATTCAGAGTGAGAGCGGATCAGCGTATTACTGAATCTCGCCAGGTGGTAGAACTAGCTGTCAAAGAACACAAGGCAGAGATTCTAGCCCTCCAGCAAGCACTAAAAGAACAAAAACTCAAAGCTGAGAGCCTTTCTGATAAGGTAAGCAACTTTCAATCCTACGCTTTCATTACGAGCTGAGATACCTTTCTTTTATAAAGATATGATTTCTAGAATTGTGGTCCTGAGCAGCTTTTTCAAGATGCGAGAGCAAGTTAAATACTGTAGATCAACAGGATAGAATTCTAGCTTCAAGCCAAAGACCTAGAATTTAATTTTAGAACAATAGAATAGTTCAGTTGGAAGGGACCTACAAAGAACATCTAGTCCAACTGTCTGATTACTTCAGGGCTATCTGCAAGTTAAAGCATGTAATTAAGGGCTTTACCAAATGCCCTTTGAACACTGACAGACACTGGGCATCAACCACCTCACTAGGAAGCCTGTCTCTGGTATTTGACCAGCCACACGGTGAAGAAATGTTTCTTAATGTACAGTCTGAACCTCCCTTGGTGCAGCTCTGGGCCATTCACTTGCATTCTATCCTCAGATGGTAGGGAGAAAGAGGCACCTCTTGCCTCTTTCAATGAGGCAATAGGAGAAGAGGCAATGAAGTCACCTTTTGGCCCACCTTTCTTCACATTGGACAACCCACTTGTCCTCAAGCCTATCCTCACTGAACATGCCTTCTAGCCCTTTTACCAGCTTTGTTGTTCTCCTCTTTCTTTTGGATTCTTTCAAGTATCTTAATCTTTATCCTTTTAATGCTGTGCAGAGCCCAGAACTGCACACAGTATTCAAGATGAGGCTGCACCAATGCTAAATGTAGTGGGATAATCCTCTTGTTTGACCGAGTGCCTATGCTGTGTTTAATGAACCCCAAAATGCCATTTGCACTGGGGTCCATTGGGGTCTTGGCTGCCAGGGCAAGCTGCTGGCTCATGTTGAGCCTACTGTCCAGCACTCCCAGATCCCTTTCTGTGGGGCTGCTCTATAGCCATTTGTCTCACAGTCAGTACTTGTGTCCTTTTGAGAATGGCTGTGATACCAGATGTGTACAGTGAGTTCTGTCAATAACTTGATGTCAACACTTGAACAGTGGCACACCAATTTTTTTCCCCTTCAACCCTTTATAGTAAGTAAAGGATAATTGTATCATTTTTCTTCTGTGTGTGTTTTGTGAGGTTGAATTTTAAGATTGTGAAACACTATATTTATCACTCTTTTATGCTGTCCTGATCATCTGTCCCACCTACTTAGCTCAATGACCTGGAGAAGAAGCATGCTATGTTGGAGATGAATGCACGCAGTTTACAGCAGAAGCTTGAGACAGAAAGGGAGCTCAAGCAGAGGCTTCTGGAGGAGGTAACCTTGTAAATTCAAGTTGTAACTTCAGAAGAAAGTTCCACACTGTGGGAAGGACCGGATAAAGCTGAGTCAGTAGCAGTGTTGCACATCCATCCTTCTCAATCGTAACTAGACAATTAATGAAGATGGAAGTTTTGTTTTTACCTAAAATTTTGCAAAATGTGTGGCCACATCAGGGAGTTACAAAAGTGAACTGCTGTGCAGGGGAAAGTGGGCTGGGAGCCAAGAGTTGACAATAAGGGCTCTTCAGCCAGTGGACACAGTACTTGAATGAGAATGTCAAAGCAGATCTGGTGATAGTAATGGTGATTGGGTTCAGCCAGTGTCCCAGTGATTATTAGAGAAGCTTGTAATGACAAGGCATGTCCTGGATCACACCTGCAAGGCAGTGTCTGTGCCCAGACAAGGCTTTCCTACACCAATCAGAGGACCATAGCTTATAAACAAGTCTGGAGCCAATGTGCTGTGGGTGCGTAGCTGGAGACCACAGATGAGGCTTTGCAAAGCTCTCCATGATTTAGCTTTTAAAGAAGGTCCAAGCTGTGCAATCATCTTTTTTTATTTCTTTCTGCAAAAAAAAAGAATAGCATGTAATAGCTTTTTGTAAAAAAAAAAAAAAATAAGGACAGCAAACAACAACAACAACAAACAAAAAAGTACCACTTTTTTGCTATTAACAGCAGGCAAAGCTGCAGCAGCAAATGGATCTGCAAAAGAACCACATCTTCCGCTTAACTCAAGGTCTGCAGGAGGCTCTAGATCGAGCAGATCTTCTGAAGACTGAAAGAAGTGATCTGGAATATCAGCTGGAAAACATTCAGGTGAGGGTGAGGAAACAGAGGGCAGGACTCTGTGCTCCCCGTTTAAGGCGGAATTTTGGGATATGACCCTTTCCTAATCCAGTATTTTTCAGAGTCATGAGATACGGTACAGTATTTTTAGCTCTGTTCTGCTATTGAGTTGTTTGTTTCTGCTGTTCAGATGAAATTTCTGACATCTTTGTGTGGTTCAAAGGTTCTCTATTCTCATGAAAAAGTGAAAATGGAGGGCACTATTTCTCAGCAAACCAAACTCATTGATTTCCTGCAAGCAAAGATGGACCAACCAGCAAAAAAGAAAAAGGTGGGTGAAAGAGGTTTGAGAGTCATAGAATTAAATGATGGCTTTCCATATAGCTATGTGCTGTGTTTTCAAAATTTTCTGTTTTATCTTTTTTTATGTGTAGCATAGATGTGTCATTTGAGCATTCCAAGTTAATGAGGATAAGCTTTGCTAGGCAGAAAGTCTTTCATGTGTCCTTTGCAGTACCTTATTATTCCCAACCCAATAGCTACAAGTCAATGAGGTTGTTGTAGGAATACAGAGCTTTAACCGTGCTTTTTTTTCCTTTTAACAGTAAGTATGTATGTGTGTATGAACATATTGTGCATCTAGAGTGGCTGTCTTTTAGCATAGGATTGATTAGTCAGGTGATGTGACTTGTGTCACGTCTTTGTCATAAGCAGTTCTGTCATATTGAATTAAGTAATTTAAATTAATTTTAACCACATATTTTGAGATCCTCTGTTTAGATGCTTTCGGAAACTCAGCATGTGAGTACTGGCAGGTAACGTATGTCCCCCTTTAAATTAATCCATATCTCAACATTTTCTCTCCAGTGCCAATATGAACTAAAAATCCATCCTTACTTATATCAGAATTACCATTAGGCCCTCTGGCCGGACTGCCACTAGCTAGTTTCACTTTGCCTAGTTTAAGCCATCTCTTACTAGGAGTTAGGAGTTGTCTGTGTGTTTCTGTTGCTAGGGCCTGTTTAGTCGGCGGAAAGAGGACCCTTCTTTACCCACACAGGTTCCCCTGCAATACAATGAGCTGAAAGTGGCACTGGAGAAGGAGAAAGCTCGTTCTGCTGAGCTGGAGGAGGCTCTACAGAAAACACGCATTGAGCTCAGATCTGCTCGTGAGGAAGGTAGGAGTTAACAGAAAAGGTGAATCTGGAGGCGGCGCACATTTTTTGGTCTGAATACATGCCTTTAATTGTGTGTCACTGTAGCAGTAATGTGTTGTTTAAATTCTAACCTACTGCAAAGAAGATGCAGGAAGGCTACACGTTTTTCTGCTGGTTGTAACCATTGAATGGTCACATAGAACCACTGCTATGAGCTAGTGCTTCGTGTTGGTTATGCTAATGAGTGGTGTTTATCTCATCTGTAGCTGCTCATCGGAAAATATCAGACCACCCTCATCCATCCACTCCAGCCACAGCCAGGCAGCAGATCATCATGTCTGCCATAGTCCGCTCACCAGAGCATCAGCCTACCCCAATCAGTCTGCTAGCTCCACCCTCCAGTCGCAGGAAGGAATCCTCCACCCCAGAGGGTAGGTCCTTGATGAGCTTCTCTGTTGTATGTTTTCATCTTATATGGGTGTGATCTCTCTCTCTCTCTCCCTCTCCTTCCCCCCTCAATATTTTTGGTAACAGGAGAAGATTTGGTTAGGCATAAAAGGAAGATACCAGTTCAAAGACATAGATATCTACTTATCTAGAAAAGGAGATATTGTTTCTCAACCTTCTGGCTAAGATCAAGTGTAGTACCTGTAATGCCCTTCCATTGCTTTGAGAATGGATGTGACAGGGTCATCAGAAAAAGTGAACAGGTTAAGGGTTCTGCTCTTTTATACTTATCTAACTAGTGCTCAAGAATGAATGTCAAACAGGGAGACTTCAAACTAAAATCTCCCAGTCTTCAGTTGAAGGTGGGACAAGCCAAAAGCACACACTGGTCTGGCCATCAGAGGTAGGTGGGGAAGCACAGGGTGCTATAAGAATGAGTAGCATTGGCATAGAAAGATATCCTCAGTGGCAGATAAAGGGAAAAGAATGATGCTTATTGATGAAAAAATGTGCTTTGAAGGATTGACTTTGTTCATTAACAACCAAAAATACAGAGTAGAACCACTGTCAGGTTCTGTTTTAGGTATGCTTTGAGATATACCGCCACTGGTGGTTAGTATGAAGGCATAAAAAGGAAAAAGATCTGTGATGTATTGATTACAACAGTATAGGTGCTGGAGAGTTTGTTACCTATAAGCAAAACTGTGATTAGTCCAGCACATCTTTAGGAATTGGAGGTAAGTCCAGACTTGAAATTCGGTTGGATTGTTCAGCATAATCTTGCTACACCAAAATAGCAAAGTCAGCTCTACAGTCTGTTTTCAAGTGGCATCTTCTGTGCAACTGTAAAAGGTAATTACTGAAGTAGCTTAAGATTTGCAGGCTGCAAAGGAAAATAGGCAGTGTCCTTGTTCATCAGGGATAGAAATATGCAGTCACCTTGGCTTTAAAATGTCAAAACCTACTGTAATCTTCATCCCTGTCACAATACGCATTCTAAGAATAGATTTTTGTCCCTTCCAGAGTACAGTCGGCGCCTGAAAGAGCGAATGCATCATAATATCCCACATCGTTTTAATGTGGGGCTAAATATGAGAGCAACAAAATGTGCAGTGTGTCTGGATACTGTGCACTTTGGACGGCAGGCATCTAAATGTCTTGGTAAGAGCAGAGCATGTGCCTGTAGTGTGACGAGAATGAAGAAGCATCAGCTGCCTAGAATTGCTTGTCAGTGAAGGTTGAATGAATGACCAAGCATGAAGGCTGAAATTTCTTGGGCGAACATTCTACTTTAGAAACATCTGATGTAGAATAGAAGGAGATTCTTACAAAAACTGGGATTTGAGCATTAGGAGTTGAGGCAACTGTAATGCTTTTTTCATCATTTTACATAAGTTTTTCGCTGTCTTTTTGTCAGAATGCCAAGTGATGTGTCACCCAAAATGCTCAACTTGCTTGCCAGCTACTTGTGGACTGCCAGCAGAATATGCCACGCATTTCTCTGAAGCATTCTGCCGGGATAAAATGAATTCTCCTGGTCTGCAGCTGAAGGAGCCAAGCAGCAATCTACGTCTTGAAGGGTGGATGAAAGTGCCAAGGTATGATGAACGTGATGGTTGGTGCCATATCAGGTGCTGAAACATTTGGGACAGTTCTGTGTATTATCCTGGCTCTTATGATGTGATAATTGGATATGTTCATTACAACTTCTTGCTACCAATGGAATCTCTTCTAAAATTTGCATGTTTGTTTTGTTCATAATCCAAGTAGAAAATCCAACATGGGTTTGTGCTTATTTTCTTCAGGAATAATAAACGTGGGCAACAGGGCTGGGACAGGAAGTATATTGTCCTGGAAGGAACAAAAGTGCTCATTTATGATGCAGAAGCAAGAGAAGGTAACTTAGCATTTCTAGGAAGAACAAGGCCTAAAGATTGCTTGCTGTAGCCATACCTAATTTAGCTAAATCTTTTGTAATAAGGCAGTGGTGTTGTTGGGTCTTTTTTGGGTCTTTAATGGTTTTATTTGCTAGTATGTTATCACAATCCAGCTGTGAAATATCCAGCCTGCATCCACTTCATTTTGCTATCCGTTACTTTCCTCACTGTTTGTCCTTTCTTAATCCATCTCCCCATTCCCTCTGCAGCTGGACAGAGGCCTCTGGAAGAATTTGAGCTCTGCCTTCCTGATGGGGATGTAACTGTTCATGGAGCTGTAGGAGCTACTGAACTTTCCAATACAGCAAAGACAGGTGAGAATCAATGAGGTCAAATGGATTTCATCTGATTTGCCATCAGTTGGTATTCTGTTTGGCTAAACAGATTTTTTTTCCCTTTAACTTTCATTCTGTAACTGTGCAATTCCGAGGTTTACCTCTCTGAATGAAGTGAATAGGTTTGGTTAGATTTGGTTACACATAGGGAGTTACTTCTGTCATGGTACTTGAACTGTGAATAAGATAATCATCAAGCCAAATGGAAGTAAATATTAGCATTTTGTAGCATACTTAAAAGCAAACTTGGTTTACTTTACATTTCTTTGATCAGTACTCGTTATGAAGTGTGAAGTTCTGTAATATGTGTCACTATTGTGCTCTAAGCAGAAAGTCGTTAACTTAGAAATACTGTGGGTGTATGCAGTCTCTTATTATGAAAAAGTGTTAATGTTTTAATTTGTATGTATTGAATAGAACTGATGAAAAGATTATGTATGTCTTGATTTAAACATTAAAGGCTTCAGATTGTTAAAAACAAAGGTTTCCACAACCAATTTTTACAGATACTTCTTGAACAGTACAGGAAAAAACTAGCTGAGTGGCTGTTCTTTTTTCCCCATAATGTTATTTCTTTCGAATAAAAGACAAGAAATGATTCTTACTTACTGTAGAGACAGCACTGTATGTATGGTTTGTATACATCTAGCTAATATTTAGCTTTAGGAGACTAGCCTGTGCAGGACCTGTAAAAGGAGAAACCTCTGTATAAATTGCTGTGGTAATACATCGTGCTAAATACAACTTCTCTCCAACAACACTGAAAGGTGTTGATTTAAGTCCATTGACAATATGCCAAAATCTAATCTAAGTCTTATTCTATCTATGCAACATCTCAGATGTGCCATATATCCTAAAATTGGAGTCTCATCCACACACCACTTGCTGGCCTGGTAGAACACTCTACCTGTTAGCACCCAGCTTCCCTGACAAACAGCGCTGGGTCACAGCACTGGAATCAATAGTGGCAGGTGGGAGAGTTTCCAGAGAAAAAGCTGAGGCTGATGCTGTGAGTATAAAAGTTTCATTTAATAATAAATATTCTGGGAGGGAGCAGAGTTTTGAAAAATGATTTTTTGGTATTTGACATACTGAGGTTTAACTGAAGGTAAGTTCTTATTTCTGCCTTAAGACATGCAGTATGAGTACCAGGAACTAGTTCGCTGTGAGACTGGGCCTTTATATTACAGTGCCCTTCTTTAGGCTTGGGAGTGCAGTAAGAGGACTCAAAAATTGTATCTCTGCAATTCCAGCGTACAGCAAAGGAAGAGAGAGCAGTTCTAAAACATGATTTAAATCATATCTTCTAGTGTACTATATGGAATGAGCAAGTCTTGAAAGAGAGAAAGAGAGAGAGAGAGAGAGAGAAAGAAAGAAAGAAAGAAAGAGAGAGAAAGAAAGAAAGAAAGAGAAAGAGAAAGAGAGAAAGAAAGAAAGAAAAGAGCTCTTTCCTAAAAAATTGGGGTTTCTTTTTGTTTTGTAGCAGAGAGGAATGTGTTTGTTTTTTACTTTTAGTTTTATTCCTGATAAGGATAAAAGGTTAAATTGAGTTGTTTTGACTTTGGATAGCCTTTTGTCATTGCTGTACTGATAAATCTATTTTCTGAGGAAGGGAGACTTGATTCTATGGCATTTCATATTAAAATGTTGGCTCTGGAAGCAATGAATATCGGATTAGGAGGAAATCATCTCTCATGCTAACATTTCTTTCGTCTCTGAGAAAATAGATGCTCTCACTGACATTTGGATGTCTTTATCCTTCTGGAAAAAAAAAGTCAGTGTTCCACTGCAAGAGATGGAAGGAATTGGACATTATAGGGATAACAATAAATTGTACACAAGTTTAGGTTAATTCTGATCAGTTTCTGACTGCATTTTAGGCAGCTGAAAGTTCACTATTTCTTTTGTAGGAGAGATCCCTGCAACGTTTATCAGAAAAGAAAATCTATACTAAACTTTTATCCCGTCTGAAATCATGATTTTGCATTGTTAAAATACAACTGGAGAAGCAGAGGAAGTTTGACTTAGCAATAACAAAGAAGTTCTTTCTGTTATTTACAGAAGTTGCTTGGGAACTCCCTGCTGAAGCTAGAGGGTGAGGACCGTTTGGATATAAATTGCACAATGCCCTTCAGTGACCAGGTAATGACAATGGTCAGTTGAACCTTACTGAATACTGGATAGTTCACTCATGAAAACTGCCTTCACAGCAATGTGTGTAATTATGTCCTTGGTTTGCTTTTTTTGTCCTTTTCACTGCATCTTCTGGTAAACACTCATCCAAACTTGCTCTTGGAGCATTCCTTGTTCTCCTCGTACAGTGCAGTGTTTGTTTTTTTTTCCTGCTGTCTCTGTAGGTTGTACTGGTGGGTGCAGAGGAAGGCCTTTATGCCCTGAATGTATTAAAGAATTCCTTAACGCACATCCCAGGAGTGGGTGCTGTGTTCCAAATTCACCTCATCAAGGATCTGGAGAAGCTACTCATGATAGCAGGTAGGGGGCTGTATGCTACTGTGTGTGCTGCAGTAACCTTCTGCTAATTGCTTTGGAAACTTGCTGCTGTGCAGGTTCCATAGGCCCAGGCTTTCCTTTAGATTAATTACACAATTGTGTTTATTTGTTTAAAACTGGTGTGTCATCAGGAACAGTGGCTAACACAATACTGTCTGGTGTTTTCTCATAAATGAGTATGTGATTGAAGGCTGAGTTAAACATTCATGTGAGAGGAATCAGGCATGGTCTGTAATACCATTTATTGGAGCACTTGGAAGCTCATTGCCAGTTATGTTGGCACAGAAGAGTTCTTCTTAGGGACTTTCTAAAGGGTAAAAGAAAACTTTCTGGATAATTTTGGATAGTGCACTAATGAGGCTGCTTTTAGTGATGACCTACTTGACGTTAGCAACACTATTAATCCACAGAGAATTGTTTTCCCAGTGGATTTATTGCCTGTTTTGTGGTGGGTTTTTTTTTTTTTTTTTTAAGATAAGTTTTCTGTTTCACTTTTAATAGGAATAATATGAAATGACTTCTACATGGTACATTGTGACTGTTTCCACAGTAACAGCCCCTAATGATAAGCTGCTGCTTAGGTAACAAAAAAGACTTGCAGGGAACAAGGAGTTTTCCCTTGACAAAATGTAACCATTTTTGTCTGCAGGAGAAGAAAGGGCTTTGTGTCTCGTTGATGTAAAAAAGGTGAAGCAATCTCTAGCCCAGTCTCACCTTCCAGCCCAGCCTGATATCTCACCAAACGTTTTTGAGGCTGTCAAAGGATGTCATCTTTTTGCTGCTGGCAAGGTAGGACACAGCTCCCTCCTACTCCCAGAGCACCCTTTAGCCTCTACCAAGTTTAATATTAATCAAATCAGCATCTTTATTTCACTGGCAACAAGTGCAAAGTCTGTATTCTTGTTTAAAATCTTTTTTCTTCAAATAAGAGCAGTATAGGTGGAAAAGAGAGACTGAGCTGGAGATGGGATGGAGAATCTACCACAAAAGTGAATAAATTCAGTCAGGGTGACATGATGGTATAACCTAAACTGCTGTATAACAAGAAATGCATCAAAGCACAGCGTAGCTGTCTCCTCAGAGTTTGCTTCGGCTTTAAGATTTATAGTCAGTGAATTCCATCCACTGTTTGTTCTCAAATGTCATCTAACAGTTTCCATGCTAGCGAATTTACTTATTTGTGTCACTTGATAAAGCTTGATATTTATGCTAATTCCTAGGGTCAGTGTGGAACATTTAGCCACAGTAAAAATTCTCATTAACAATTAATTCTGCGCAGCACTCTGATAACAAACTGAACATCATTCAGTTCAAAGTGATCTTTAAGGTAGCAGTTTGAGGGGTTAAAATTAAACTTACCTCATGTTGGTTTCTTACTGATTTTAGTAAAAAGCTTCTGATTTGTTCTAAGTATGAAAGGCATCATAGAAACAGTTCAGATTTATATTCCTCTGAGAATCTCAAGAGGCTTGTTATCCTTTCACTACTTTGCTCTATAACTACCCTACTAAAAATGGACTTGCTTATCTCTGCAAATTTCCTTTTGTGTTGAAAGGTCTTTGGATCTGTTCCACACATTCAACAGTAGAATTTACTTTATTATCACCCTAACCTATGGCTGTAATCCTCCTTACAGGTTGAGAATGGTCTTTGCATCTGTGCAGCCATGCCCAATAAAGTGGTTGTTCTGCGATACAATGAGAGCTTGAGCAAGTTCTGTATCAGAAAGGTAAGCTTAGTAATTCCTTTCAGTAGCTGAGATAATTCCTACACTGCACTAAGGCTTTGTGTTGTTCTTATGCATGCAAAAAAAAAGTTTAAGATGTTTGCTCCAGAACATTTGTTTGCCAGCAGAAGTGATAGAAAATTGCTATGTGCGCAGAGGAAAGTGAGAGCACAGGGCGATTTCCTGTGATGAGGTTTGGCATATGTTGAGAGACAGAGAACAGAATTGAGGTTTTTGAGATACTGGACCCAGCTGTACCCGTACCTGTGCTTATTTACCCAAAGAAGGCTTTTTTCTTACTTACCCATCAGTGTTTCCTCCCTTTGGTTGTCTTGGAGAAATCCTCAACAAATGAATTCTCTCTTTGCAATTAAATAACTTGTTTACTGTTCCAATGCTGATCAAAGTTTATTTGGTATTATCCCATCACAGGATAAGCAGCTGATAAATACAGCCAACAAGGCAGTAAGATACAAATCTCACATGGCTGTGCATATACTTACAGTGTATGCAGCCATCTCCACCTGCACCATTAGTACTGCATGGTTCTGGAGCGTGCATTGCTTTGCTCTGTCGTGTGCATATGTGAAAAGCAGGATCTCTGCAATTCTTCAGCCAGTCACTTACAGGCAGACATGCAGTAATTCAGATGCTGGCCTCCTGGAGAGTTGAGATACACGTGTTGGACAAATCTTGGCACACACAGTATGGATGCCAGCAACCTGCAATGTGTACAGGCGTTGTAGCATGATACCAACTCCTGCTCATGACAGAGTGCCACTTGACAGAAAACTCTGAAGACCTACAGCTGCTGGTTTCTGCAAATGCTGCCATTCAACTTCAACGTCTTTGATGATCCAGACAACTCAATTTAGATCCTAACAAGATGGCAGCAAGCCCAGAATATGCCCTTCTGTTCTGTCAACTAAGTTTCCAGATAAACTGGGATAAACAGTAGACAATAGAGGTTACAGAAGTCTACATCAAATCTATGACTCTGGAGACAAACATGTGACATGATTGCTGCAGTTTAGGATAGAGAGAAACCAAGCGGTTTCACAGAATCACAGGACTGTAGGGGTTGGAAGGGACCTCCAGAGATCATCGAGTCCAACCCTCCTCCAAAGCAGGTTCCCTACACCAGGTCACAGGTTTGTGAGGCAGCTTTTCAGACCTGCAGTCCTTGGTGTGGCTGCAAGCTGTTACAAATAAGCAGGGAGCCACTCCCTGCTATTCCAGTAAACTGAGCTAGAGAGCAGAATGCCTTTCAGAATGTGTCCTTCTAAAAGGAAGAGGTTCTCACTGAGGTTAGCACCTGGACATGAGTTGGCTTGCAAGTCTCTATTCAAGCATCACTTCCAACCAAATAAAACTTTCCCTTCAAACAGGACTATTGTTCCAGGATGCTGAAAGGTTACTGTCTCTCTCCACTATAAATGTGGCAATATTCATAGGTTGCTCCAAAAGTAATGCCTCGGATTTATTTACAAATTATGTGTTTTTAAACTGCTGAAACACACCACCTCACTGGGCTCACATCCACTGTTTGACCTCCACAAGCATTCAGCAAGCATTGATGAATGTCAGTAGATGCCATTTTGTCCACATGGAGGAATTCAGTCCTACACCTTTACTTCAGATGCTGTTTTGTCAGACTGCCCCTCTGCTGCCATCTATCAAACAGCAGCAAAATATAACAGAATATTGGTGAGAAGATTCAACCTCTACTGCTATGCCACCAATATCCACCTCTGATATTGTGGGGCAACTTAATAAAATAGGAGGCTTTACTTTCAGAGCAGCCCTTGTGTAACCTTCCATAATAAGCAATATCTGTATACAATTACAGGGAACTAATACTGGTCTATCCATTCCTTCTCTTTTCCAGGAGATTGAAACCTCAGAGCCCTGCAGCTGTATCCATTTGACCACTTACAGCATCATTATTGGAACCAACAAGTTCTATGAAATTGAGATGAAGCAGTACACACTGGAGGGTAGGAAGCATTTTCTAAGGAATGCACCAAATGGTTCCACAGATTCTGTGGAATACTGCTTTAGGGGAAAAAAAGTTGATGTGCTGATCTAGCTGTTTTTCTCCATTCTCTTTGCAGAGTTCCTGGATAAAAATGACCACACTTTGGCCTCCGCTGTGTTTGCTGCATCCACCAACAGTTTCCCAGTCAGCATCATCCAAGTAAACCCAACAGGACAGAGGGAGGAGTATCTGCTGTGTTTTCATGGTAGGTGTATTGTATGGTTGTACAGCTGTTGCACTGCATCTGTTCTTGGGATGGGAACAAACAAAAGGTGCTGCTGAGAGAGAAAGCTGGACAGAGTTGACTTCCTAGGGCCTGGTAACAAAAGACTTCTTAGAAATAGTGAATCTAAAAGCCCTGAAAGATTTGCAGCTGGTGTTTCAACAGTGAAGATACGCAGAAAATTGGTGCTAAAATACCTATTCCTGATCCAATTTTCTGCAGTGCTTCTGATCAGCTTGCTTCTGGCTTAAAAGTTCTCTGTACTCGTGGCTCAGTACCACAGGTAGTCTTCTTTGCCCAGACAGGAGGGATTGTAGTTAATGTTCAGTAAAACAGGTGTTTGATTATCCTGATTAAGGCCTTTCAAACTTTGGAATTCTTGATAGAAGAGACTTTTAAAATGTCTTGTGTGTTACTTTTTCTTATAGCTGCTTTTATTGGCCCTTCAGGATAGTGTCATGGAAATGCACAGGAAGTCTTCAAAAACCCACTAGCAGTAGTTCTGAGTGTCTTACAGTAGGAGTAGCATAGTGTTCCCAGCTGCAGAAACAGATGGAATAATAACCTTAACCTTAATTGGTACAGAGAGACCCAGAATTCAAATACCTTTCAGTATCCAAGTACTCTTTAAGTCTAGACAGTGTCAAGGCAACCTGTGGGACTTGCAAGATCATGTACATTTTCTCAGTGGGAGAAATCCCTGTCAGAATGCTTTGTGTCTTCAAAACTGCTCGTGACTTGACATTACTTTTCTTGGCAGAGTTTGGTGTCTTTGTGGATTCCTATGGAAGACGCAGTAGGACTGATGACCTGAAGTGGAATCGCTTACCCTTAGCTTTTGGTAGGTGCAGGGGGAGGTTCACTGGGGTATGGACATCTCTGGAATGAGGAAACATACCTGTGGGAAAGGTATTCTTTGCTCTCAGCAGTTCCATTTCCTCTTCCCTCTCCCAGCTCTCCCAGAAACGATGGCAATTTTCACATGACGGCTATCATTACAAATCCAAATGGCAGACCTTCTGAGGTGTAAACAGTTGAGACAGACTAAAGTGATGTGTTCCATTAATGTTCTTAGCTTGACAGCGACTAAACTGGCTAGTGGAATTTTTGATGATGCTTGGAAATACCTGAAATAGTCAAGAATATATCATTTCAGTGTGGCTCCTTCAGCCCTTTTGCATTACCCGCTGGATTTTGTTCAGTTAATAACCCATTTTTATGCCTTATTCATATTATTTCAGTTAGTAAAATTTCTTAGGATACAGATGGTTTTATGGCAGCAATTCTCAAAGCTCCTGTCTCTCTTCTTAGTAATTTTGTTTGTAATAAGACATCACAGAAAATGTGCTCTTCCTAGCTTTTCCCAGTGGGCTTCCCAGCATTCTGTTGTGTTCACAGAACATTTTAATAAGTTTCTAACAGATAACTTTATATTGTATTTCTCCTGCCTCTGTGATGTTCCTTCAGCCTATAGGGAGCCTTATCTGTTTGTGACCCACTTCAATTCCCTTGAAGTGATAGAGATTCAGGCACGGGCTTCTCTAGGGTAAGTTGTTCTCTTTTCATTCTTTTGAGCAGCGTGTGCCAGGAAAGGGTGCAGTGTTGTCATTGTAAATACTTTTTCCTGCAATTTTACCCAGAACTCCTGCACGAGCCCACTTGGAGATCCCAAATCCACGCTATCTAGGGCCTGCAATTTCATCTGGAGCTATCTACTTGGCCTCCTCTTACCAAGATAAATTAAGGGTGATCTGCTGTAAGGGCAATCTGGTGAAGGAGACCAACAATGAGCACCACAGAGGATCTTCTGCTACACGCAGGTATGGCTAAGCTGGTGTGTTATGGTCCTTGTGTAAGCAAACTCACTCCAGATATCCTTTCCCCCTTAAATGTTTGTTGCCCTCACTTCCTTCTTGGAGACAGAGGCCAGTGTTAGTCAGTTACTGTAGTGCTGGAATGGAACAAGAAACGTTCCTCTTGTTTTAAAATCCAGAGCACTGAGGAACATCAGGTCTGTAGGAATCTGTGGCGAATCTCTTCCACAAACACAAGAAGGGATGTTTTGAGCTCTTCAGCTGTTTTGTGTTGACCGTGACTTCGAAACAGGGTGAATTTAGAGTGCGATGGTGTGATACTAAATATCAACTGTCAGAATTTCTAAATCAAGAGTCGCTTTCTGTTAAAGGAGAGCATGGAGGGAGGCAAGGCTCAGCAGGGCAGTGGTACTTCAGGTGAGTGCACAAATACCACAGTTGATAGCGCTGCTGAAAACTGAAAAATGGGGATGCGTAGCTTATGGATCCATCTTTACACTTTTTAGCAGGGCTTAGGGAGGTCTGATTTTTCAGGTGAACACTACTAGAGATTTCGGGAGAGTTACATTTTTGCAAAGAGGAAATGTAACATGAGGTTTTTGTCGCTCAGCTGTTCGCGTCCATTATTTTTGAATGACAGCAGCCCTAACAAGAGAGGTCCTCCCACATACAACGAGCACATAACCAAGCGGGTAGCGTCGAGCCCAGGACCACCCGAAGGTCCCAGCCACCCTCGAGAACCAAGCACACCCCATCGGTACCGTGAGGGCAGGACAGAGCTGCGGAGGGACAAATCGCCTGGGCGACCACTGGAGAGGGAGAAATCTCCAGGCCGGCTTTTGAGCACCCGTAGAGAAAGGTCCCCTGGAAGATTGTTTGATGAAAGCAGCCGAGGACGAATGCCTGTGAGTGGTGCCAGAACTCCTCTTGCTCAAGTCAACAAGGTAAGTGGGGAGCTTGGAGATCGTCTCTGATCTCATGAAAAGATGTGGACTTTGGAAGGGCTGGTGGTGCTGTAAAGTGTAAGAGCAAATCCCATCTCACCCTGCTCCTATTGCAGAACATTTCAAGTTGTGTAACTTCCTGACCCTTCCCTTGCGTTAATTCCGTAACTGCAAAAGCAGCTTGACTTGAGAACAGGTTAAAGTTCTTGAGACATGAAAGTGAATGTTTTACTAATAGAAATCAAGTCACTGGTGGCTTGAGAGGGAGATAGTGGGAACCTGCCATGATCAGTGTGATGCTGGCGCTTACCTTTGTCAGTGGTTTAAGCATTAGGCCACCAGGAAGCAAGCAGACATGCAGCACTCAGTTGTAGCAGCAGTGGTGAGGTGATGTACTGCTTCTGGCACCTGTGCTTCTGTAGAAACAACACGTGCATTGTGTAACTGTCATTTTATTTCCCTGCCAGGTCTGGGACCAGTCTTCAGTGTAAGTCTCAGCTAGACAAAGTTACTCATCTTGACCTGCAGGAAAAAAAAAGGAAATATACTGAGTTATATGCACTCCATACGTCTGCTGCCCAGTTACCAAAACAGCATTTCTGGGCCAAAGCTAGCTTCATATCAGGAGATGTGATGCTTTTGAAGATTGTTCGCATCTCAGTTAATTTCTCTGCACTTTCCTGCACTCCTGTTTTTGCACTTTGTACTACTGTTACTCTTTCAAGCAGTTCATGAACTTTTTGTATTCACTATAGTCCCTAGTACTTCATCGAGGAAATTAAATGGGACCGGAGTCCCACCCCAGGTCTTCAGTGTGGTTAGCACCCCTTACCAGATAATTGATCATAGTTCTGAGATGTGCTGGGAATTCCTAATGGCCTGGAACCAGAAGGGCCAAGGTGACCGAGTCCTTCAATAGAAGGTGTGATTGGATATTCTCTACAGAACACGCACACAAAAATTACTTTTGGTAAATCTGTTCACCTGCCACTTTTGAGAGTTATTTTGTTCTCACTAGAATTGCTCTAGAGCAGCTCTGTTGGGGAGGGAAGAACCCTGCTTTAAATGAGCCCGCGTGCCCTACTCCAAGACAAAGTGCATTATCTATAAGCTACTGGGGTGTTAAGACTTTATCCAGGTCTTCTGCATGACAGTTCACTGCATGCTGCTGCACCATCACTGGCTGCTCTCTCCTTTTAGGTTGCTTTGCTGAGTAGTGTATTGTACCTCACTTGTAAATTAACTGAACCTCTAGATTACGCTGCAAAATAACTGGTAATTACTCTGGCAATTTGGCAAAGAAGAGTTAACGAGCCTTATTCTATGACAAGAATTACAGTCACACCTCTTCTCTCTGCATTAAACACGGTCCATTCAGAGGTTACACCACAGAGCTCGGCTCAGACCCCAAGAGGACCTTCCCCAGAGAGAAAAGCAGCACAGAGCTGGGCCCTCCCTGTGACCTGTAGCTTGTCATACAATAAGAACCGACTGTCACTGCACAAGAGGATACTCACAATGAACAGCTTTAGCAGTTACTGACACCTTGGCCTTTGCTTCTGCATATCTAACCTTGAGCCATTTATTGCTTCCTATTCTCTTTTGCCGTGACCATGAAGCAGAGAGCAAATGATTTTCAAAGCAGGTTTTGACCATTCAGTCTGCGATAGCGACATCCTAAGTGAACAACCACGTTCTTTACAACTGGAAAGAGCAAAACTGCGTCCAATCTTCCCTTGGCCATCCTCTTAAACTTCTGCTAGTCCCTTGCAAGCCCGTGCTAACCTGTTCTAAAGATCCATAAGAAGTCAAATGTCCTTTGTCAGTGTCCTTAGGCAAGTTTCATGAATATTGTACTCCGTTCTCTTGTCTGTTGGGTTATTTTAGATCAGATGATAGGGCAGGAAACTTGCTGAAAGTTTTGTCTCCTGGTCTGAATACTTTGAAAGGTCAATGAGATCAGTCTTTAAATCTTTGCATCTCATGGAAGATCTTCAAGACCTCAGAAATGGGCCTGTTGAGTCCTGCAAGCGTATCTCTTGTGTCTTGTTTGTGAAATGCTTCCTGCTATAGAAATAGCTCAAAGGACTGTACATACTTACAAGAAAATTTATATTCGTAACAAAAAGGGAATTGAATTGGTTTCTACTTTTTTATTGTAAACTGTGTGTTTTTCAACACTAGCTTTTTTGTTTTAATGGTGGTTGTGGACAGCCATCTTCAGACACCGGAGGGGCCTCAGCTCCTCCTAGCTCCCATGAGGAAATAATTGTAACATTAAATTGCAACTGAAGCTTGTTAGCGTAAATGAGATTTTAGGTATCTAAAAAATACAGGAATTTTCTTCATTACCTTTTTATTATCGATAAGGGAGGGAACTAGAGGGACAGTTCAAAGCTCCACCTGGAAAGTATTGAACTTTGTTGTTGAACAATAACCAAATAAAACAAATAACTATCTTGACTGGCATGGTGAAATGAACGCTTCCTTCTACACAGAGTATCCCAAAGCCATCCCAATATTGCACCCAGCAGTAGAAGCTGTGTAATCTATAGGCATCGATGCTTACCAAAGAGCTGACCTTGACTATTTAGCATTTTAGTAGTTGTTATCCCTGAACAAGTAGCATAAGTGGCTTCACAAAAGCAAAGCATGTTCATACGAACGGCAACAGATGGATTTGTCCACCTATTTTACTATAGCAGCAGTGAGCTGCGAACACCTACAGCTAAATTCTGCCCTCACATACTTAACCAGTGATGTGGGTAGAGCTAAGACACATGTGAGTATAAGGGAGAAGAACGTGGCCCTGCTGAACGACCCGTACATTTTGAGCTGGAATAAAGAAACATCGTCTAATTAGCACTAGTGTGATCTAACGACAGGTTTGGGATTTATCCCAGCAGTGCACTGGTAGCAAAGGGGACAGATAGCTGCTCATCCCACTGCTGCAACATGCTGGTGCTTCAAGGCCTAATAGCTGCAACTTTTTAAGAAAAGAAACGCTCACAGATCTAATTCAGATTGAGTACAACCTGCAGAGTTGCTGTACATCTTAACTTACACCTGCTGGGAAAACTTGCTAGATCAGACTTAAATGTAAATACATCTATTTTTAACTGAACCAGTTTTTACAGGGTCTGAAGTATTCTTTCACAGGAAGAGGTTTTTAATATTCACACTGCTGCCTACGGTAACTTAATTTGTCCTCCTACTGTTCAGTGTTTTTGGTTTTGTGCACACAGCCGCCCCCTTACCCCCAATAAAGGGCTTGTTGGAGGGTGTGTGGGAGGGTTACTAATAGCTCCGATTACATTTTGGTCTACATGGCATTCTTCATGAAAATGCTCTACATAAAAAAAAACCAAGCTGCTTGATTTATCTATTGTGCCTACTATCTGATGTATATGATGAAATGCTAACTTGTTAAATGTTCATTTCTATTTTACTGTGCACAAAGAATACTTATTTAAAGCTCATTGTTGCAGTCCTATGATGCATGATCAGAATTGTAACAAAACTAAAATAATCCAGAAACTGGTGGAGTAAAAGAAATTACTTATCAAGCCTTTTGATTATCAAGAACCCTGCACAAAACACTTCAGCTCGACCACCACGTGAGTGCTGACTTAGGGGCGGGGGGTGGGGGACAGGAGCTCTCCTTATTTACAGAATACAAGGCTTACTCCAGAGTGAGTGCAACAAAAGGCACTGAAAAAATAAAGCAACAGCTCTCTTAGCAACAGCCGAGAATAAACATAACAGCACAGACTGCGAGATGTGGGTGGGGGCTTTAAGTGAGCTAATAAATCCAGCTCCTGTTTTTGCTTTTGGAGGGATTTGATTCATCCCATTACAAGAAGGGACTGCAGTGCAATTAATCTCATTCATTCACCTGTCAAGCAGAAGACAATTTAGCAAAAAAATAATAAAAGCAACAACTTCTCCTTTCCAAGGAGAAACCAAACCAAACCCACTCACCTCTTCTGTCAGCACTCCAGCAGCCAGAGCCCGAGCCCACGGTTGCTGACCAGAAAGCAATGTGGGTGCTGAGGGTACCTGGCTCACAGGAGGAAAGCTGTGGCTGCCATAGGTGCCAGAGAATGCCACACCACAGCACATGCCCCCCATGGGCCTTTGGGCAGCTGTGCTCCCTCAGCCAGAGCAAAGAAAGGTGGAGGTGATCACAGAAGTAAAGGCAGCAGAGCCCTTGGCGTGGTGTGCTGGGCTTTGTCATCCAGCCCCTCTGGAGGGGTTTCTGAAGGGCACAAGCAGAGCATTCTGTGGGCAGCTGCAGGAGTTAGCAGTGTGCTGCCAGCTGCACGCCACGGAACAAATGCTCTTTACCTTCTGAGAGATGGCTGCAGTCTGCAAATCTAAAAAACAGCTTCCTGTAATGTGTTTGGCTCCAGCCTGTGGCTCCATCATCTCATTGCTGACTGAAGCCTGCAGTGAGTCATGCCTGTATTAATTGGGGGGAAAAAATAATCCACATGGCCACATCCATAAATACTTGTGTACTTCCACCTCTCTTTTCTATTCTCCACGTCTCAGAGTTCCTGCTTCTTCAGTCTTTGCCACGCACAAAACTTTGCTTTGCAAGAAAAAGAAATAAGTTACCTCTAAGCTGCTCCTCTATTCTTTCAGGACAATAAACATTTCTGATCAAACACCACGTCCACATTTACTATGCTGACAGCAAAGCATGAGAACCCCGATCGCATTGCTGCAGCATGACAGCTCATCTGCACTACAGCTGCACCATTGTGGAAGCTGCTATGGAAAAAGTCATTGCTTACTTAATGAAAGCATGAAAGTTCTCTGTGGCAGAAGAACAAAGAATGGCTGTGGTCACAGTAACCTACCAAAGCATGCTTCCATGTGGAAATTTGACAGCATCTCACCAGAAGACAAATAGAAACAAACCATCACACGCTGTCATGGACAAACAAAACAACCTCCACACACATAAAGCCACGTGCACAAGGAGTGGCTGTAACAAAAACATCCACGGGGGGGCTGAAGGCCAATATCAAGTTTTTTCTGACCTGATCACTGGGGCTTGTGACAAATAATTGGACTCTTCTTCCTGTAAAACTTTGCATTACAAATACATGCTAGCACACTCTTCAACTATGCAACTATGGGTGAAAAGCTCACCCAGTCCACCAAGGCCTAAAAACCACCATCATCTCCCACTTATGGCTCAAAACACAGGACAACTCAAGGAAGTGTAGGCCACCAAGAAAATGGGAAAGATAGAAACAAAGCAAGTCAACCATTTCCTTGAAAATGTTTTATTTATTCGTTTCTAACAAGGCTGAAAACAAAAGCAATTCCATATTTCAGAATAGCAGATAATTTCCATAGCACAGGATGAAGAGTTTTCAAAGAAAACCATTGCACTGTACCCAGATCTACTGAGCTACTCAGAATATTGCAACGAGGCTAGTGAACAGAGTGGAGGACGGCAAGTCCCCCTCCGCTGTGGCTGGTTCCACTGAGTGCTGGCTGCTTTTGTCCCCACTTAACTCCCCACTGATTTGTTCAATGAGCTCTTCCCCACTGTAGGAGAGAGGCTGGTTATCATTGGCACAGGCACTGATGCTCTCAGGCACCAAACACCAACAGGAACAGACCCAGCTGGTCAGCCCCAAGCTGCTTCCCCCCAGGACAGACCTGAGGCATGCTGGCTGGCAGTTTTACGTTAGCATTGCATTTATTTTGGGATAAAACAGGCTGCAAGTACCTGTAAGTACACACAGGCAACCTGGTATTACTATATTCACTTCCTTAGAAAATATGAATAGACTGAAATGTGCAGAGATGGCCACAGGCCTGGCTTTGGAAGCACCAAGGATTTTCTACCTGCAGTCGATGCTGCAACCTGGCGCAGGAGCCCAGCTCTAGCTGGACTTGACCAGCAGTCAAGTCTGGCCACTGGGATACAGCTAACTTACAGTCACCTTTGCATTGGCTGACAGAGGCTGCTGCTGAAGAACAAGACCCTACACTGAACCTACTGCTGTCCTTTCAGCTACCTCACCCTGCATGACAAAGTCATCGGTGACTGCAAGGGAATTTGGTTGCAAAAAAGCAGATTACTGCAAGACACTTCTAGGATTGACAGAAAAACCCAGCCATTAAAAACAATTGTCTTTACCACAGATTCCACAGGGGAAAAAGTTGTAATTCAGTTCTCACGAAGAGAAAAACTACAGAGCTATTCACAGTAGAAACAGAGCATCCCAATCTACTGTAAAATAAAAATGAGCCCGTAGGTGATTGTGTTGATGGTTTAGCCTAGAAAGGCTGCTACAAAATAATCATCACTATTCACACTTATTTCAGCCATGCGAGTTTGGAACTTGCTACTGAAATAACTGTGGCATTGATGCATTCTAAGTGATGAAGCAGTTATAATAGGCTTGCTTTTGCTGAATGCTGAGCTCAGATAAGATTCCACAAGAATCCCGAACTTTCTAGACTTTGAGCTGGCTTGTTTCTTACCATTTATCTCACTGAAAGTCCTTAATCTTTACTACTCTCACATTTTCAGCCTTATTGTATTGGTGCTTGCTTTTCTTCTTTGAAGTGAGCTGACCATGGCACTGACATATCTGCCATAGGTCTAGCTGACACGAAGCTGCCATTTCCAAGAACTTCCACAGTGGGATCAGGAAAATAAGGCAAATGTAGGAGAACCTGAAGTCTCAGAAACAACATGAAGTCAGAGTTCATTTGCTACAGCACAGAGGAGGAATACATTTGGTGAAGAGAAGCATTTTCTTCTGAGACTGCACTGGCCCAGAACGCTTGGTGACAAGCTACTATGATGTTCATATTGGCTTGTATAGCAAGGTAGTCACGTATTTCTTCTTGTAACGATGCGTAGCACTGAGCACCATCACCCCATCCTACAGGAGATGGAAAACAAGTGAGCATACGACACGGTTATCTGAAAGCTGCAAGTGTGAAGAACGTGCCCTGGCCTCTCACCTTGATAGAAAGGGCATAGAGGTGGTTCAGCATGACATGGTTGGGTTCAGGAAGCAAAGCAGGATCACACTGGGGAAAAAAAAGAGAATGAGAGACAGCGTGAAAACACCAGAACTCACAGTTTACTTCTCAGGGCTCATGGGTGATAAACACCATCTGCAACAAGCTGCATGCTCACATACATCATGCTGCTTCGTACACACGGCCCTCCAGCAAACACAGACAAAGTTTCAAAACAAACCAAGATCCCTCCAGCGTGAAACTCTGAGTCCTCACTGCCACCATGGAGCAGATCTCAGTTACTTCTTACGTGCTTCTGACCTTTTAAATGCTGTAGTTCAAAGATTGGGGATTTCTGGCTGTAAAACAGCAATCCAGTTCTCTTTTCAATTTTGAAGAAGAGTCAAGTTAGAGAAATTGTTTCAGATGGATCCATCTGGATCCATAAAACTCCCTGTGTTAAATAGGGAATTTTCCAACATGGCATCTATTCTAAGGCTCTTCCTTGAGTGCTCTCTGTCTGCACCCCGATTTTTCCCCATCCATTTGGGTTCTCAAGGCCCTTATTCAGCAGACAGACTGAGGTACTCACAGAAATGCCTGTGTCCTTGTTCAGGATGACCTGCAGCAGGTGTGGGGGAAGAATGGGTGGAGATTTAAAGCGCTCCTCTGCCTTACAGACATAGGGCTCCTGGTGGTACGGTCCTGGAGGAGAACTTGACAACTCTGTCAGAGAGATGTGAAATATTTACTCTTAAATATCTGCTCTTTATACCTATGTCTTCCAGTCCTCCAGGTGAATATCCATTTATCCATATATTCTCATATCCAGGAACACGAGGCCAAAAGAAAAGCATGGCTTCTAAAAGCACATGAGCTGCAGCAGCAGATGCAATACCACAGGATCAGTCACTGTAAGTGATTTAAGATACCCAAAGTCTGCCTGCCTTCACACCAGCTATGTGGGTTTGGGTGCTGAGTGCCTACTGCACTTCAGACCTTCCCTGCCACCTCTGCCAGGCACTAGTGCAGCAAACACTTAATATCAAACACTGTGCCAGAGTGTTACCTCCGAGGGAAGGACCAAAATCACACACAGACATGGAAAAGGTGGAAAGAGACACTTCCACTTTCTTCCTCTGTGCATTTGTGATGCCTGAGAGCCTGACACAAAGGGAGGTGGATTTATATAGGGCTCTAACTCCAGGCATAAAGGAAGGTGAAAGTTTGAACAGCTTTAACAAACATGATACAAAATCACTAACAAGCTCATACCAGACATGTCAGAACACTTCTGGGAGTCCACCATCAAAGCATCAAATACTTCAAAGTCAGTTTTCTTCACCTGGATGACGTTGTTGACAGTACCCAGCTGGCTGGTTACAACAGGCTGGGAAGTGAAGAGATACAGAAGCCAGAATAAAAACGCTTGCAGACAATTAGGATTCTCAAAATTATGCAATTAGCACAAATGAGATACTTTGCTTTTAAAACAGGCTGGTTACCAGATGGGGAAGGAGTTGACCACTGCAGTGGACTGTTCAGTTAAGGGACTGGTGCAGTATTTAGGGCTGGCGATGGTCTTGTGTCAATTGAACTCGCCAAGTCCACATGACTTGGGCACAGACAGCAAGCACAGCACAGGGAGATTTGGGCTGTCAGAAATGTTGTAATGCTTTAAAGACAGTTTGGCACCAGACAAGAAAAGTTCACAATCTCTTTAAAATGAAGACCCAACAGATCTCAACACCCATTTGTTACACAGCCTCCAGTCCTTGGGGGCTGTCAGTCTGATGGCATCACCTGCAGGGATCACTGTCTCTCACCAGCTTCATCTGTTTCTATTGTTAATAAACAAAAAACATCTACATCTACTGGTACAGAAATCAACCAGTTTCTCCTCTTCACATACCTCAAGGAAGAAATACAGTGCACTGAAGAAAATACTACCTCTGAAGGATCATGTGTCCACTGCCCATCCACAAAGAACTTGTACTGGTGCTCTCCTTCTGGCAGGTCCAGGATTGCCACAAAGTTGTTGTGACTGGAATTGAAGACAAACAGTCACCCCTGAAATACTCTGAGAAGTGAACCAGCCTACACACTGTGACAAACGTTGTAGCACAGACACAACCCCTTTAGCATGCAAAAACTTCAAAATGCATCCACAGATCCTTCCCCAGTGACAGCCAGCCCTTCAGTGAGGTCTAAGAGAGGTACAGCCAGGCTCCACCTCTTCCTATCACACAGCTGAATTGCTTTCACCTGTGCTCCCAGGGCTGACTGGGACCTTTCCCCAGCTGCTCAATTCAGGCTGGGACTCAACAGTTCCCACACAAACTCAAACAGGCCATTGACGCCACTTCTTCTCTTCACTTCTTCTGAAGCAAGGAGCACAATGAACTCCGATACTTCAGCAGATGCCATTCCCAAACAGCCTCTAAACAGCTCGGATATCTCCTCCCCTGCAGTACCAAACCTGATAGCAGATGAACCTGCTTTTTTTCAGAGCATTGCCACACAACCCAACTTTTATTCCCAGCCATCCAAAAGTCAAAAAAGAAAAACCAAAAGAAACTCAATCTCGGGGAGCTGAAGGAGAGCAGCTGCCAAGCAGTACATTAAGGCACAGTATGACACAAATATCAGCTAAGCACTTTTCCCATAGCTCTAATCATTCCTAGACATCACTGACACAGCAGAAGTGTGTTACCTCCTTGTCAAAGGAATTTTACTCCAGTTGTTGAAGGACCCAGATAAATACACTTCTTTCCCTCCTCCGGTCCAGCGAAAGACTGTTGGTCGAGCTTGAGTAGGGGTTTTATCACTCACTTCCAGATCCTGTTGCCAAGCCAGGAACTCTTCTTTATCCAATGGCGCCTACGAGCACAACATCCTGATCAATACAAGTTCCCTCTTTGCAACCTTAGACAGCTTGCATTTCACGCCATTTAATTCTGTGCTTAGGTGCAATTTCATAAGATTAGACTTACATTTGTTAGCAAGTATTTTGCAAAGATGCTAAAAGCCTTCCAAATTGATAGAAAGAATGGATGGTAACGTAAAAAAGAAACAACCTGAGCTCATGAAAGCTTTCAAAATACACTGCTATAAGGAGTGAGGAAAAGAAGAATTAAGAGGAAATACACTTAAGAAGCAGTGAGATTGGGGTGGGCACAAAACTCGAGGTTAGATCCGGAAAGGTTCCAGCAAAGTTCCAGCAAAGTTCCAGCAAAGTTCCAGCAAAGTTCCAGCAAAGTTCCAGCAAAGTTCCAGCATGCAGCTGTTAGGTATTCTCACAAAACCCAAAACATAGCAAGAAGTTTCCAGCGATCCCCCTCAGAATGAGCAGAAAAAGCAGCTAAGGGATCTTTTCATATGAAAAATAACAGACAGATGAAACAACGCGGGTGACTGCAAGCGCATTAAGGATGGGAAGGAAGACGGGGCACTGCAATTAACGGGTAAGGCTGTGAGGCACCCGAAGGCAAGCGGCAGCCTACCTTCATCTCCTCCGAATGGAACAAGTCCGCATCTTCGGGACTGTCCATTAGGATCTTGGGTCTGTCCCCATCCTTGGTGCCGCCGGCTCCTCCCGCACCATCAGCCCGGGATGCTTTGTGCCCATGCCGCTCCAGCCCGGCTCGCTCGCTGCTCGTGTTCCCCATTTTTAAGGGCCTAAAAGAGCAGACGCCAGGTTACCACGCGCATTTCACAAGCCGGATAACCAAGAAGCAAAGAAAACGGCATCCGAGCCGAACAGCAAGAAGCACCGCTCATCCGAACGCACCTGAGAACCGCAGCACGCTCAGCGCAGACGATAAACGACAGCTCTCAGCTCGGGAACGAGCGGCAAACGCGAAACGCCAGCGGCCACGCGTAACCCGCCGCCTTACGGAGCTCCCCGGGGCCGCCCGCCGCGCCCGCAGCCCCGCCCGCACCGCTTCCGCTTCCGCGTGCCCCGCCATTCGCCCGGACGGCAGCTGGCCCCGCGCCGCTGGTTCCCGCTCGACGGCCGTGCGGTGCTCGGCGCTGCCCCGCTCCGGGCCTTTACCGCCGCCCCGCGTCTGTTTTATCGTTGCCAAATGGCTGCGAAGGGCGGCGGGCAGCCGCTCTCAGGCAGCTCGTGGGGCTCCGGATTGATTCGGGGATGAGAAACGAGTGAGCACCGCGCCGGGCAGGAAATGCGTTGCGATTGTGCGGTGGTGGCTGCAGCGCTGCTCTGAGCTGGAAGTTGGAAAGCTTTTCGCCGATCCCGCACGGAGTTCCACGCCGTGGTTCTGGATCTGTCTCACGTCCCCCGAGCTCTGAGTCCGCTGCTTTCTCCTTTCTCTGATGCAGGCTGCGCTTTGGGCCGCGTTTCCCTTTGCAAGAGAACTGCTTTTTATTCTCGGACCAAACGGACGGAAGGGGTTTTTTTTTGCTCTGTCGGATCCCTGTGGCACGTTGTGACGAGCAGGAAGAATTCTGCTGGGCTCGACAGATTCCCCGTGCCCAGCCCTGGGAGCGTGGCTGGCTCCTGCCGCCCCCCTGCAGGAACAGCTGCTGCTAATTTGTCTTCCGTGGGCAGAATGCCTGAGCATGGGAGCACCCATCGCAGGGCTTGTGAGCCCATCCCCAGCTCCCGCAGAGCTCTCACACTGCTACAAAATGCAGCTGTTGTTGTTTTGATACTTAACACAGGTTAGCACTCTGCCTGCAGACCCGATGGTTTGGTTTCCCCTGACACCAATGTGCACGCAGGGCAGGTTGGAGGTTCACAGCGCTGCGTTTTGAGCCACTGTGACAGCCTGCAGAGCCAGATGCACTGCAAGCAGCAGCATCTCCACTTTAGGGCTCATCTCTGCTTTACAATGGTTTTGTTATATACAAAAAACCACAGACTGGTAACAGACTCCAGAATAAAGCCTGCTGATAGCCCACAAGGCTGTTGGTAAGGAAAGTCCAAGCTTGTCTTGATTTAAAGCCTTGGTATTAAGATAGAATGGTTGCTCCCCACGCAGCGTCGCTCCAAAGCCTTTGGGAGCTCCTTGCCTTGGATGGGATGGAAGCAGTGGACGCATGCATGGTCATCACATGCACTGCAGTATCATTTTCTCCTGTCAGCCTGAAGGAGAGCCCAGCTCACTCACAGCTGTTCCTAAAGGAGATGTGGGAAGTGAGAGCTCAGCTGCAGACATGCCACGATGGCCTGGCAGAGCTCATCCGCCCGCTCAATCTCCGGAGCACTGCAGTTTTGCTCCTCCCTTTCATGGGAGGCAAATCTGTGATGTTTTTTTGCCTCCTTCCATGCTCTGCAATCTGAAGGGCATACAAAACTCCCCCTGCCTCACCCAGGGCCTGTCTCCACATTCTAAAGGAGGACTACAAACTCCCTTTCCTTCACCTTTCTTAACCTTCCTGCTCTTATTGCTACAGGAGGACATAACAGCGTTCTTCCACCCAGTCTTCCATATTTCTTCACCACAAATGAGGTTCCTGGTTAGTGAGAATACCAGAGGAATCAGTTGCCATTGGAACCGTCTGCTGTTGACAGATGACAAGCTTCAGTTTTGCCATGTTTATGAGACAAGGGACGCAGCAACAGGCCACTTAGCCTTTAATCAGCACTCCTTGCATAGGTAATATCATTTATCAATCACAATATCAATTTCTCATCAGGTGTTCAGCTGTGTACTCTGCTCTACAACTCCAGGGGATGCCCATGAATAGTGACTTTAAATGTTTTCACCAAGAAGAATTAGACAAAATGATGAGCCAGAAATCCCCATCTTGCCTTTAAAAGCATGACTTCCCCAGTCGTCAGCCAGAGGGAAATGATGCTGTGTTGTGTGACTATTGCAAAACCTTTTAGTTAAATACAAAGGCAGCACTCAACAATATCTTGTTCAGGACACAGCTAGGGTTAACTACCCACATCTCCACAGAAAGTATCACGTAAATTGCATGATAAATTGCAACTACAGTTTAAATGGAGTCAAGTGAATGCTGAGGAGTTGACATCTTTACCATTCAGTCAGCCCTACGCTCTAGAGCTACCACTTCCCATCCTTCTTCATCAGCTAACACAAGGAAGGGATGTTACAACCATCAGTGCTGTAGGTCGAAGTCCCACTTGACTTGTTTGGATGATCTCCTGGAGTTGGTTAAAATCCAAAGTGGCTGAACTCTGGTTGAGATGCATGTAGATGCGGCTGCCATGTTTCATCACCTGCTCTGGTGTGCATCCCTTCATTTCATTGGAGCTTCCCCTTCTCTTGCCTGAAATGTGTTGAAAAATCAAATGTAGTGGCCAAATATCTTGGACTGTGTGTTTTAAAATCCTGATGTATCCGTTGGTACTGACAGCACAAGCTTATTTAGCCAGAGAAGTAGCTACAAGCTAAGTGGAAGCTGACTCAGCCCTGCAGATAGATACATAGAAACAGAGGAGCCATCCTCAGTCATGAGCTAGCAGATCAAATTCAGACATGACACAGATCACATTATAAAGGATATATGAGCAAGTGCTCCTTGTAGCCTCTGTGCCACAGAGAACAAGTGAGTCAGCTGGCAGCAGCAGCAGAATTTATCCTAGAGCCCAAGACAGGAAAAAAGAAACCGCAGAAACCTCCCCAGTAAATTTCTATAACCTTCCGTTCTACCTTGGCCTGCTGTGTTTGTTCCTCCAGCTTTCTATTGCTTGAGCGTTCCCTCTCATACCACCCTTCTCCATTTAGGTCACTTCTGAATATAGCCCATTTGGCCGGGCTGCAGAGGAAGTCAAGTTGGGCCGCCTCCTTAAAGGCTCACTCACATTTCAAGGCAGGTGTGCCGCCGTGGTGCATGCAGAACAACATGCAGAACATGCCGTCGTGTTTGGGAGGTGGAAAATGGTGAGTGAGCATAAAAACCACTTGTGGGCAGAGCACCGCATCCCTGCTCAGCATCTCTCCTCCAACACAGCACTGCACACCTTCAGTGACCTGCCTGTGCACTGCCTATGATTCTTGGAAGAGCTGCAGGCATGCGGACTGTCCTGCACACAGCAGGATGTGGCTTACCAACTTAGTCCCATGTCAATTCCTTTCATTTAAATCTCACTTGTTTTGGGGAATCCGGTATTTCAAATGCATTCTCTTGTGCATGTATGCACACACAGCACATACAAAATAAAGGCTAACTCAGAGGGTGGCACAATCTCTTCCCTACTGATGCAAATTAGGAACAAAATCCATCTTCAGTACTGGCAAGGCCAGCGTCCAGGTAAGGAAAAGAGCCTAGTGGGAGATGTGTGCAGATGTATCCAGCCTCATTTTGAGATGATGAGGGCCAAGAGGCAAAGCACAGCTCATACTGTGTACCCATAGATACAGGCACAAAAGCAACAGATCCTGGAGCCATGAGCCACAGTGCTCACAGACTGTGGTTGCAGCCACACAAACTGAGGAACCAGCGCTGATGTTCAAGACGTGCTTGCAGGGAGGCACCTGAAGAATTCCACGTTGTCCTCTTGATGTTTTCTTTGCTGTGCAATGTGATGAAATGCACACCCCGTGCTGTCTGAGTGTCTGGCTGACCCCCTTCAGACAGCAGCAAAGAAACTCCTCGTATATTTAGAAGCCATGCTCTAAGGTTACGTATCAAGATACAGGCACGCTGCTGTTTTGCAGAATGCAGCCGCCCTGGAAGAAGCAAAAGATGCTAATCTGATCCAGGAGCTGAGGCCAGCAATTTCAAGTTTCCATCTGTCTCTGCCTGTAATACATGCAGGAAGGAAAAGAGAGTTGGACTCTGGGCAATAAGTGGTGCCTTCAGCATGCAGGAAGACTGCAGAAAAAACTGGAAGCCTGGAGCAGCTGTGTGAAAGGAAGACTATTCTCCTGACCAGGGCACAGATGTTGAATTGAAATACATCTTACTGCTTTCCCCCCCCCCCCCCCCCTCTATTTCACAAAATAGCAAAAATCACAACATGCTCAAGACAACTCTTGTTTTCTCCATCTGCCTTGGCAGCTGCAATGCATAGTAATAACGGGTCAAATCCAAATCCAGACAGATGGTGATGAAGGACATGTAATCTCCCGTGCCTGTCGTAGGTACTGAAATTTGTTTGCGTGGCTCTCAAAAGAAGACATTAATTTCTCAGTCAGACAACAGCATCTTGCCTTGCACAGCTACTGCTGGCACCCAAGGTCTTGAGGCTCATGTAGTGAGATGTTATTTCCTCTTCTTCAAACTGGATTAAGATGCTGATTACCTCACTTTGTCTGGGTCCATCAAACCCACAACAGCATGATTTGGTTGGACAAGGAGTGCATTCATTTCCAGCACAAGAGGGGAGGAGAAGGATTTGTGTTCAACTGCATTTCTCAAGCATGGTTGGAAGCATATGCAAGCATAAATAAATGAAGAGAAATGATATCAATATATCAGTAAAGCAAAAATAAGATTACCTATGACACAGAAGCACTAAAGGACATTAGAGGAATTGCTGCATTTCCCCATATCTGTCACATCAAGTGGTTTAATGTAAAGCTTTTATTTTTATACCAATCAATAGCACTGTGAGGTAGCAGCATTTATCTTCAGAAGCACCAAAGTTACAACGGCTCAATTCCCATTTATCCTATGAGTGAGATTTCAGAGATATTTATGAGCCTCAAGATGCAAGTTAGATTTCCACTATGGTTTTCAAAAGCATCCGAACAAACCAGGTGACTTGCTCCTATTGATCTACACTCTGCTTAGGCACTCCGAGAAACTACTTCAAGTTGTGTATCCTCTAATGCTCAGAGAACTTGGAAACTCTTTCTCTCCTCCCATTCCACGTGCTTTGGTTTCAGTGGCAGTGCTGGGATGGAATATTCTGTGCACAAAGTGTTACTGCAGTGATGCAGTGGTGTTCACCTGGATGAGTGCAATGCAAAGCAGTGGGTGCTGACCTGTGTCACCTGTTGGAGTGAGCTCACCTGGCTGCCTTTCCCAGCCGTGGTAGGAAAGCCTCATTGAGAACACTGATTCTGAATATTCTGAATATTTCTGAATATTGCCCCACCACTCTTTCTCTGGATGCTGCCTCGAAAACAAAGCCAACAGCCCAACCTGCTGAATGGTAGCTCATCTCAAACGACTTCTGCACGTTTTAGCTGCAGTGCAGATCGGTTCAACAGCACAAAGCAGGGCAGAAATCCCACGTTTGCTTCCAGTGACTTACCTCTGAAATCACCCGATAAGTTTGAGAAAGGGAAATCACTGTTTGAAACAAAAAACAGGAAAGAAACTTCCCACATACCGGAATGGAGATGAAGTAAAAGTGATTTTATTCCACTTCTCAATGACAGTTGTATCATATCTGATAATAAGGCAAGCTACTCAAAGTCCCACAAGACGTTATCAGACCACTGAAATAGTATTCAGAAAAACAAAGAGAAGTTCACAGAACAGCCACTTCTTGGGGTCATCACAACCAGTGGCCACATTCTGCCACGTACAAATTATATCAGTGTAAGTGCTGAAGGAATCAACTCATTCCACTGATTAAGAGTGAAGTTTTGTATTGGAGCAATTAAGGACAGGCTGCGCATCACTGACTTCAATGAAAAACAGAAGCTGGCAGAAAGAAAAGTGAAAAAAAGCACATTAAAAACACAATACCAAGGCACAGAAAATACATGCTGCTTCCAGGCATATGCTTTAACAAGTACAGATTGCTGGGAGACTTTTTTTTTCTTTTTTTTTTCTTTTTTTTCTTGAATAATAGGTGTACCACTGCCAGGCATGATTCATTGCTCACGTGCACCTGTACAACTCCCATGCATTTCTGGGTATTCAGTCCAGATTTATGTTACTGCAAGGAGAGTAAGTGTAAGTTGGCATCGCTTGCTGGAAGGTGTAGGAACAATCAAAGCAAATGGAGCCACAGTCACCAAAGATGCTGTCATCTGTGCCAACGCTCGCAGCTCGCTCCTCTGAACACGTCATATTTGGGTGATAAAAAGAAATACATTCTTTCCAACAGTTTTCAGCTAATTAAAACTAGTTGTCCCGCTCTACATTTTCGTAAGGTATTGAGAAACTGCAGTAATTTAGAGGGCATCCATTGTGCAGCCTAAGGCTGTTCACTGAGGGGAAACTCAGGATCAGCAAGTCTACGTGAATCAGTGAGTGTAGAAAAGTCTGTCCATCTCCGTGCTGATATATGGACTATTCATAGCAAGACGAGAGGGTGAATTAAAAATAAGACAGGAACAAAGCAGAACACAATGAAACAATGCGACTTGCTATAGGAACAGAGGGATGAGAGAGAACATCTATTTAAAAAGAGCTTTTGTGAGATAAAAAAAGAAAAACTTCTTATATACATGGAGTTTAAAGAGGAAAATGTGATCAGTGCAACTTTAGTGCAGGTCTGGAGCGGAGTTAAGGGAGTTCAGCAAGGAAGGACAACAAAACAAGAGGAAATCAATAAAAATACGGATGTTACGGAACAAAAGTAACTTCTAAGAATGAAGGGATTGAAATCGGTCCCAGGTGGTGAAAAACCCAATGCAAAGACATAAAGGCTGGGGGTGACAGGAGAAAGCAGCCACCAAGTCAGAGTACACCCACAGCCTTACAAAATCACACCGTGGGATAAACCACCAACCCGTTGTTCTGATTTTGTTATGTTGAGACTATTGTACAGGAATACAAAAACCCTTCATGGCCTGATCCAAAACCCACTGAAGGTGACAGGAGTTCCACCAGCTCCAGCAGGCTGTGCATCAGAGCTTACACTGTGCACTAGAAACAGTCAAGACAGGTTGGCTTTGGCTTGGCTCAGCCAGGGAACGTCATGGACCCAGCACACATTTCATGTAAGTGAGAAAGAAAAGGGAGCTGTTAGGGCAAGGTAAGGGTAAAATTAAATTAGGGTAAAATTAAAAAAAAAACAAACATCAACACTTCTTTATACTGAGGTTCTGTATAAATAAATAGTTTGGAAAACCTGGTCACACCATGCTGATTTACTGACTGGGCTATCATTGCGTCCATCAGCGACATGCCTCTGCAGACTTGTAGGGTCAAATCTAACAGTCTGGGAAGATGGGTTTCCTTTTCTTCTTACTTTTCCTCTCCTGAGATTTACATGGTGATGTATTCCAAGTGCAGTCCTGGTCTTCAGATAGCATGCTGCAAGGACACAAAAATACGTTTTGTAAGGGGGAAAAGACAGAGAGTTTGCCTTGTGAGCTTAAATTATTAATTCTACAGATCTAATGGATACATTATTTAGTATCACTTGTACTCTTAAAAAACATCCCTCTAGATTAGTGGTTCAATACTGCTTTGAATCAAAGCAGTGTTTTTAATGGCACCAGGTATCTGTCAGTCTGAACAGAATTTTTCAATGCATGCTGGGATCTTCCAGTGGCAGGGAACGGGCTCTTACTTTGCTGAAGTTTGTGCCCTGTGCTTTGCTATCAGCAGATCGGTCCCTGCAGTCAGACAAGCAGGCTTCAATGAACCTTGCTTTGCTGTGGAAAGGCTACTAACAGGCTTCATGAAAGAATGGGAGAACGGAGGTACTGGGTGAGAGCAGACCCACAGCATCCTGCCCCTAACAGTGACGTGCTGCAGACGCCTAGAAGTGTGTAAGAAAAGCCCAAATCCTGGAGGATATTTCTCTCTTTATTGCCTTCCAGCTCAGGCAATCTGTAGCTTAGAAATTCTCTGAGGCTGAGATTGTATCTGCATCTTTGCATCTAAGCTTTCTTTCTTAACTTCTCTTGTTGCTGTTTCAAATAACTTGCATGTTTGGTGTCTGTTGCAAACAGCAGGAATCAGTTCCACAGCAGCACTGTATGTCACATGAAAAGTATCTTCTAGCTTAAAGCTGCTTTCCCCTGATATCTCTCGATCTCATTCATAAGAGACATCAAATAACCCCCCTCTACCTTCTTTCGCTGCCTCCAACTGCTTGCCTTTGACTCCCACATTTTCCAAGCCAAAGAGTCCATGTTCATTTTGTCTTCCCACATGCAGAGATTTTTTTCATACCTTTCAGATCTTCTCTATTATTTTTTTTTTTTTGTCTCCTACATCTTTTTTGAGAAAAGGGCCTCAGAAGCACAGGCACAATTCAGGATGTGGCTCAGAGCTGAGTGTCACCCATCAGTAAGTATTTAATCTCTCAATTCAATTTACTCTCTAGCCAGGCATACTGCAGGCATCACACACAGGCTGTGGCACACAGCACTGCCCAATTTCAGTTTGCTGTTATGTCTCCTCACAGCAGACAAATACAGCCCTTCTCTCACTGCAGTTCTTGATGGACAACATGCCTATGAGCACATATGCACAGTTATACTCAGTGGTGACATAAATACTGGTTTAAGTTACATCTGAGCAAGCAGTGGAAATGTAATTCAGTGCAATGGACTGGCAGGACACGAGTGCAGGAGAAGCTGACGAGATAGGTTAAAAGTTAGAGAAGGGAGTAAGTAGAAATTGGGCCTGGAGTGGAATGGGTGCACAGTGCAGCTTATCACTTGGTGACTGCACTCCATAGCAAGGAACACCCCAGTTTACGTTGATCAAAACAGACAAGTCAGTTCCAGCAATGAAAGTGATGATTTCCCCTTGTCTGCATTCAGGGTTATGACTGCAGAAAGTAGATGATTCCTAAGTGTGGGTGGGCCCTGTTCCGGGCTCTCTGTGTGTATATGTTTGTTAAAGATAACATGTCAATATTGAGGACAAATGAGGCTCTCCAAGGCAGCAGCACAAGCTCAGAGTTGGCTTTGCACTGAGTAAATATGCAAAATGGAAAGTCAGTGCTGTTGATTCCATGCAGGCACAGGTGTCTCCTGCTGTTATTCCTGTTTTACCTTGTTTGGCAAATGAGTAAACCAAGGAAAGCAAGTGAGGAAGCTTAAGGCTCCAAGGTAGGAGCCTGCTGAAAAGTGAAAGGACCTTCCTCTTCCTGAGCCTATCAGCCCCTGCTGGTCTTTTTTTCAGTAGGATGCATAACAGCCCTTTGAGTGTTCCTGTGGTCTGTGACTTGTTACCAGATGCAGGTCCATGATCTCATCACCAGATCCTGGGCAAAGAGAGCTCTGTGGGCAGCTTACTCCAGGTCACTCCCCTTAGCAAGCTATTCAAGTGTCACTGGCAATCACAAGCCACCGCAGGGATGAATTATGAGCATCAAAACTTCTTCTGTCATGCCCCTTCCCATTCATTCCATAATTCATAAGCAACAGATTTGGCTAGAACAGTCCAAATGAACTGCAGGATCATGTATGTCTGACCTTGCTGTCCTACAAGGAAGTATAATCATTAGTGGGAGTGTAATTACTGCTAGGCTTATTCAAACTGGGAATTTCTTGCACTCTTTCTCCACAGCTTCTACCATTTCTACCCACTGAGTGGGATTTCTCCTGGCTGGGGCTGGTGGGGTTCCAGGGGAACCTTTCTCAGCTCTGCTTAAAGCACAGGACTGAAGTCTCTTTCCAAAGCAGGACGGAACACACCACAGGCTTGAGTACCAAAAAGCAAGAAGAGATCTCAGAAAACAATGGGTGAATTTGTCTAGATTCTTTAATAGGGCACAAGTTCTGTTATTCAGAGGACACCGAGTTTCATCACATTAGACAGTGACCTTACCAAACTAGTCTTCTAGAAATACCATTCACAGTGAACAAATTACTTTCCAGTGAATGCTGAAGGAACTTATGTCCAGATCTGGAAAGATATCTGAGCACTCACTTCCTAACAGTTTCAATGAGAGATGCTCAAGAGTGGCAAAAAAGTTCTTTGGTGGTCAAGGTAAGAGTTTGCACAGACGATGGCATGAGACTGCAATTGCAGTGGTGATGAGCTGCAGGGCACTGCCTCCAAAACTCCCTGACACGTCAGATGCATTGGCCCAGACGAGGCTTCAGAAGATGCAGCTGTCAAGGTCACAGCTGTGGGGAATCCTTGGTGCTCCTCTTCAGAACTGGGGTGATTGTGGCCACTCTTGCAGGAGCTGCACTCTGACTGAGGTGAATGCCCATGGGACTGCAAAGCACTGGGGTGTACTGACCAACAGCACTGCTTTCTTCTGTGAAGACCAACAGGGGCTTCATGGAGACTTTGTAGAGGGGAGAGCCTGAGCTCCACCATGCAAAGGATGGACAACTAAATGTTGCACTTGAAAAAGAGCTGAACTGAGAGATTCCCACGATGGGGAAGGCCTGAAGTCTGCGAGTTCTGGCAGGAGAAGGAAAATCCTTTCCAGGATGAACAGCCAGCCCCTCAGAGCAGGTGAAGAATTCTACTGAAGGAGACGAGTGAGAATAGATGAAGTACCAACACAACTTGGAAACGAGATGGCAAACAGCAAGCATGGAGTTGTGCAAGAAGAAGAAAAGGGAGGTATCTTAATGACAATTTTCAGTGGGACTCGTATCCTTTAAGGCTAAGAAAAGCCAAAATGAATATCAGTGGGAGCAACTGGGCAATATGGTAGTTGGTAAATACATGAGAATGAATCCTGGAAAGGTCAAGTTTGTCACACATACTGGTGAAGTCTAAATTAACTTTCATGTAAAATACGTATGTGTATCATAGAAACATCAAACTGTGCCTCGTGGTAATCAAATAAATCAGTGACAGGGCTGACTCATCCCATTAAGGCCTTTTTGTACCAGTTTGCCAATGTCAAAGCATGTTTATTAAATCAACTAGGTTTACTTTGTGTGAGCAGAGATTATGTGGCTGCATGCAATGATGACAAAAGTACACGGATGTGAGACCACAGTGTGGAGCACACGATGCCATCCATGCCAGTCATATGGGCAAACTCAAAGAGACTCAGGTAAGCACAGAGGGTGGAAAGGGCAGCTGAGTGCCCCTATTGGCTCATTTCCATGTTAGAAAAATAAAGATTGTCACCCCTATCAAATACTTTCTTAGAAACAAGGGATCTCCAAGGGGCTACAGGGAGAAGGGAGGTAGGAAAGGGACAGGAAGACCAGGGAGCAAGATGAATCCACCAAAGCTGTCGCTTCAGCCCTCACAAACTGGAAGTACCATTTGGCCAAGACACCTCTATGGAAACCATTCAGTACAAGAAATTACTATCCCAGCAGTATGCTGACGGTTCCCAGGCACCTAAAAATGCTTCTGCCCAATGCAGCCACTCTTAAAAATAAAATAAACAATCCTAAAAAGACAAAACTTAAGAAGATAAGTAATAAAGTCATAATATACTGATTTACCACTGCATAATTCCTTGAGGGTAGGATAGAGCTGCCTACAAATACTAGTTAGATGTCAAGCGCTACTTCTAACTTCTTCAGTGGGCACAAGGACTCATTCACGTTCAGCAAACAGGATCTCACTGTTGGGGAAGTGAAATATTAAATGCAGCTGAATGTAGACATTTGAGCCCTAGTTAATGTGAATGCTTCAGTTCAGTGTTTTTTGCCACTCCTCATGCTGCCCTTCTCTCCCTCTACTTGAAAAAAAGCCTGAGCTGCTCCCCTTGTGCTCTCCGTGTTTGGGAAATGATAAGGTGGCAGAAGGGAACCGAGGAATTTCCTGCTGCTGTCAATTACAGAACTTGGCACTCCCAGCCTGAACTGACTTGGTTTTAAATCTGTGAGGGCTCAACAAACCCAACGCAGGCTGTACCGAAAAGAGTTTGCAAAATGCAAGGGATAATCATGAATGAAAGTCACTTCTGATTTGGTGGCACCAATATCCTACAGCAACGGCCCCCAGCTCCATTAACTGTTGAGTTCCATAGGGCGCACTGAAGCGTGGCACACGTTTGACCAGCTGCTCCATTCCAGCCCTCCGAGATGTCCGTGTGTCAGTTGAGGTGACCTCTATTTTTAGTTTACACAGAAGTTTGTACAGTGAGCTGGAAAGCCAGGGAAAAAAAGGTTCTCCAACCGAAACAGCCAACAATAAATTGATTTAAATTGGTTATTCTGTTGGAGGGGGCACATTACTGGGAGGAGGAAAGAACACAGCGTTGCACAAAGTTAAGAAAGGATGTCTGAGCTCTAATTACTTTTGTTCTTCTTTGCTAATAAGCTTGCAGTCTGCTTAGCCACTGGGACTCAATTTCTTCACCACCATTCCAGCTGTGTGAAGGCAGATCAGCTGCAGTGGGCAAACAACCTGTGCCTTGCAGCAGGTCGAGGCAGCATTGCATGGGCAGTAGCTTTACATGTAGTTACAACCACCTGAGCATCAAATGGTAAAATAGTAATTGACTGTTTTCTCCTCCTTATAGTTAAAAAAAAAAAGTAATGTTGGACAGATTGTGAGACTGAAAATTAACACCTTTGGATGTAATTACCTGAACTCTAGGGGTTTCTGTGCACTAGGTCTTGCAGTGAGGGGTGAGAAAGAAAGCAAACAACTGCCCCATAATTAAAAAGCCTATGGGAAATGCAAGAGTTTCCAGAATATTCACAGTCGTTTGCTCTTAATGACAGAAAACAGCATTTTCTAAATTCCAAAATAAAGTAAAAATTGCTCTTTTGGAAAATGTGTAACAGAGGTGGTTTTGACTGCCTTTGCTTCTTATTCTGAAGCTCTGCATAGACAAGAAGTGTTTGCATTGGAACTGGCAGTATTTTGCTTACCGTTGTGAAATGAACTACGCAGTAGATTCCGATGATGACAAGGCCAATGATAATTGATGCAACTGCAACCCACAGTGCATTGCGACCCAGTCTTCTTGATCCTTCTATGTCTCCTTGATTATAACTGTTTAAAGCCTGTTAAAAAAAAAAGAAAAAAAGAAAAAGGAAACAGAATTTGTGACTTCTTTCAAAAAGAGCCAACAAACACAGGCATCTGTGCAGAAACCAACGTGACTGCAGGCAGCAGCAGAAAAGGTGAAACAAGGACATGGAGGAAATCTGGAGAACACATCTGAGTGCCATCTTCACGTGCTAGGAATTCTGATCCCTTGCATTGTTAGAACACACTGATAATTATTATCATGTACATTCAGAGGTGCATCAGACATATTATCTCAACAGCACAAGTTCATCTAGGCAGAGGTTTTCCATTCACGACACGGAAAGAGGTGTGATGGGATCCCTCTGATCTTCCAGTCTTCTGTGAGATCAGACCTGGGGTGCTTTGGTTATGAGTAATGTTTTTGGTAGCAAAGAAGAGTGGAGATCTGAGACTGGAAAGCAGGAAATGAAGAAACACTTCTGCTAAATGAAAGCAGCAAGCACTGTATGGATCAATGTTCCCCCATTTAAAGCCAAACCCTGCCTCTCCTGTAGTGGTAGAAGTGCCTTCATTATCACATAGACTAAAGCTAGAGAGGTTTTAAACTTAATCTGAGATTATTCAGACAAATGGTTTTAAAGCAATGGAACTAAACCGAAGGAAAGAAGAGCTCTTCTGCAGAGAGCAAAGACCTTCTAATTCTTTGCCACTGTGTATTTCATAAAAGCTTGGCTGAGATCCTTCAGGGTAAAAATCACCTGAAAGATCTTGATGAGAACAAGGGCGAAAGACCAAAGGTGATTAAATTAAAGTGATTTAATTCTCCTGAAAATGAGTCCCTCCGAAGCATGAGGGATCTTAAAGGTGATGCTGCCAATGAATTCACTGTAAGAGCTGAACCACGTTGGAAGGCTCCATGCACCTCTCTCTCATCAAAGCAAGGCGAGTCACAGCACCAGTGACTTCTGCCATGTGGAAATGTCATCATCTTCAGCTTGGGAAACACAGATGTTGTGACTGTGAGACTTGCCTTACTGCTGTGCAATCCTGCGGTCCGACCCACAGCAGAATGCAAGATTTGACAGCTTGATTCATTAGCTTCCACGTGCTTTCACTCAGATCATAAACACCATGCAGTACAGCACTGAGATTTGCCTCAGAATGGCACTAAGAATGCCAGTCAGGTACAGGACCACCATTTGCTATGTACCTTCAAAAACTTATTTAGCCTTAATGCTGAATTTCCTGTTATTTTAATGCTATATAACTTCCATCAGCACATAATCCCAGACCCAGCAGTTGCCTTCTTTGTTCAGATAGTTACCACTGAAAAAAATGGAAACAACTCACTAATTATCTTTCCTCTTTTTCATAGAAAAGCACTGTGGCTACTAAAGTTCATTTTAGACTTCATGGGACACCAAGCACTGTTTGTAAAGCATTTTTTTGCCAAGCGGAAAAGTAATGACAGGCATTATCTCTGTGTGGTCTGTCAATTAGTGAACACAGGAGTTAATGGACTAGCTACATCCTCGCTGTTAGCACTGCAGCAGGATCGCTCTTGCCAAGGCAGTCCCAGAGCAATGAAGCCCATATTCCTAGAATTGCATCTCAAGGATAAGTACAGGTATTTACTCTCGTGTCTGAGAAAGAGTGAGCTGCTGATTGCCCTTCAGGAGAGCGCTGATAGATTTCTCCTCTTCCTGGCAGCCTACATGCCTAAGCATTTCTCTGTTACAGTTCCCTAAGGAATACCTCTAATTCCTCTCTTGGCTGCCAAATTTTGTTGGGATTGGCTAATGAAATTCCTGGGGGAAGTGGGAAGAGATGGAAATGATGGGCACAAACACGCAGGATGCCTGCCCAAGGCTTGTTTCCGTACAGTATTGGGCTGGCCTCACATAATTGTTCAGGCAGAACAGTGGCACAGGCATCCCTGGTTCTCCATCTCCATCTGCTTATTGAGCAACCTCTTGTTGAAAGGGTTGGCTGGCACAGATCCTCTCGCACAAGTAACTCCCCTGTTCTAACTCACTCTAGACTGTTCTTGTCTACAGAAAAGCTTTCTTAGGTTTTCTCAAAAAAGCCTTTCAGGAAGGTCAATAAATGGAAAACAGTCTGCGTCGGTCATGAGCAGGCTGGCTTATTCTCCTGCATCTGGCAACAGAACATGACTGTGGCTACAGGGAGAAACACTGGAAAAGCATCACTGAGACCCCAGCCTTGACTTTGCTTCCACCAAAGCCCACCAAAGGAAAAGCTTCCCATGACCACCAGTGGTCCTGCAAACACTCAAGTCCCCGTACATGTGGTCTCAAAGTAAGGCCAGAGTTGTAAGGAAGACGGGGCAGCATAAGCTTGCAGTTCTGTGTTATTTTGCTAATGTATTTAGGAAGCCTGGAGAACACCCGCGTGATTCCTGCAGGTGCTTCATAAATAATTCACCCTCTGCAGTTTAATAAGTAATGCCATTTTAATAGAAACCCGCGACAAAGAGCAGGAAAACAGCATTAATGACAAAAAAAGAGGATTTGGGAGAGACAGGAAGGAGACGAAAGCTTCTTTATTAAGAGGCTTAAATGAAATGGTGCCATTTAGACAGCTTCCAAGAAGAAAAAAAGGAAAAAAAAAAAGAGGCTTTGGGCTAGAGCTTGAAATTAACTTCCATCTACTTCAAAGGATCCTCAGATTGAGCCTTCAGTTTTCAACATGACAGGCAACATTAACTGTCACAGCTGTCAACGTTCCATCTGTGATTATTTCCAGCGACTGCAATGTGTGCAGAACACAGCATCTGTGTGTGATGTTTGCTCTGTCCGACTTCTCCCATGAATTTCAGCCGCTGTCAGCCTGATACCAGACAGTTTCTCGAGGTGCTGCCACCTCACTCTGTGTAGTCATAGACTAAACTAAAGCCACAGCTCTGCAGCTGCTCACTGAGCAATCGCAGTGACTGACACCAGCCTCATGTGCCCTGATCAGAAATGAGGCAAATTCTCTCATGAACAGAAAAGTGCTGAATGAGCTCTGAACCACGAATCCCCTTTCAATGCGCGTTTTCTTCTCCGTGCTGCCACAAGACTGCTGACGGTAGAAGCAGAAGTGGTACAGAAATCCTCCTCCCCAGCTCTTAAAACTCTGGGCAGACCAGACGGAGGTGCCCTGATCAATATTTTCTGTGCTATTGCAAAAGCCAGACTGTCACAAATCTTATTTGACTGTGCCTGGAAATGAGATACTCACCCTAACTCAGACCAAAGGAGAACTGGATGTGCTGGCTCAGCGTGACTCCTCGCTGCAAACAACAAGCAGAGAAGGAGAAAGAAGAGGGACCTGGGGGGGACAACTCAGAGACAGCATAGTTTGTTCTGCAGGTTGTACAGTTCTGTGCAAACGCTGCACTTCTGTCACTCTGGGGACAAGTTGAAAGTGTTATGGGACAGGAAAGCTGTTCCATTTTGCAGAGATGAGAACAATATGAACATGCTTAAGAACAGAGGAGCCTTGCTTAATCCCATCCAAGTAGGTAGCAATGTTCTGTAAGCTATTAGGTGTCCATGTACCTAAAAGGCACTTATAAAAGCCACCCAGAATCAGATGACCAGTCTGCCACACAAATCTTTGAAATAAGGACAACTGGAGGTGCTGAACAGAGTAAGGCCAACAAGGGTCATGGAACTACCAGGTCACAATGATGGCAGAGAGCAAGAAAAGTTTATCATCACAACAGGGAGGACCTGGGAAAGGTCCAAAAATCAAGTCACCCAAGACCGGGAATGGGAAGATTTCTACCCCTAAGGGTGAGAAAAGAGTGAGAAAAGCAGTGCTGTAAGTGGGGCAACAGAAGAGACCGAAGACGAATCTGTCATTTAATTCGGGGGTGTGTTGGAGCCCAGACTCTACTTTTAGCACGAATGCTATTTTCATTGTCTGAATTGAGAACGCTTAAGGAGGACAGACACATACAAACAGGGTGCTGAAAGGGGCATGCCCTTCTGCATGCCAAAGGGACTTTTCCATCCCTTGGGTTCATCTTAGGCAGTGGAAATTGGTACAGAGAATTCTGCTTTTGTGGGTCCAGACCTCTTCTGACACAAGATCTCAGGCAAACTATACAGATTATAGTAAGAAAAGAAGAAACCTGCTCTTGATGCTCTCAGCATCAACACTTAGCAGCTCAAGGAAATGTGCTCAGAGAGAGGGGGATGCAGGTCCCAGCAGAGCAGTGATTAAAAGCAGAACCTGGAGCAGAGGTGAATGGAGCAGATACAGGTAGCAGCCCCAAAAGGAAGGCAATGGGGCTGTGGAAAACAAGCCAGACGTGTTATTTTCATGGAGAAGATGGAAAAGAATCATGTTGAAACAGAAGGCATCCGCACGCAGTGGAACTTATCAGTTGAGTTTTAGGTTCCCCTCCTTTAAAGGAGTCGCACAGCTGTGACCTGCACAGATTGTTTCACACTCAGGAAGTGCTCTTCCCACCTCGGTTTCTATACATCCCACACAGTCACTTCAGCCTGACTCCCAAAGCCTGCGGGAACTTCAGCTGGGGCGTGGGCAGACGTTCCTCCATATGGGCTGCAAAAGTCCTTAGGGGCCAAACTCTGCCCTCAGCATTTAACTTCTGCACAGCCCCAAAGTGAAAGCACTGTCACAGCGAACAGATCCCACAGCCCCACATCATCACCTCTCACTGCTTTAAACAGCACCTGCAATGCCCACTAACTGAAGAGGTGCTGGGTACCAAACCTGGTGCATTTCTCCTCAAATCAAAGAAAAGAGTGTGGTGTGTAATTAGTAATAGAGAAAAAATTTAAAAAGACAGCTAATACTTTTCTTTTCTGAACAAAAATGGTTATGAAGATGGCTTGGAATGGCTGCTTTAAGTTACTTCAGTGTATATTCCAACATCAGGGTATGATTGTGATCAATCTTAGTAGTGTTAGCAGAGTTTGTTTTAGTATGCTTTGGAGATGGGCAAGTATTCTAACAGCTAACTGCAAAAAGACACAGCAATATTTTCGCTTGCCTTTTCAACCTGGCTGTCAGAGAAAAGGAGGAAAATACACAACATGTTTTAAAACCTTCCCACCTCCTAAACAACAGAAATACATTGCAGCATGCGTAGCATTACCCTGATCGTACGTCCTATCAGAAAACTCTGGACCTGACTCTGCAACTTTCAGCCTGGAGAAGAGGATTCTATCAGCCCTTCCTGTTTTAACGGGATCGCTGCATTATTAAAAGCTATGCAAATGGGTTACGACATGGAGGAGTAAGCCCGTTCTCTGAGCGTTCCCAAAGAACATAAAGCTTTTTTGCCAACAATCTCAACTCACGCCTGTTTCATCTGCTTTTCCTGCAGACAAATTCAGCACCGTGCAGAAGAGGCTGTTCACTGCCAAAAAAGTGACACTATCAGACTCGATCAGCTGAAGCAAACAGCTCCTAACTGATGTGCACATTTGATTTCTGCTCCCTGGCTGCTGCTTTCCCAGTCTGTAAGTCCAATTTCCCAGTCTGTAAGTCCAATTCAGCATGCGAGTCAGTCGATGCAACAGATCTCATTAACTGGGATAAACTTCCCTCCTTCACGCAGCCTGAAACTGAAAACTCGCCTCGAATTGCCTTTCCCTCCGCGTTTGTCATCTGATAAAGCTTTCTGAGGCGGTTACCTGTTAGGACAGTGCTACGGACCCCCTGGCTGATGCTCTCTGCCCCACTGACTCCGATGCCGGCTCCTCCGCTCCCACTCTGCCTCCTTCCAGCAGATGGGAACGGGCGGGAGCCAAGAGCCGCGGATCGCCCTACTCGCACCCGCAGCCCCAAGGCGGGGGTCGCGCACTCAGAGCCGCCCTCGCCCTCCGCGGTGCGACTCACCATGACGGCGAAGACGAAGGCTACGATGTTGATGGGATACGCGGGGCAGAAACAAGCGAGGATGCTGAGGAGCAGGTAGTTCTTCGGCCGCGGTTGCGGCGGACCGTCGGGGAGTTCATCTTCGATGTTTGTCTCGGGGCTGTTGTCCAAAGCCCTCTTGATGTCGGTGCCGGCGGGGAGCGAGGACATGAGGCTGCGGCACGGCAGGCGGGCGGCTCGGAAAGCCCAGCGCCGCGTACCGGGCAGGCGTGACCCCACGGCGGCACCCAGCCAAGGGAGCCGCCCGGAGCGGCGCTGAGCGGCGCTTCCCGGATCGGCCACTAGGGGGCGCTGCTCGCGGGTGGCTCCTCTACTGCGACGCGCTGCAACGCGTCCAAGGAATGGGGGGGAAAAAAAAAGAGGATGAAACGAAAAGCCGCGCGCTGCAGCCCGGGCTTTTCCTGGCCTTTGCTTAAGTGCCTTTTAACTGCGCCTGCATCACCCCCCTGGATACACCCTTGTATTCAGTGAGCTCCGGCAGCCAATGGCATCAAAGCTGCAAAGGCATTTCCTTTGGTCTGGGCTGAGGTTGCCAACTGACCCCAAGTGACATGCTAGACTTAGCGAAAATATTAAAGATTGGCTGAAAATCATCTACTTAAAGAGTTTGGAGGCTCGGGCCCGGACTATTTTGGCCAATTTTTAGCAAGAGATGCAGTCCTTACTGAGCATTACATCTGTATGATGGAATTCTCTTTGGGGGAGAGCAAGAAAACCAACGTGTTTAGTTCCAAAACCCAGGATATGGGAGAAAAAAAACCAATAATAACCAATAAAAACATACAAACAACAAAACCAAACACAAATTAAGCAAATAAAGTTCTTCTTCCGTGACGGTTTTGAAGTTAGTGAGGAGAAGCATGACAGCCTGCGTTCAGAAAGGAACGGGCTCCAACCGTGCCATATACCGTAAGAAAACAAGCTTTATAACACCCACTTTATAACAATAATGGAGCAAAATGGAGGGACCTTTGAGGCTGAACGGTGTCTGTGTCTGGCTTTTCCTGAGAGCACTTCATTCATTGAAGTTACAGCAAACAGGAGATGTGCACAGGGCTTTATGAATGAGCCACCTTTAGCACTGGGAGTTCTGCAGTTGTCTCAAATGGAGCCATTGCTTCCTGTTTGCAGATGTCATCCTACAAGACATGATGCTGTCAACACAATAAAGACCTGTGTAAGAGCAATATTTTTTACTTCCATAGGCACTGATCATCTCTCAGGCTGCATTCCTGGAATATAAGACAGAATGAGAACCTACTGATCTATAAACATGATGAAAGAAAGGATTTTATGTCTTTAGGAAGCAGTAAGAAATGCCAAGGTTACATCTGCTTGCCAATTCACCCATTAGTGCTCGGGCATGGGCTTTTTGGAGCTGTAAAACCTCTGATATGTTCTCAGGGGACTTTAAACACACACCAGACAAGCTCAGGAGATGCAGTTTGTATCACTGCACAGTTGCTTTTAGAATTGATTTCAGTAGGGATGGGAAACATGGACTCACCTTCTGCAAGACACGTGGAGCTACGGGAGATGTCAGACATTCAGGGCAATTTGTGATAATGACAGATCAGTAAGAGGTTTGTGAGATGGAGGCTCTGCCATAAGGCAGTCATTGCAGCTGAATTTAGTGGTTTGAGAAGATGGGTTGAAATGCAAGAAATATATTGTGTTGGGACAATACTGCTTACATTTTAAATGGCACTGACTTGTGGGTAAAGGAAAAAAAAAGGATGGTCAGACAATAGTATGGCTTCATGTACTGCAGTGAGACGATGGTTAATCTCCAAGAGCCTGGGGAAGATTCCTACCTCAAAGGGAAGATGAGCACAGTCGATCCGTATGGCAGCAGAGCTGGTGAGGTCCAACAGCCTCACTTCAGGTCATGGCTTCTGTGCTCACTACGGCAAAGATGAGTACATTGCTCTTTTCTGACTGCTCTGAACAAAAAGAGACTGAACGTTTTTAAGGGGGAGCAGAGAAACAATAACCCAACAGTACTGCAAGTAGTGTCCTTCTAAGCAAACACAGAATCGTAGAATGGCTTGAGTTGGAAGGGACCTCAAGGATCATCAAGCTCCAAGCCCCTGCCACAGGCAGGGCCACCAACCTCCAGATCTGGCACTGGACCAGTTTGCCCAGGGCCCCCATCCAACCTTGCCTTCAGCAGTTTGATATTTCTCAATATGATCACATGGCTGCCCATCATTGCCTCTCTTTTTAACTTTTCTGGACAGCCAGGCAGAAAGAAAGACTGTAAGAATGAACAAAGGAGTGCTGTGAACAACACTTCCTATTTTTTCCCTAAGAAAGTATTCTCTGGCTAGACTGTGGGCTCAAGCCATTCTGAGAAGAGCAGACAAGATGTTCCCAGAAGCCTTCCTCCACTTTTCTCCACTCAGAAGATGGTTTGGGGATAGGAGGTCACAGCAAGAGTCAATGGCCACACAGGGCTCCATGCTGAGTTCTACTTCTCTGAAGAAAAAGTTCTAAGCATCTTCCAACGTTTAGCCATGTTATTCTTCCCAAGGGTAGAATAAAACTATAAACCCAGGAGACTGGAAACTATGTAGCTCATTTTCAACGTCTAAAATTCTCATGCTTTATCCACTACTCAGCAGTTTAAAATTCTTCATATGATTTCATGATAATGAAAAACATCCTTGCTTTACAAGAGGAACAAGCAAACCTGCAGGGATTGAAGCTTTTCATACACAGCAGGGTTGGTACTTCTGCCATGTGGACGAATGCTTCCCCTTCTCTCAACAGGAAGAGATGGGGCACATAGAAGTGGACTGAAGCCTCCCATAGCCCAAAAAGCTCCTTTTAATAATAACACATGCAGTAGTAACCTTCTACAGGGAAAACCAATCCCCCTTCTCCCTTCTCTTGCTTGTTTTTTTTTTTTTCTTTTCTTTTTGAGGAATACGAGTTTTGTATCTGGTCACTCTAGCTTTCATTTGTAAAATGCTGTGCATAATGACTGTTCCCCTGACAGGTAGGTGGGAACATCCCTTCTCACTTGCTGTTCATTCTCATGACTGTTGGACCACATAGGACTTCACAAACTCATAGACCAAGCAGTACTGAGGAGTACAGGATGATTATGGTCTCAAAAAGAAATGAAGTTTTGTAATGCACTGCGTTGACCCCAGCGCAGCTGTGCCATGAAGGTTAATAGGCCCCAGAGGTGGCCATTAAGCTTTTGGTTTTAGGTGTTTTGGTATCATCCAGGTGCTTCTCCAGTGGTAATCATAGGATCATAGATTCATAAAGGTTGGGAAATACCACTAAGACCATCCAGCCCAACCATCAGCTCATCACCAGCATGCCACTAAACCACGTCACTCATGTCCCAAGGGTGAGCACAGTGTGGGAGATGGGAAAGAAAAGCAACGGGATTTGGGAAACTGGGAGAGATGGGAGGGGAGGAAGGGAGTGGGAGGAAGGATGAGTCAAGGAGCTCAGTGGGGAGCGGGTCTGGGGCAGCTGGCTGGCTGGGTTTTGACTACTGGCCTTGGGACTTGATGGCCAAGCACCCCAATGTCCTCATGGGAACAGCTCAGGTAATGTTTGTATAGCAGAGCTTGCAGACAGAATGGTTTGCACAGACATGCTGAATGCACAAAACTGACTAAAACATGAATAGAAACAAGGAGGGAGAGATTTGGGAGGCTGCTTCATGCCCTTTACTGGTACCTGTGGTTCCATTCAAAATAAACACTGGGATCAAACTCTCTGCTGACCTTATGCAAAGGAAATTGTTGCAATAAGCCACAAAGACATTCCTGGCTCTGGAATAAGTTTCTCTATGGACAAATCACAGAATGCTCAAACCATTCAGGCAGGCAGAGTGAGTTAATGACAAACTAATATTCCTTTACCTCGGAATCTGAAACTAACCTTTAAAGGGCCCTTGAATTCCAATTGATTTGCTGGGAGTCTAGCAGGGGTGTTATTAATTTATGAGGTTGAATCAGATAGGCACAGTTAATTGGTTTTCATGCATATTAAATATTCAAACAGTTATACTTTTCCTCAGACAGGGAGCTGCTATGTTATTTAACTGAATCCTGCAGCCAAATGCTACAAGAATAATTTTGGTGGCAATTTCTCATCACCACAGTAGTGGGTGAGCTTACAAAGAAGACTCATTTGAAAATGACCTCTTTTCCATGAGAGAGTGTCAATACCTGTACATGGCACAAGGTGTTGGATCTAGCTTTTGCCATAAGTAAATGAGAACATTCAGGAATCAAAGGCCAGAATCCCATTGGCTTCCCTTTTGGCCAGCTTGCACATATATAGATATTACTCTGCACTTCAAAATTAATTCAGACCTGTCCCTCAGACTGTTCACATCGCTGTCATTACAGTGATGAGAATTCCTTCTGCTGTTGTATTTTTGTGGGTACAACTGAGTCAGCAGTGCCCGTGGGGCTGATGCATTACTCCACCCCTGGGACTGGTTTGTGCCCGTATTCTAAGAGGTGTCAGGAGAGAAATGCTCTTCTTAAACATAACTTTCTTATTTCATCCTTGCAGCTCTTATTTTTTCACTCTGGACTGTGGCTTTGCAAACATCAAAAGTCCCTGATGAGCTGTTGCTTTGGTAAATTATTAACAGTAAATTAATGTGTGATCAGGGAAACGTCCAGATTAAAAAATCAGAGACTTTTTCCATTCACTGTTACATTTCTGAAGTACTATCATAATTTGAAGCCAACAATTGAGTGATCAAACCCGCTTGTGCTTAAACACATGTGAAGACGTCTCTGTGTATCTGTCACAACCTATTTCTTTCCACCCCATCTCCTGGCTTCTGACCTGCCTCATTTAGTCACACATCAGCATCAAAGGATCTGTTCCCACAGCTCAGACAGCGATGGGCGTCTGCTCAGTGCTGTGGCTGACCTGCTTTGCGCTGCGAGGAGCCCTTATTTTATCCCATGGTCCCATTTTCCTAGAAACAGTTCGTGTTGTTGGAAGTTTTTCTGCTTGTGATTGACAAGGCAATCTGTTGGAGCAGCGCCCTCGAGGCACGGAATTAACAGGATCTCTCTTACATCACCTTCAACATCCCGAGCAGAGCAGCAAAGCTCACCAACGTTTGACCTCTTTTAGAATCCACCAGATGGATTTCTAACAGCCCAACAGAGAGTTTGTATGTTTTAGGATTAAATACAGGGGAGATGAACCACAGACAGGAATTTTATAGGTCACCTGTAAAGCACGTTTTGAATCCATCACTAAACTCATAAGTGTTCTTAGCAGAACTCAAGCAAAGCTCCAACTCTGGTATTTGTATTACCAAAGAAATTGCAGTGGTGATTTGCTGTCTAATTCTTACTAGCAAATAAGAGGAAAATGATGTTTTGAATAATTTTCATACGTTCTGATGTTTATGAAAGCGTTGTAGCATTATTTAATGCTGCTTCATCTCAACCTGCTAAATAAGGCATTTTGCAATGAATTTAATCAGTTCTCATTCACCACAGAGTGAATCTGGAACTCCTTCACAGACTTCTGTGAATCAGCTCTGGCTTCACACAGGAACAAACTAGAGCAAGACTTGGCTGGAAGAGTTGTTCTGAGGCCAGTAGCGTCATTGACAAATAGAGCAGGGTTTGAACAAAAAGGCTAAATGCACCCATTAGGGACAGTTTGGATCTGGATTCTGATATGAATTTGTGGGATAAGCTGCATACTAATTGTTTTATAAATTATTAATATGCTTAGCGCTTTTCCATTGTGTAGCATCCCCATAGGACCATCTCTCCACACACACATACACACATTCTCTCCTTTCATTAAAGATTCCCAAATACTGTAATTAATTCCTTCTCCTCTCCTCTCCTCTCCTCTCCTCTCCTCTCCTCTCCTCTCCTCTCCCCTTCCCTTCCCCAAAAGCAAAAGGTTGCTTTTTCTCATATCAATCTCACCCACTTGGATTATATGGGTCACTGTTGTTCCTCTTTTCCTACAACAAATGGGAACGGTTGGGTGTTGCAATCTTCCCTCCACACTTCTTGTGTGCAGTTTTCATATAGATCACACATAATTTGTTGCAACCTGCCCTACTTTATAAAGAGAGTTTGGAGAGCCATAGGCAGGAAACAGCCTCTTAAAGGTAAGCCTTTGTTAGGATACCCTGCAAAAACATTCAAATAAATTATCTATGCAAGAGAATATTTTGATGACTGTTACAGTAATCTAGGACTGGAAATGAACTGAATGTTGTATTTGTCAGCTGTGATGGGTTCTTTTAAAAATCCACTACAATTTATATTACAATGCCTACATCCATCATATATAGCCAGGTGTAATCTACAATAACATGTACTAAAGCATAGCCAACTTAATAAACAGTGATATAAAGAATACAGAGAACAAACAACACCTTGGCCAGGAAAAATAAAAAAAGGAAAGAAGTGCCAACAAAGAAGAAAGGCTTTCTTTCTCATCCTTTCCCTACTTCAAACTCTAATTCTGTCCCTGCAAAGTGCATCTTTGGAGCATGAGTGACCAACCTAAGCTTGGATGGTTCATCTGGGCTAGTGGAGTTTGTGGATGACCGGCCTATTAGCTGAAACTGTAAAGGACCAGAGCAGAATGGGGAGTTAACAGGCTGCCCAGAGAGGCTGTGGATGCCCCGTCCTTGGAGGTGTTCAAGGCCAGGTTGGATGGGGCCCTGGGCAGCCTGGTTTAGCATTAAACATGGAGGTTGGTGGCCCTGCATGTGGCAGAGGGGTTGGAGATTCATGATCCTTGAGGTCCCTTCCAACCCTGGCCATTCTGTGATTCTGTAATGGTGAGCAGACAGAACTGATCCAGCAGCTCTACCACACACTCTTGGCCCTTTGTCAGATTGCTTGGACTCCTGGTGTGTCCACCACCAGTGTGTTAAATGGGTCACTTCGAACCTACCTGGAAAAGCTGTGCTGAAAGATTAAGTTGAAGATTGTGAGACATTCACCAAAGTATCTGGGGGGAATCCAAGATAACTGTGGGGAAAAAAACATCAAAAAGTTTAAAAAGCCCAAATCTTCTTTCCTGCAGATCACAGAATTGTTTCAGTTGGAAGGGACCCTTAAAGGCTACCTAGTCCTTCCATGCAATGAACGGGGAAAGCAAGCAGATAACATCCAAAAAAGGACATGCCATAACTCCAAATCATCCCCCTTGGGTGAGCTACAGCAAGGCTACAGCTTGTGTAGGGATTTCATAGAATCATTAAGGTTGGAAAAAACCTCTAAGATCTGCAAGCCCACCACCACCCAAGCTCATAGCAGAGAAGAAGAACAGATGATCTAATTTCTTTCTAAAGAAGCAGTCCCCATCATTACCTGTTTCCAGCAGCATTACTGATGTACTCCAGCTGAAGCATTACCGTTTCTTATATGTGAAGAAAACTTTCTTGTCTGCATCTTCCCTTTGGTGAGGAAGGGCCAAGGTGAAGGTTTCACTTTGTGCACCCGCAGCTCAACCAGGAGAACCCAACTGTTAAATGAAGGTTTCTTTCTGTTTGCTTGCAATATCAGCTGCCACCACAGGGTGACACGGCAGTACAGACAATGAAACTTGGCTCAGGTATGATGAAAAAGTCCAAAATAGATGGTAGAGGTAAGAGAACAGAGATTCTTGAAGCGCAAGGAGGGTTGCAATGAAGCTTCTTAGAGCAAGCATTTGGAATTGAGGTCTGATCCTTGTTATCATCTGATAGAAGCATGGCCATCCATTTCACTGGGCACTGGATCAGCTCCAACAGAGTTTTGAGATAGGTTTGGCATTGGATTCTTAAATGGAGGGAAAGAAAAACATGGACGTGGAAGAACGTGGCTTCATTAGATGTAAAAATCCTATGTTACCACCACTGCATATAGAATGAGAATAGTGGGAGCACAAAAAACATAATTTAGGTCTCTTTTTTTTCCTAGTAGCTGTAAGCCATAGCAATTCGTGGATTTCACTCTTTTCCTTGAAAGAAAACAAACAAACACATTTATCTTCTGTTAGGAGAATGAGGGAGCGAGCAAAAGAAGGTCATTAATCGGTAAGATATTACACATCAATGGTCAAACTACTCACCTGCATCCTTAACTGGTGTTGTTCTCTCTTATTGTGGCAGAAGGGACTGCCTTTCTGCCCAGTGGGTTCTCTGGAAGCTCTGACAGGCAGGTAAGCAGCTTGTTAAGCTCATCAGCTTAGAAGGTCATTGGATCACTGATCCCATTATCTAGCAATTGTGACCCACCATCAAAGAGACCATCGAACAGATTCACAAAGCTCATGGAATACCACCATCCCTGACTTCAGGGCTGTCATTCTAATGTCTCATCCAGGAGAGTAATGGAGAATATATGCAAAAGTAATTAGTGGAAAGTGTATCTTCAAGTGAAAACCTCAGAAATGTGTCTAAGGATTCTTGGCTTTTCAATATTGATATTAATAAGGCAGGAAGTTAAGCCATAATCACAGAATAACTACAAAGTTGACTGAAAACAAAACATCCAAACTACTGAAAAGAATTAGAGCAAAAAAGAACTGTATTAAAACTTAAAACCCAAACCTGCATTTGGGTTATTTATTTTATTTTGTAAATGGGAGGTAAAGTGAAGAGAGTCAATAATATTTAGATATGGTGATACACGTAGCTGCATTGAGAAGATGCTTGCTGTAATGTAGGCACTGGTGGAGAAATGTTTGAAGAAGTCACCTGCTTTGTGAGTAGGAACCAAGCCTTCATCCTAAATGTAACTCCCATATAACTAAAGGGAATGGCCTTAAGTTGCATCAAGGGAGGTTTAGGTTGGACGTTAGGAAATACTTCTTCTCCAGAAGAGTGGTCAGGTGCTGGAATGGGCAGCCCAGGGAGGTGGGGGACGGTTGGACTGGATGATCTTGGAGATCTTTTCCAACCTTGATGATTCCATGATTCTAAATGGTTAGGAGAGACTGAAGTTTGATGGCGAGTCCAAGACATCACACAGGAAGAAGTCATTTAGCTTTTATTCTCTGTGGCTGACCACAGCCAGCAGAGCACTGTGCAGGGGCAAATTTCAGATGTGCAAGGGTGGTCAATGGGACTTCCTGAAGGTTATTCTCCTTCCCCAGTCTTCCATGATGCAAATCTCAACGGGAGGGAGTTTTCTGCTTGAAGCATGACAATTGTAACTGCATGGAAAACCATCTCGGCTGTCCACCTGATTAAAAGGCAGAGGATTGTGCATGGAGAGGGTCTACTCTTGCCTGGAACCACTCAATGAAATCCTCTTCGGGCATCTGTACAATACTTTCACGTACAAACTGAAAGAGAAAAAGGTCATTTCCTGAGCATTTAATTCTATGTGTAAGAGAGAGACATAATATGTCTCTCAATTTGATCAATTTGAACAAACGTATTGACTTCTGCATAAAATCAATACAGTGCTTCATATCACCAAAACGTTTTAATGCAGTTTTCAGAACTGCTGGATTTGCTTTAAAATGAATTAAAAGCAAAACTCCATGATCTTCCTTGCAATTTATATCCTCAGTCCTTCAAAGTCAGGTCTTTGAGTTTACAGACATACAGCTGTCTTCTACCTACGACTGCACCACATACATTAAAGCACTTGAAGTTCAATAACTTCACCTTGAATCCGTGCAGGTATCCACCAGTTTATGTGTTTACATTCAGTGACTCTCTCCTTGCCACTAAGACATTATAGTTCTGTTCATCTATTCCAGCCCAAGGAATACCAAAGTCTTCTTTCCTCTCTGGGTATCTTTAAAAGATGTGTAAATAGAAGATTCTGCAATGCTTACATCTTTTTTTTCTGTATTACTACTGCACCAGCAAGCAACAGAAACAAATATTGAGGCAAGGCTGCCTCTCTAGTTAGTGACTACACAAATTAGAGCAATTTGTGTAGTAGAAAATGCAAGTGGTCTGGATTGGGGCACACCGGGTGCCTTGCCCCCGTAACGTGTCATAAACTCAACATATGAAAGATGCACAGGTGCTGTAACATGCTGCCTCGATGGGATTGCTGCTGTCTCGCAGATTAGGAGGAAGAATGGTGATGAGAACAAAGAACAGAAGGTGGCATCATTGCCCTTTTTATCTTGGTTAGACTACCCAGCAGCACACGTTATAAAGTATTTGGGTTTCTTCCTTCTGTCTTTACTCTTCTGTAAACTGATACTAGAACAACATGAATGGGGCACAGCTCACAACCTTGAGAAGCATATTGTTTTTTACGTGTTGCTGAAGCAAAACAAAGGCATCTGCAGAATTCCTGGGTTGGTGGCACGGTCATTAACACGAATAGCTCCTAGCTGTAAGGCCTGGGAATGACAGGCTTCCTCAGGGCACAGAAAGGGAACGTTTCCCCTCGAGAATCCTAACAATTTATGGCAGACATCGCTTCCACTGTGGCAGTAAATAAATCAACAATGACATAATGATCAAATGATACTGATTAATAATCCAGCCCTTGTCATAACAGCTTTCCTCTGACGGGTTCAGTGTGCCTTGTAGAAGGTGAGTAGCACCATCTTCACTTCATGACGTCCTAAATGATTTCATCTGGTACCTCTCCACTGCACTTCACCTATGGGTGTCCACTTTCCCCACCCTTATCACACAGAGAATCCAGAGCTGGACCCATCTCACCTCCACAGCAGCAGCGATGTCAGGAGAGCACAGCTCCCACAGCTGGAGATCAGCCACAGCCTTCAGGAAGGTGTCCTGATCAATGTGTAAATCAGGAGCCAGGCCGAATTTTTCCAGTTTCCTTAAGATTTTCTTGACATAATGGTCATTCTTCACAGGCTCCGGCAGCCTGGCCAGCAATGCAGGAAACCTTTAGCAGAAAGAGGAACAGCAATGAAAGGGAATCTCTAGGAACTAATGGAAAAATCTGATGGGCAACTCTAGGTCTGGGTGGAATTTCTGCCACTTCACGACTTCTGTGGCTTCCACAGGGGGGAAAAAAAGAAAGGTTCTTTGGAGAATGTAATGCTCAGTGTAATACCCAGTGAGTAATGCAAAGGAGCTTTATTTTACAGGAGTTGTGCATCGGCTGCCTTTACAGAGACTAAAAAAGATGCTTTGCTGTTCGTTTTAATTCTGAATGACAAACGTGGTTATGAAAGCAAATAACAAAAAGCTAACAAAGTTTTCATTTTACAAGAAATGTCCTCTTAATCTTTAGCCTCTGTGGATTTTCCAGTGCAATCAAGTGTCTGATTTGACACACTTCCTGATGCTCTTTCCTATCCCTTTTCTCTCTGTTAACACCATTCTCCTCTATGCACTGGCATAAATCTCAGCAACGTGACAGTGCTGTAACACACAGCCTTTATCATTTAATTCTGAATATAGAGACTCAGAAGGAGAATTACACATTACAATAAAAAGAAAACCCTTGTGAAAAGACTGACATTTTTCCCCCTAATGTTCTGTATAAATTCTACAGTGCTGCCTTGACAGTGCTAGAGATTGATGCTCCAAGCCTATCAAGAACATGCATGGCTGAGGCATATCAGCTTGGCAGCAGGGAGTTCTGCCTTCCCATAGTTTAGGATATGTTTTACTGGAACAGCAGGAGATGGGTGAGGAATTTCTTCCTTAAACCAGTGAAAAGGGAAGCACACAGGTTCTCCTCTTCAGTAGAGACACTTCTATGCTTGGTTGCATACTACTGGTATGGCTGTTGAAGCAACTCATTACTCTCCCTGGCTAGGTTAGCCCAGTTCCCATCACTGTCTCACAAACAGGTTTTGCATACCCCATCCATGCATCAAGATATTCTTTGAGGAAGGTCAGCACATTCACATCCCACTGTTCATATTTTATATTATCTCAGTTTTTGGTTGGCTTTTATTTCACTTTTGAGAGAGAAAAAAGCAACTAGACTGACAGCAGATACCATTAAAGTGTTCCCACTGCAATTCAGCTTTCCTGGCAAGGCAGTGTTTGCGAGAGTATGGAAACAAAACAGCCCTGTTGTAAATGGAGTAAGTGCCACAGTGAAGGCAATTGCTCTGTCATGACTTTGTGCCCCCCTGGGGCTGGACCAAACATCTCAGAGATTTCATTCTTTGCGTCCCTATGGAGATGTTGAGTGCGAGTGTATAACAGTAAAAACTCACCCACTTCAGCTCTGGGGCTTATTTACATGGCAGAACTTCAATGTGGGTAACAGCTGGAGCATACGCTAGGCAACTAAAATTAGTTTTGCTATATAGGCCAAGGCTAAGTTTATTAATTAACTCATGACTGATGGGTTCCTGGGCCACCTGCAAGTTGGACCTAAGATAAGAAACTGACTTCAATGTATGAGGGACAGAAGGCTTACTAGCAAGGAGACCAAAGAGGGCAGGCTGAAATAAATGTTCCACACAGCTTTTTTTCCCTGTATTTCCATGGCTGAGGGGGTTCTCATGGCAGGGAACATGCTGAGATTTTCTGAGGCATTGCTGTAGGCTGTTTATAGTGTGGATCTGGAAGCTGATCACTGGACACAGTCAATATCCACACTGGCAGGGAAATATATATTTTTTTTACATGGATGGACAGCTAGAATCAGAGTTTCTTCACCACCAGTTTTAGCACTGTGAATTCCCAGTTCATCCAGAGGTTGCTGTGACTTTAACCCACGTACATTGATAAAGCATCTCTCCTCTTCAGGGTACAGTGTATTTTACATACTCCCTGAAGGACGAAGTTTCTTAGAGAGCTCCATGCTGGAGAGCATCTATGAATGCACAGACAGAGCACTTGTTGTCCCCAGGATCTCCAGAAGGAAATCTTCCCATCCCTTTTCTTACCATACCCAATACTCTTGTCTCCTGAGCAGGAGGCTGCTCCTAGGAATATCTGGGGTTTTTTTTGCCACCAGTTTGTGAAGGCTGCATTTTCAGCAACCAATTTCAACGCTTTCTAGTGATACTTTGAGTAGAAAAGGAATAGAATTACAGCTTTTTGTACAAAAGACAACTCTAAAACCATGATAGTCTCATCTGAAATGAGGATCTCAATGGCTCCTTACCATTTAAGCCCATTTTCATCACGTTCCCTTTCAGCTCTCACGTCCAGCTGTCTTATTCTTTCCATGTCCTTTTTAAAGTACTTCAGTCGTTTCAAAGCCAGGTATTTTTTACAGCATCGCTCTTCCTGGCTCCTAACAACAACAACAAAAAAACCCTTAAAAATGAATCTGTACTTTAAATATTACCATTCTTTTTCATAGGTAAGTGGGAAGATATCAAGGAAGGCAGAAAACAACACATCAGAAGAACACATTGCACGTTCAGTCTGCGGATGCTCATAACAGTGTTTGCTTGTGCAGCATTCTGAATGTACCTGTATTTCTTCTAAAAATAAGGAAAGCACTGCAGAAAAAAAGAGACAAAATCTAACTACAAAATGGAATGAAGGAATGGAAATAAGGAGGGAAAGAAAGGAAGAAAGAAAACAGCTGTGTAGGGAAGGATTTCAGGTGATGTTTACTGAGAAAAAAAGAATTTGCATGAATGTTACCTGGAAACAATCATCAGTGAAAGGAAAGGGTAGCAGGATTTGGCTGGTTAACAAAGTAGTAATGCTGCTGCTCAGGGAAGGGGCCTTGAAAGAGGACACTGCAAGTGTTACACTGTGAAAACAGTCCATGTAACGTTGAAGAACAACACGGCCATCTCTGACATGAAATGAGAAGACAGCCATGCAGACCGTGTGTGAACTGAATTTATTACTCTTTCTTTGAGTGAAAAGGACTATGATCAAAGCAAATACATCCCACGTATTTATCACAGCTGCGTCCCACAAAAGTCACTCAGAACCATCCCCAAACACTGGAGTATAATTTCATACCTGAACAGTCAAACTTTTCCAGACCATTCCCTACCCCTTATTTTATTGTTGCCCCATATAAATCAGTAGATGCATCTTTAAAACATCTGAAGATAAAAGGTCAAGAGCAAGGAGGGCATATTTTAGAAGTACACAGCAAACAGTCTCTTCTTACCTCTCAAGGCTCTCCAGAGCATCATGCAAACAATGAGCTGCTTCTTCACGTATTGCCATGAACTGGTGTCTTGCAACAGCACACAGGTTAGATTTGCTTTTAATGAAGTGGCTGATATGGCAGCTGGAAATAAAACAAGAGAAGTGGAATCAGCATCTTGTGGTAACCACCTCACAGCAGTGTGAACGCACCTGAAGTCAGAGATCTTTTATTCACATTAAAATCCAATCCAGGCTTGTTTAGCCTGGAGAAGAGAAGGCTATGGGGTGACCTGCAGTGCAGCCTTCCAGCACCTAAAGGGAGCCTACAAACAGGAGGGGAGTCAACTCTTTACAAGGTAGATAATGGCAGGACAAAGGAAATGGTTTTAAGTTGAAGGAGAGAAGATTTAGCTTGGGTGTCAGGGGGAATTTCTTTACCAAGAGAACAGTGAGGTACTGGAACAGCTGCCCAGAGAGGCTGTGGATGCTCCATCCATCCCTGGAGGTGTTCAAGGCCAGGTTGGATGGGGCCCTGGGCAGCCTGGGCTGGTATTAAATGTGGAGGTTGGTGGCCCTGCCTGTGGCAGGGGGTTGGAGCTTGGTGATCCTTGAGGTCCCATCCAACCCAAGCCATTCTATGATTCTGTGAATGTTATTTTTTTTTTTTGTCCTTAATGAATATCATGCATACTCTGTAGTCCTTCACTGACAGTAAATTGTAAGACAAGACGAGGTTTAAAATCGAGTACAGTGTGCCTTTTCCAGTCTGTGAGACACCCTATGAAGACTGCAAAAACACTCTTAGTGTGGCAGACTTGCTGGAGTTATCCAGGAACAAAGTTTATCATTTTTTTTCACATTATTCATATTTTTATATTCATATTTTCATCATATTCCTCTTGACCTCAACTCCAAGGAAAAAAAAATGCTTCAGCAAAGCCCAATTATACGAATGATCAGTTGTGTCAGTCTTACAGCTGCAGAAAGCATCGCAAAATGGAATAATGAGGGAGCACACCGAATGGATTCTATTCTGCCACCTGGGCTGAGAGATATCGGTACCATTTGAATTCATTGAACACCAAATTCAGCTGCTCTGAAACAACACCAGCAACACAACAACAAAATCCCAACACCCCTCAGCTCTGTCCTGGTGAGCTCCTTTTCCTGGTCTTTCAGAAAGCCATTGGATCACACACCTCTGAAGTCCAGTCTTCTTAAGGGTGTCTGCTTGTTCATGGACACTTTTTGATGCCTTCACGTGTGTTCTCTGGATCTGCTTCTGTGGGGCTGATGAAAAACAATCTGTAAAAACATGTTAACTCTGGCCAATGGTCTCCCAGTTTCTGCTTGCCTGTCTCTATGGGATGTTTCTTCATCTCATGGCCAAATCAAGCTCTCAGGTGTTACAGCTCTCAGGATTATTTTCAAATCTGATCTCTGGAGGCATTCAAGGCCAGGCTGGATGTGGCTCTGGTGGTTGGAGACCCTGCACATAGCAGGGAGTTTGAAACTGGATGATCATTGTGGTCCTTTTCAACCCAGGCCATTCTATGATTCTATGATAAATACTAATTTGCTTTTCTGGCCTTGAAGTAGAAGAAGGAAAAGGCTAAAGATTGCCTCGCTATATAGTGAAATGCACTGCAAACTGTTCTGTCATGTCTATCAAGTGCAGGCAGTCACTAATGGAGGAGCACAGAATAACAAAGCCCTCCATTAAATAGATGTATGTTCAGAGCATCAGTTGATTATGCCAGAGAATGCTTTTACCTCCTATTGGAAATTACAGATGTGAACAACAGTCTGATTATACAGCTGATATAACCAAAAACTCTTAATATTCACATGGGGTTATGCCACCTTTAAACCAATTTGTGACTGGTAAGGGCAGAGAGACATGTATGAAGTTTCCTACACCTGAAGAGGATGTACACTTTTACACTGGCATGTCTAGCAGTGTCTTTGAAGCACTCCTTAGTGATGCTGAAAGTAAGCCTATTTGATATTGGCAGCCAAGAAAAGGAACTTACAGGGGGAAAATTGTTGTTCTTTAGTTTGCATTGACACACTCTTAGCACTGGCCAAAGCTCCGCTCAGGTTGATGTCTTCAGAGCAAAGCACAAGAGAATTTACACTGCTGAGAGGGGTCTGACCGTGAGATGACTGACTGCTAAGCTGAGAGCTGGCTGGAGCAGCTGCCTTGTTTGTCTGCCTCCTGAACGGGATGCGCCGCGCTTTCCGCATGTATTTCTGTACATATAAGAAAGAGAGAACAAAAAGGGATTTTCTGCAGCCAATTTCAGCAGATTTACTTTTGGATTTCTGTAGCATCTTTGACAATGAAGAATCTTTTTTTTTTTTTTCTGTACTAATCCCAGCAGGAGGTTTATCTGGTCTTCCTGTAACCTCACCCACTTTTCTTCACTGACTTCACCAAGGCAGCAATTACATGGGTAGGGCCTGCTTTTTTGGGCATCTTTCTCCCATATTCCTCTGCTGTAGCATTAATGACAACAGGTTAAGCTGATTTGTAAGCAAGTAACACTGCAGCTATGGAGAGAGTTGGGAATAAAGCAACTTTTTCATGTTTATGGATGAGTAAGTCAAAATGGTTTGATAAATGTTCAGGTCTCCTCCTCACATATAATGACTTACAAGTAAGTTTCCTGTGTCCAGCACATAGAACTGAATGCAAACTGAATTCTTCAGGCTTGATAATGAGAACAGTATGTATTATAAACCAAGTACCCCTGGAGAAACCCAGTATATCCACCAGAAGTTCCATATCAAATTGAAAAGCTGTGTTCAAGGAATAATTAGCATAAATGATAGAGAGGAAATTAATTCAGGGAGGAGGAAAGATAAAAATGTGAAAGCTTTATGACACATCAAGGCTGAGGTGCACTTTGTGTTCCTCTGCTCGTGCTCTTTGGGATCTGACTTTAGAGAAGTGGGAAGACCATATGGAAAAATCAGAAAGGCACCTACTGAGAAACAGCTCTTAGTTCTGTGACCTTCTGGCTCGCCCTCACTGTTTGCTTACAGCAAAAGGAAGAGCTGCATAAAGACACAATCTTTATCTTAGGGAAGATTCACAGCTTGCTACTTATTTCCTACCAGCCCTCCAGGATGCCAATTTGAAATCCCTAGGGTCCTCAACTCTTAAGAAAAACAGGAACAAGTGCAAACCAGAGTCTAATATAACTTTTAGCAGAACATTTAATCCTTCCTACATCAGTATTATCACTAAGGCCAAGGCACAGCTTCAATCTTCTGAGCAGTCACCTACTGCTCCTCCTATTACTGAGAATCAAACTGTTATTCTACAGAAACACAGAAGCATAATCTGCAATTCACGACACCCAGAATACAAAATGAGGTATCAAAGAGTTCAATGAGGCAACAAAAAGAATAAATGCTTGAAAAATTGGATTTGTTCCCAAAGAACAAATTAATACCTTTGTGTTCGTAACAAAGAGCTCCCACATGTATGTTGCAAACTTTTCCTCTTCGATTTCCTTCACTGATTTTTTAAAGCCACCAGGGTCCCTAAGTAAAAACAACATAATTAGTTTCCTATTTCAAGAGTTCTTCTTATTAACCTCTTTTAAGATCATAATGAAAAGAGGGCAAATGGTGACTGATTATGACATGTTTGCTTACAAGACAGACAACACAAGCAGTACAGGCCATGAGTGAGCCATAGTCACAAGGCAGCACGGTAATTCTTGCAAACTACCAGACGTACTGAGCCAGATTATCCTCTCCACTTTCTCTGTGCAAGACGTCATGGATCAGAATGATGGCAGGTTCATGCAAAAGTTTGGTTTTTCTATCCTGTTGGCTGAGTGAGGACCTCTATTAGCAGGGCACTGCTGAGGTTCTCATTTATCATTCAATCCCCATCTAATCAGCCGTAAGTTTTACAAAGCAGATTAATGTTCTAAGCTTGCTCTCTTCACTACATTTAAACATCTTTTTTGTATACACAGATGCTATATGATCTGAATGAAAGCATAATTTTTCATGGTTACTGCACAATGAAGTATATGTTGGCTTATCAGTTCAGATGACTTTGAGGAAGAGGAGTGGTGTGGGAGACTGCAATAGAAAGTAGAAGGAAGAAGAAACAGCACTACTTTTATATCTGGAAATGACTCCAGAGTCTTATACATTAACACCCTGCTGTCAGCATCTGTCTATTGGTCAGTCCTCATATGTAAAGGGGTGAAAGATCCATCCATGATACACAATGGACTGATTCTCCTCCAGGCTAATTCTACATAATGCCACTCTTGTTCTGTATAGGCACAGTTTGTCTTCATTGAGAATACACAGAGAAAACAGAACAACTCTGAAGAGCTTTGCCCTGCAAATCAGAGCATAAACTGTACAAAGTTTGTGAATAATTCAAATAAATGTTAAGTCAACATTGTTGTATTTATAGATAAAAATGTTGAGAACTTAAACATTTACTTCCAACAGCATAAAAGTTCAGGAGCAATGCACCTTCTGTAAGTACCTACCACTGTCATGCATCACTGATAGAATGAAAACAACAGCTAAATATCCCTTAATAGCTGGCTTTGTTCTGTAATTAAAATGTGTCTGGAATTCCTGTTCAGTTAGGGGATATCCCTCTAAGGAATGCTTCAGGAACATGCATACATACATTACTACATGTTTCTGGTTCACATAATGATTAGCAAAAGGATAAAGGAAGGAAAACAATTTCACTATGTTAGCTCAGTATTTTCTGCTAAGACTTCACTTAGTGAAAAAAGTGAAAAAAACAACTAATGACATAAGATTCCCAAACTCTCATTCCAAAGATTATTGTGAATTGCATACGTACGTTAGATTCCAGCAGGATAATATAGAATGCATTGAACTGCTGGATTCAAGAGTCAGAGCTTCCAAAAGCCAATGTATGGCACACAGCTGGCGGAAAAAACATTCACTGCAAAAAGAAGAGACAAATGTATCATGCTACAGATAGGAAAACGTAGTCAAGCTGCCACTGTGTTGACTGAAATAGATATATCTAACAGTAAAAGAAGGTTCTGTCGATAAAAATCAATTCTGCACCAGAGTGCTTCCATTGACCCAGTGAATTCTACACATCCTTCAAGGTTTTTTTAATGTTGAAACACATTTTTGAACACAAAGCTCCTCAGGGGACATGACTTTGTGATATGCTCAGCACTTTCACACCTATGAGGATTCCAACATTTATGAACTCGTGATTTGGATTCTATGGTAGGTTCTACAACTTTGCAATTGAGAATAGGCAGTGTATGAATTCAAAATGCCAAACCACGATTTTTATGAACTAAGACTATCTTAGGGAGAATCAACTTTTTACTCGGGAAGATAGTGATAGGACAAGGGAGATGGCTTTAATTTCAAGGAGGGGAAATTTGGAATGGATATCAAGGGGAAGCTCTTCACAGATAGAGTGGTGAGGTGCTGGAACAGCTGCCCAGAGAAGCTGTGGATGCTCCTGTACGGAGATTTTCAAGACCAGGTTGGATGGAGCCCTGGGCAGCCTGGTCTAATGCCAGATCTGGAGGCTGGTGGTCCTGCCTATGGCAGGGGGGTTGGAAATTGATGATCTTTGGGGTCCCTTCCAACCCAAGCCATACTAAGATTAGCACTGCAGCTTAATCCACATGCAAGTATAGATATAAAGACACTTTTGGTGAGCAAGAGGTTAATGAACTTAGAACAAAATAGTGTGCATTGTATATGCACTGTGTTCTCCCTCTTTCTTAGGCCTGATTTTCTTGTTTTCAAATCTAGGAAAAACAAAATTTAACTTTGACAGCCTTTCCTCAAAACACCATGTATGCAGATTTGATGCAAATAAGTCAGAATACGCTAAATCAAGACCTGGGAGCAAACGATGCCTTCAAATATACCTTCGTGCTTCAGAGGGTCTTGGAATCAGGACACTGCTATAAATGGGAGCATAGGACCGTAAGGTCATCTTTTTTTTCTTCTTCCCTGATTTTTTCGGGTGGCTGCCTTCTATTGGAGAGGAACTGTCAGAAAGAATGAAGATGGAAGTTAAAGAAGGGAGCATATAAAAGGAAGACTATTTAATGATTAGAGAGAAAACCAGGAGGAGGTGCTAATAGGGCTGAACTAGCCAATAAATCCATTCTGCAAGCCACACCACAAATTCTGCATGCAGTTCATTATTCTCAGTGCTGTGGTTACAATGGACAGCAAAAACATGGCAAACTCTCACCAGATCTCCCTTTCAAATAATCATTTCTAAGTACCTACAAAACCTCCCTCAGTTCACCCTAACCTTCCACCTTCCAAGCTTCCTCCTTTTTTTTAACAGTGCAACAAGCACTTTTTGGTCCATAATTGTTAAGTTCACGTGTGCTCACTGAGACTTTTAAGCATTTTCTCTTCAAGTTCATAGTAATTAGTAGTAATATTCTGCCTCAGTGACAGAAATGGAGATTGTCTCATTTTAAAACCACTAACTTTAGACTACAAGAAATCCTCTGAATCAACTTACGTGTTCATTTCTTCATCTGACATCTCTACCTCAGAAGAATATTTGCATGGCTGGAAGTCAGTTCTCCATCTTGTCACCTGAGACTTTTCTGCTTTCAATGCTTTCTTCTGCTCCAGTGACTCTTGGTGAAGGATATGAAAATATTCTCCACCCTGCTTCACAATACTTATATGATGCCTGCAAAAAAAAAATCTTGTTTTCTAATGTGTGCCGAAGACACCAACTTAAATTTTAAGAAATGTTGCATTCTCTGCGTTCACATTCTTCTATAACCAAGAGTTCAACACCAGCATTTCCTTTTGCAATATGATAACAAAGGATAATTTCCCAGTATGAACTGGGAGATCTTTCCATCACCTCTTTCAGTGCTGTTGGATGTTGGAGTTTAACAACTGAACTCAACGCCATGGTGTTCAGTACTTGATTTAAAAACTCCCTGCCTAATTCTAACTTATAGCAGCCAATGTACCACTGGGCCCCCTATCCATCACATGCTGTAACAGGCCGTGCCCTGAAGCTACCAGGAAAGGTAACAGGCAGGGAATTATTGCAAAAGCAGAAAACGAGAGGAAACCAAAATGCAAAACCTGTTGGATGACAGCAGAAGTAAAAATAATAAAAAAAAAAAACAAACAAAAGTAAAAAAAGAAAAGGTGAGCCAGGGCAGAGAAAGGCTTAAAGCATTAACTAATTATTAAACCATTAACTGTAAAGTAGCAGATAATCCAAGCCAGACAAGGGCATGCTGTTCAGGCATAGGATGCAGCCCTTTAAATTAGCACAGTGCTGACTTTCAAATTAGGTGTCATCAGGCTGCATTGATTCTTTCTCTATCTAGACTTGAAAGATTGGCCTTGTTTCTTTTACTGAAGTTAACAGCCTCCCTTTAACAACCAGAAATACGTTAAAGCACCTGAAGATCACAGAGAGTACAAATTTCAGCCACGGAGCTCACAAGTTCTCAGTTGGAATGGTTTGCTCTCTCCTTGCTTTCCTTGATGAAAAGCTATTTGCACAGCTTAATGGTTGGAGGACTTGGTTTTGTCAGCCTTATTTTTAAGTCCACCGATCATAAACAAAGTCTGAACAGGTTCCATGTTCAGGCAGATGATAGCCCACCTGCTTGCTATTTCTCTGCTAACTTTGGAAAAAAATGAAATGAGAAAATAAGATGTCTCCAATAAGAAATACTGTGTGCTTTAAAAACATGAGGATTTCAGAGCTGTGTGTGACACGGCTTTTTTCCTCCATAAAACCCCAGTATTTTGAGTAACAGGCATTTATTGGGATGGTAGAAAATAACCCCACTCTCCTGCTTTATGCACTTCTCCAGTAGTTCTCACTCATTTCTCTCAACCATGAAGATACTGGTATGAAAAAGGTTTATATAAGCATTCCCTCTTAAGGATCAAAACCATTGCTGTAGCTGCACACTGTGACCATACAAAGAGTGAACAATGAGGCTGTCACATGAAATGAGACAACTGATAGAAACAGATGGTTATAAACCAGAAAGATGCTTTTTGTTTGCTCGTTGTGCGGTTGCTTCTTTTAATATTAATGGCCACAATTATTTTTTTTTATTAATTAAATTATTTTAATTATTATAATATATATATATATAATATATATAATTTAATTATATATAATTATTAATTAAAATTATTGATTTTATTTATTAAACACAGTCATATGAGAGAAAGATGTGTACATGGCAACTGGGAGAGTAAAGTACAATTTTAAAAATATTATGGAGTATAATTAATATTGAGGGATTTAACATGTGCATGCAAAAAACAACGATCCTTGTCATACACCAATAGGAAAAGAAAAGCTACACACACTTGTGAACAAACATCCTGAGTCTGACTTCCTTGAAGTCTCAGGTATTACAGCAGATAGCTCTGCAGTCTGCAAGGCAAGAAATGAAATAAACAGAAGCAAGGCATACAGAAGAGCTTTAACAAGAGACAAACAGACAAAAATTCCTCATAATTCCACTGAATTATTTCAGGAACATTTATGAATTACCCCAAACATTCACTGACTCCAGTCAGAGAAACTGTAAAATAAATCCAAGCATAGAATATAGAGGACCAATACAGAATGAGGTGACCAATGTACTTTTCTGCACTATTGATTTGTAGTACGTAGCTAGAATAGGACATCAAATATTTCTACATTTGAATTCTGGTATCAGGACACCCTGTTCATACCAAAACATAACAAATGCAGCTGGGTTGCCTATTTGACAAGTAGGTGAGAATCATTCATTAAAACGCAAATGAAATCACTGATGGACTTTTCAGTGTGCTTATTAAAATAATGGAGCCTCAGTCAATTTTAGTCACAACACAGATTTTCAACTGTGTTTCAGACAAAAGAACTTTCTTTCCAACTTAAGAAGTTCGTTAGCAAAGTAGTTGCAGTCTACTCATGCTAGCTTAATTCTTCCTCTCTCTAAGACCTAACGTTATGGTCACAGTGAACAAAAGCTGAGTTGTGAGCCTTAAGGACAATAACTATCCATCAAACAATTTAACTACACACAGATAATTCCTCTGATCATGGAAATTGCTAGCCACTGTTTCATAGCGTTTACTTATCTTAATGGAAAAAGGCTTTCTAGCAATAAAGCTAATGAAAGAACATCGTCTGCTCCAGACAACTTACAGCAGAAATGCAACCTTTTTCCACAGGCATGGAGCCAATTGTAAATTGAGATAAAAGAAAATACATTTGCACACAGTGCTGTTTTTACTTACGAAGGACAAAAAGAACAACTGGAGACCGAACTCTGCGTTTGTTGCAGACTGTCAATGGTAATATCCATTTACACCAATGGAGAATCTGCTCCTTTCTTTTATCAGTGAATACTGGAGCTGTTGACCACTGCACTCAGTTCTTTAGCACCCTTACATTCAGTGTGATAACACACATACATACACGTATATGTATATACATACGTATATATATGTGCCCGTATGTCCATAAGTTAGTTACATTAAGATCACTTCACACCTTTGGGATCCTGTGAGGTGAGAAAGTCTCGCTGTAAATGAGGATTAGAGAGTTGTTCACTTAAAATATAACCAGTGAGTTATTAAAGAGCGGCTACATGACCCTCCTTAAATTACCAGCAGCCGTGAGAGGTGAGCCTGAGAGAGCAAGTCCTGCTCTTGTGCTTCACACGGCATTTGGGTTGTGTTCTGAAAGCTCAGCACATGGGAAAAAGACAGGTACTTACAATTAATATGCAGATACTAATGAAAATGAATGAAATGAATGAAATGAATTAAGAATTTGGGTTAGGTTGTGTTTATAACCAAGCTAAAGAGATACAAGTGCACACATGAGGCAATGGAAAATCAGGAACAAAACAGTTACTACTCCTATTTAATGGCTGAGTAATCACACAACAAGAGCCTAATAGGTAAATATTCACACTTCTGTTTTCTCTAAGTTCAGTTAATACCAGATTATAATTACATTAAGATCTTTAAATGCAGTTACCAACCATAGAAACTCTGACATATGTTATCATTTACCATACTGAACCAACCACTGAACGTTCTGGCAAGAAACTGAAGTGGCACCAGATCAACATCTGCCTTGAGCTGAAGTCACACACGCAATCTGGAATACCCACATTATTTTGGATGTAGATTCCCATTTTGTTCTCCTGAAGATGAGTACAATCATGTGTACTCAAATGGGTTCGTTTCTAAACAAAACAAGCAAACAGAAACACCCTCCAAATAACCACGCACCAAAAAATAACAAAACCAAAGCAAGCCCTGTATGAAGGCAGCTCCCTCAGCCCGTCTTCGTAAAAAGACAGCAGATCTCCAGTAGCTCCATGTCTTTTTTGTGCTAGGGCACCAGACCCGGATGCGATACTCTAGATGAGGCATCACAAGGGCAGAGTAGGAAGAAGATTAATCTTCTTGCCTTAGCACGCAAAGGTATTTACAGAACAATGACATTTTAATACTAAATAATGGAAAACTCATTTTAAGTGTTAGCTTTGTTCAACCATTCAGTGACAACACGTCATTTTGTTCCACGATACATGGAATTAGGCTGTCATGTTTAGATAGTAAAATCTAATAAGCAACGAACTGCTTGCACTTACAAAAATTCAAATACAAATATATTTTTGCAGGAGAAGAAAGGAAATGGAGACTCAAATGAACAGTCTGGGAGGGCAGAATTGTTGATGGGAATAGCAGTCTTTCCAGTGATTGATGATAGGGATAATGATTCATACATCTGTACACATAAGTGGATGTCTTTGGCCGTGACTGCTGTCTAATTAATGTGAGCCATCACTCACCTAAAAGAAAATTTTTGCTTCTGGAAATAAAATGCTACAAAGTGCCAGCAGTGACAGTGCTAGAAACATGACAATTAGAGTGATTTCTGCCAACCAGGAAAAGGGCACAGAACACTGGTTTCCAAGCAACTGACATTATGAAGTATTAAGTACACTGGAAACTAATATTGGCAGATAAACATTTCACCTTCTCTGTTTCTGCCACCTGACTCTCTTTTTTGCTTCTTAACTCAGTGTTGCCTCTCCTTCCCACTCTCACACACTCAGCTGGATCATCTAGCAAACCATTTGCATTAAGGAATGCCAACTTAGCAGAATCTCCAAACACTGAAGTCTTTTTCATCTCTCTATACACATAGATAGGATTGGTGTAGATTCACAGGCAAGGATAGCAAAGGTCATAACCCAAACTCCAAAATCAACACGCTTCTTTGCCTTTCAAAATCTTCCCATAATAGCTACCACATCAATCAGAAAAGTTAAGTGGCTTTATAATAAGAAATACCCAAAAACAGCTAGTTACAAAGCTGCTCACAGGAAGACAAGTAACAGGAACAGCTCTTAGGGTACGTCAGTCTAACTGTTGTTGCAGGCATAAAGGATGCATTAACAGAGCCTGGGCTTTCTGTATAGAGACTGACTTTTAGAGATCTGCCTTCAGAAAACTTGAAGCACTGAAAAGAAACATCTAGTTTCTAATTTAAAGCCAGCCAATGGAATACTATTAAACTGCCAACAGTCTGACATACAGTTTTATTCAACTAGCTCTACTAAAACAGATGCAAGGGAACTAATTTTCTTCCAACTACCAAAAATGCACTGCATTACAAGGGCTTAACACAGCCCTTTTGGAAATAAAGGCTTGAGTGGCTCACGAAATGGCATGGACTGCTTCCCTTTGAGCGTGTAGCTCCAAGCTGTCAACTCCTAGATATCACTGATGGGGGATGATCACAACTTGTCACTGTCACATGGGAACCTGTGCTTAGATGATCATCACTGCACACACAGATCTCATTTTTTATGTTGGCACATTTTTTATTTATTTTTTTACCCCTGATACTTCAGTTTTCCTTGCCAAAAGAGGATCTGTGTTCTGGCAAAGCAGTCACATCACTGCCAGGTACTTTGGTCAGCCTTGTTTTCTAGATTTAGTGAAACATCTCAGCTTTTCAAAAAGTAGCTCTGTGTCTTGAGAAGTATTTATTTAACTTCATTAACTTCCTCTAGAACATAGCACGCATCTACCTCCCAAACTGTAAGAGGCCTTCAAGCTCACATAGGATCAGAAAAATCCTCAAAAGCATCTGTTTCTATCCAATGACAAAAGTAGCCTTGAAGGAGCAGGCTTCTAACTCAGGAGCTCAGGTAATTGCCTCATGCTATGCGTAACAAATCCAAGCCCGTGCTTACAATGAAACACTTAAGGTCTGTGCAAACCAAGCAGAACAGTGACCTTCTAACAGGCTTTTCCATCACTGTGCACCTCGGTGCATATCCTCAGCCTTGCCAAAGAAAAGACCAAAGGTGTATTAATCAGCTCATGCAGTGGAGAGGAACGCAGGGACAGCAGTCTGGCAGCTCGCCCTGTTTGCAGAGCTTAGGCAAGGACAGACTTTCAAAGCATCATCCCTCTTTCCATTTCTCTCGGCATCAATAATATTTGTACGTCTACCTCCATCTTTTCTGAGTGCCAGTGAATACAAGTAGTGATGGCTAGGCACACCATGAATCACAACTTAGTTGTGATAGAAACAAAAAATAAACAGATCTGGCTCCTCAACGAAGACTGAGATGTTTTCCAAATCACTTTCACAGTACATTCTGCTAGGTTCTGTTTCCAGTTTCCATCACCTTTCATACCTCCTTTCTACACACAGATAACGTTTTCAGCCAGCCTCATTTTAAAAAGCAGGCTTCTTTTTAAGCTCTGTTGTGCTGTTCTGGGTGTTGTTTTTTGTTGCTTGCTTTTTTGTGCCATTTAATAACATGAGTATTTCCTACTTGCATGGTCCTGCTGGCTGAGCTAGCCCACAGAGGTGATTTATGGCAACCTGCTTTTACAACATGCTAACTACAAACCTCCCATGCTTTGGCCATCTTTGCTGTGTAAGCGTTCCTACATCTTGCTATGATTTATGGATGGCTATAAAGACTTCTGCTTTCTTGGTTTTCATGCAACGCATCCTCATGCAACTGTGTATTACTTAACATTATTTCTGGATCACACAGATGTCATTGCAAAAAAGCAATAAAAAAAAGGTATTTCCCTCAGAGCTGAATGTCATATCAAAGTTGCTGTGCTTCTCACTAAGACGAAGCAAACTCAAGAAGCAGCAATGGGAGATTTCCTTCTGCAGAAATGAAACAACAATTCTTAGCACAAAGCTAAAGATATTTGATTGCCCAAGGAGAAATATGTTGTCTTTGCTGCCATGCTGTGTTCCACCCACTGAATTCAGCACTGGGAAACACTTTGTCAAGTCAGTCAGGGCTATTTTCAGTCTGCAAGTGAAACCTCTGCTGGAAGAAAGATGCACTGACTCTCAGCAATTGGAGTTACAATTATCTACAGATTTCCCAATTTTTATTTATTTTTTTTAATGCTACACAAACATAAGCCCATTCCTTCCCATAATTTAACATAAAACTCTACCTGAGAGCTGGCAGGTGCCTCCTCACAGTGATTTGGTGCTATCCAACAGCAGGAAAGCCCTGACAAGGCTTCCTGCTCAGGACTAATGACTGATAGCAGTGAAAGATGACAAGTTTGAACAACCTCTGCATTCAGCGATCACCCTCTCATGTACTTACAGTTATCACTGAGAGGAAGCATTGTACTTATAAGTTTTATCTTCTCTTTAATTATATTTTTTAGCATGTAAGGAAGCATGTGAAAGCTTTATGGATGCATTCAAGTCTGTTCCAGTAATGACTCTTGAAATATTTTTGAGATAATCTTAACATTTTTACTATCATGTCACATCATTGTGATCATTATTGCTAAAAACTCCCTCACACTTTGCTCCGTTATACTCTTTAATACAAACAAGCTGCAAGATCACAGGCACTACCTGCCACGAATACGTATCAATTAGCATCCAGTTAAGACAACCGCTGGCTGTTCCCTTTCAATCATGAGGATAGGCAGCAAAACCCAAATCCACAAAGGTCATTTGCATCCCCTGACTCTCTGTCGTACACATTAGCATGCTGCTCCGCTAGCCCGACTGCTTTCACTGAAATGAAAAGTTGCTGTCCCAATGATTTACAACTCCAGTTTTCTTCTTTTGTGCATTTCCCACTCTGCTCCCTCCCTTCAAAGGCTCCTTTTCTACATCCTGAATTTGTTGCTGAGAAGCACTGCCATCAAGCCCTTCGGTCCAAACATCAGTGCAGCAATTCTCACTAGAATTTATCTTTTCCTGCAATTCCCTATTGCAGCACGTGGTTAAAAAGTCTGCTGATGTCAGTTCTTACTGTTCTGCAAATGTAGTCAAAGTAACATCGTATGAACGCTCAAGATGAATCTTTAGCACGTTTTAATTGCTAAAAGTCAAGGAGTTTCCAGTTTTAGACAACAGAATAATTAGAAAGAACAACAGTGAATGTAGACTTTTGATTTCCAGATACTAAGTCTGTTGGATATTATTCTGCACACTGGGTCATGTGGCCACTGCCTGCTTTAGGAAGCATCAGAAAATGAGAGTCCACATTTCAAAAAGCAGATTCCCTGACTTTTCTCAAGCAAATTTCTCCACAGCCCATTGTAGTTCATATAATATTTCACTTAAATCATGTAAGTAGGAAACATGACTCAAATGGCACAGTACATAATTATGTGAGATATCTGCAGGATCACCAACTGGGATCACAGCATAATACCACATTCTCCTTACAGGAGGTGACAGGCAGCATCATTGAAGCACATATTGAGACAACAGTGCTCTCTCTTTGCTGTTAGTTTTACACTGCTCTACTCTGCCAGTAATAAACAGGCAATAAATCATATTAATGCTGAATCTCTTCTCACGATGGTGATCACGGATGACCTCACCTCACCTCAACCCTGAGCCAGCCTTTTTTTGTTATTTTCTGCCCCTGATCTTTCAAGGATCAGGAGTGTGAGAGCAGTGTGGTGGAGTTCAGTTAGCCATCAGTGTGAAACCACCACACCGTGCAGTCAGTGTAAAAAGGAAATGTCAATGGACTTGTGCAGCAACACAAGACTGGGCCTCCTCTCTGTGTTCCACATATGTTTCAATGGTCATGGAATGTCAGAGAACAAGAATATTTCCACTCAGGCATTTTAAATTAAATGAAGCCAGTTTCAAATGCAACCATAATTAAATTTATGGGACTAGAAGAACGTGAAGGAGTTGGAGATGCTTCAGCAGGTACATATTTCTTATTTGTCAGCACAACAAATTCTGCTTGGGATACTAAAATGGAGTTGGGCTCTTCCCACCTTCAGCATCAGCAGTAAAAAGCCAAACTAGATGCTAAAGATCAATTGCCCAACATGCCTATCCTCTGTGAGTGCGGTACTGATACAACTGATCAAGACTTCAAAGGCAATTCTGAAGACAGTGTGCATAAAGGAATATAATTTTGCTCATCCTTTTGGCTGTATTGGCTTCTGGAAGTGAGAAGGAATAGAAGTCTAAAAGTTGGGGATTTAAGCTCTCATTAAAAGATAACATTAGAATCAAAAATACATTGAGATCAAATCTATTCACATCATTAAAAGTCTGCATTAGCATCATTTTGCAGATTACATTACCATTAAACATCCAGCAGAAGGTTAATCTGCATTTATGATTATGTCTTGAGTTAGAAGCAGGTTACACAAAACACTTCATATGCTGGAAGAAACAACTGCACTCACTCAGATGAGCTGGGTCTCTTAACAAGACCTTTCCTTGGAGCTCCTGATTAATCAGGGCAGTTTGGGAAAAAAAAATCAATCAGAGAAACAGAGACATCACTGAAGTCTGGAAGAACAACTCAAGCATTTTACTTACCTGAGACACCTGAGTTCCATTCGTAATTGGAAAAAAAGTCATACTTCACTAAAATGGCTTATTGAACCTTCAAAATATGCACTGTTTACTATTTTGCTTATGGCTTATTTCCTTTTGGCACATTTATCAAGTGGATTAACAGAATAAATGTAAAACAAAATAGCCAGAGTTAGGTAAGGATGGAAGGGAAGAATCATAGAATTGCTCAGGTTGGAAAAGACCTTAAAGATCATCAAGTCCAATTGCAACTGAGCTGTACTACCGTACCACTAACAACCCTCTGCTGAATGTGTAATTTAACTTATCATAACTAGTGCAGAATTTAGGAATTGCTCTGGTACAAAAATTGCAGATATTTAACACCACTACATCGTGACAACTAATAATGTAGCACATCATTACAGTAGGACACGCAAAGAAGCTTTTTTAGCTTCCTCAACTTTTGTAAATCTGCACTCTCAGTCCAACAGTGCAAGAACCTAATTCATCATCAGTGTAACATGCTGATTCAATACCACACGTTCTCGATTGGAAAACATGCTTACATCTAACCTATGAAATTATTAAGTTTTTATATACATGTTTATCTTCTTGCTGCTTGCTTTAATTCAACTATTTTTATCTAGTGAATGTTCTTCAAAGGCTTCAAGTCTACAGAGCTCATGTAATCTGTACCCTGTTGGGGCTGGCAGCAGTAAATCATCAATTTTATTTGCAGGAGGCTGTAACTAAACCTTGCCAGATGTAAATCTTTTTGTATTCCTGCTTGCTGTTTCAGCTCCAAGCGATTCTTGTTTCTCAGCGCTCGCATCATGGAAGCTGGATAGTTCCAAGAAAATTTAGTAAGCCTACAGTCACCGACTGCAAGGCCTATTATACAGCTCTGCAATTATTCAAGCTAATACTGAGCAAATGCCATGAGCAGGCTCCACAGGCAAATTTGGAGTGTAAACAGAATGTGTGATTGAAACAGAACAGCACACAGAAGTTGCAGCCTCATCAATGTAAGTAGCGACTGCAGTAACAAAGCTGAAATATGGGCATCAATAAGACCTGAGTACGTGCAAAAGAATAAGATGGTAGAATGGTAAAGCCTATGACCAACAGACCTCGCTGTGTTATTTTTTTTTTCCCCTTTCTTTCTTTATAAATGAGTCTGCAAGACATGCTCTGTTGTGGCAGTGGAAGATACCATTCTCTGACAGCGGCAATGGAAGATACCTTCTAGGAAAAGCAAGCACATCCAGCCACCTTCTGTACTCAACCCCCTAAAATTAATGATGGTTGCAGTCCAACCTCAGCTGGCTGGGCGGCATATAGGAACCCAGATCTGTGTCTGATTAAAACCTCCCCGTTCCCATCAGGTAAGGAGCTCAAACATCGATTCCCTCTAAGCCGTGATTTTCCTCCATCTCAAGTTGGAATACTCCATGCAAGTCTGTGCACGTATTCCTGTTATGGTGGCAGATACTCTCACTGTAGTTTTCCATCCTATAGTGGACATTATACATCCCAACCTTTCTCGTGGATTACCAGATCTTAGCACAGTGCCATTTCACACAGAGGACTGCAAAAAGGTAACAAGCACCTGAACAACACCAAAGCAGTGCAGTACTGATGGAGCTAGCAGTCGTTCCTCATGCAGCACTCAATACATCTTGAGCATACAGAATGGCTATAAAGGAGGAATTACAAGCCATCTTTTCTAAGCAATTAGTACAGCTGATGATTTTGCTGATCAGCCAGCTGAGACCACCGCAAAACCAACAATTCCTTTGGCCTGACCCATTTCTGTGTGCTCTGGATTTCCTTACCTCAAGTGAGCTAGAGTTTTACTAAGAGTCTTCAGCTCCTTTCCTGTTTCTCTAGATGAGGTCAGCCTTTTCACTGATTCCAGCGGATCAGGCTGAAAGTGATCAAGTTGAGAATTAATATTAAGCTTTTAAGAAGAGCTTAGCACAGAGAAGGTACATGCAGTCTCACAGTTCAGCTTTAATCACAGTTTTCTGAGATAACCATCATCTGGGAGAGTATTATGAGATTCATGAGCACGTAAACAAACCTTATATGATATGGCATTATATGATATTGCCCTTGAACACCTCCAGGAACGGGGCACCCACAGCCTCTCTGGGCAGCTGTTCCAGCACCTCACCACTCTCTTGGGCATAAGAGTGTTTGAACAGCTTTTGGTCATTGGCTGACTTTGGGTTTGACAGAAGTCTTACGAGCAGTGAAGAGCCTGAGAGGGTTATGAAACCAAAACTGGAAGAAGAGACTTTTCGATTATCTAGGCTAAGGGAACGACTGCTGTGATTCTTATGCATCAAACTACAAAAAGCACACACAAGAGAGAAATCTCCTACAAGTTCTAGTCCAGAAAAATGTTCAGACACGAAACAAGTTATTGACAAAAAAAAAAAAAAAAAAAAAAAAAAAAAAAGGGCAAAGAAAAAAAAAGCAGAAAAGGAATAGAAAGAGCTTTGCAGATATAGCTCTCTTTTTGGAGCACAGAGTGCAATGTATCCACTCTTTTCATTCTAACTTTTTAATTTAATTTTTTAGGAGTGTACAAACCAGGTTCATGATTTTACACAAGGGAACTGAAATCATCTCCTTTAGGGCATTGTTCAAAGTGCTGCAACATTTCTTCCTCTGAACAACTATGCATCCAAATTTATGGGAGATGAAAGCTTGCATTTGCTGTGGAACTGCCCCTGCCTTAGAAGGACCCTTGGGACTCCCAGAGAACAGCTGCATCCGTTTCATAGAATTATGACCACATGCTGTGCACATGCAGTGTTTTTGCACGTGCTGGTGAAGCCAACAAAACATGCAGCTGAGGCAGAGTTCAGTGTGCAAAAAGTGCATGGCTGAACTGCCATTCATTGGGAAGAGTAACACCAGTGTGCACAGACTGAGGTGCAAGCTGAGGTGTTCCTTGGGACAAGCCGGTGCATTTCCAGTAAAGGAAAGTCCTACAGCCTTGAGCTTTTGAGATATAAGTTGTGCAGTATTGGTCAATGTACACCACAAATCACAACGTTTTATTTTAAAAGTCATTTTGAATGCATTAGATGTTCTGTGCTAAGCTGTTACATCCTTTAAGGTCAGTCTTCTATGACGAATGGAGTGACACCGCTAAACTGAATTTTCTGAGCATTCTTTTTACCAAATTACACTATAAACTTGTCTCACTCATCAGCAATAATTTTATGAGATAAAACCTATGATATATCAGCAGAAAGGCTGGTTCCTATGTATAGCAGAGCTTACAAACAGCAACCACTTGTATAGACTCAAAGCATGATGCTTGTATGTTGGCTTCTTTAACTCCATGCTGAATCAAAGCCGCATCAGAAATGAAACTGCACACTCTAACCTTTGGATTGGCAGAGCTCTCATTAGCAGTAACCTCAGCCACTTCTCTCTGCGGTCTTTCCTGCACGTCTTTTTTCACAGGATCCTAAAAATGAACAAAAACGTGTCGCCTTGTGTATAAATGCAAGTTAGACAGAGAGAAGCAGATCACCATTTTAAAAACCAAGTGGTGCAAGCAACTTTTCCTACAGAGATGCAAACTAAATCAAAGAATTAAGCAAGTCTGATGCAGAAACACTTGAAACATCACTAACTCTGGCACTCAAACAGATTCTCATGTGAAGCACCTGCAGAAAAAACTACCGTGCAAAATGCATCCATGCTTTCTAAATCACTGCACTTGAATGTTGTTTTTTTTTTCTATTAAAAAAAAACCCTCTTCTCATGGAAGGCTATTATCTACCATGTCTAACATAAAAAGAAAATCCAATTTCCAAAACAGGAATAAGAAATTACTTACCTGTAATTGCTCTTCCCTGAAGATACGCGCTGTGATGGATCAGTATTCGTGGGTCTGTGCTTTCACTCACCATGAAGGCACAGACTCATGAAAAGCCCTGAAGTCAAACAATCTCATTTTTAGTTCTCCTTCAACCAGCACTTTATTCAAGTGGAAGGAAGATATATTTCCTCCTATTGAAATCATATATATACACACACATATTTATATGTAGATTAATGAAGAACTTCAGATCACTCCGCAGCCTATGGTACTCGGGCTAAAAGGGTATGAAAATAGCAATTCCTTCCCGCAGTAGTTTCAGATCAAAGAGCTCATTTATTGATCCCAAGCAAAGCAAAGCAGGAGGCCCTGGGAAGCTGCATCCATATAGCTAGGGCAGAGCTGATGTGGAACAAAGACTGAAAGGCACAGCGCAGCAAATGTGGAGCTGTAAAGCCTTGAAATATCTGGAAGTTTTAAAAGTTCTTAAGAGCAAATCATTTCGCTTGTTAGAATCTTGATTCTAGAAGGCACAAAATGTTTTCCAAATCTATGTTCCAATGTAACATGCCAACAGAATGAAAGCAGAAAGCATAAGGAGCAGAGCTCTTCACTCGCTAGAAAGCTGTGCACACCAGAGCTCCAAAGTAACGACTGAGGGCAGACCGTGAGCAAATAACAGAATAAAAAATAAGCAGAAATGATGCCAAGAGCAAAGCAGCTGGAACGGAAAAAAGATTTTCTGCAATGTGTACAGATGAAATAATGAAGTGTCAAAGACGAATGCGTGTGGAGGCTCTGCTGTCTCATGTGACTGGGGAGCAATGGAACAAGGTGGGTTAGCAGCAGGGACAGATGGCAAGCCAACATTGCTTGGGAGTACACGTCTCACTTGCAGAGGAATACCAAGGTACCTGAGCTGCTTCAGTGTTTGAAGAAAATTCGTTCACATGATGTGTGAGAAAGGAATCATTTTAACTTCTGAGCAGGCTCCTGCATCTCACCCATAGGAAATGCAGAATTTCCAGCCTGCTTTGCTCCTGACTCTTCTCCCCAGCAGAAACAGCAACATGTTGACCATGGCCAGCTACCATTGTTTTTACAGCTGGTGATACCTTGACCGATATGATTCAATCAACTAAGACATCTCAGAATAACTTACTGCTTGAGGAGAGGAAGAGCGTTGGAATGCAGCCCTAAAGTTTCAATTGCTTGTAAGCACCAGTAAGCTGACTGCATAGTACAGAGTACAGGCTGTGGAGCACGAGGAGAAAAAATTTCCCAGCATGACTCTTTCGGAGGTTTCTGGGTGTGCATAAAGAATAAATTTGTGACCAAAACTCTACAAAGTGCAACATCATCCTGCATCCTACCTCTGGTCAGTCACCCCAGCCAGTTCAAGAGGAAAGGCAAAGAAAAGAGCTGCAAATCCACCTCTCCTCAGCATGGCTGCTCAGGGAAGAAAGGAAGGGAGGTAGCACATATGTCACCCCATCCTCTCAGGTACTGGTAATGAGATTCAATCAGCCTTATCACAGATAACAGAAGGGAATCATTTCTTTTTCTACAACATTATATTTCATTACAACGCCGTGTATTGAAAAGGTGCAATCTGAGCTTAAAACAGTAACACTCCATAATGATGGAATGGTGTAGTTCCTTCTTTTTAATTTGCAGTGCAGATATAAAAAAAAGAAACAAAACTGAGGAAAAAAACATGTTGGTAAGTCTAATTTGTTAAAGTCAACAATATATTATAATGACAATCTGAAGAATCTTTGTGCAGAAGCAATAAATGGGCTTGGGTGGCTTTTTTTTAATTATTTTTTTTCTCATAGTGTTTCCAAATTTAGGTGAACTATGAGAAGTCTCCTTACTTGCCTTTAAGCCACCAAAATGCCTGTTTCACTCATCATTTCCTGCTTTCATTATAGCGAAGTAACAAAATGATGTACAACTCCATATGTAAGAAAACAACCATTTAAATTTAAACAAAAAAAAATTACTGCAAGATAATATATGAAAAACGGTCCAAAGAAAGACTGAGGAAATTAATCCAAAAGGGTTTTTTTTTTGCTAAAACGATGGAGGTGGATTTTCTTGAGCTCACACCCGGCAGCCCTAGATAAAGTCAGCTGCAGGAGTAGCGCAGTAGGTGGAGCTCGATGCCGCCCGGTTGGAGGCAAAGCCCTTCCATTGCTATCACGGTTGGCTGGATGCACACCCAAAGCTCTGCTGTTCTTGCATACCAGCTTATGCAGTGCTCTGCGTGCCCTCTCCATCTGTAGAAAGAAAACTGAAGGCTGAGGGTATTTTTGGAGGAACAAATCCTTTTGAATAGCTCGTTTCAATCACAAACGACTGCCTCCAGACACGCTAGATTTTATCCCAGCAGTTCCCAGGTACATCTACTTTCTCTTCTAATAATTATGAAGAGCAAAAATTGTTCAGCTCTAACACATCACATTCTTTCATTAAGCGCACCTTGCATTTCGCATGCTTATCTTTGCAAATGTCATTCTGAGTTTCCAGCTTTTTTCTTCAAATCCTATTGTGGAAATAGCATAGAATCATAGAATGGCTTGGGTTGGAAGAGACCTCAAGGATCACCAAGCTGCAACCCTCTGCCACAGGCAGGGCCAACTCCAGATCTGGCATTAGACCAGGCTGCCCAGGGCCCCATCCATCATGAACACCTCCAGGAATGAGGCATCCACAATTTCTCCTGTGCCAGCACTTCACTGCTCTCTTGGTAAAGAAATTCCCCCGATACCCAACCTAAATCTTCCCTCCTTCAACTTAAAACCATTTCCCCTTGTCCTGCCATTATCTACCCTTCTAAAGAGTGGACACCCCTCCTGTTTGTAGGCTCCCTTTAGGTGCTGGAAGGCTGCAATGAGCATGCTGCATATGTCATCTGCAGGAGGGGAGCTGCGGTATGCTAAGCTTGACTTTATGTTGTACGTTTTCAACTTAGAACCTGTTATATTGACAATTCCTGAAGCTTTTCTCATTTTGGTCAACTTGTTTGGTTTCTGTGTTACTGGTAAAAACAGTGATTGAAACCCCTATTGCATTCTTCTTCCTAATATCATTTATCATCGTTCCTAATATCACTAGTAGCATTATGATTACATCTGCAAGATGTGAATGTGTTCTGATGAAGGTAAACCAGCACAGCCCTCCCACAGCTACAGTTTGGTCATCCAGATGCAAGACCAACCTGATGAAATATATTTGTCATATTACAACAGCATTTAGAAGGCTCTTGTTAAGCAATATAAAGAGAGAGGACTACTGCTCTTCCTCAGGTAGCATTGTAAATGCTGATTTTTGTAGGCAGTATTCTAGCCAAGTACTCAAGGTATTTTAATTTTTTTCCCTATTTCATCTTACATTGCTGCTGCTGAACACTGACCCTTCTTGCCCTTTCACTGCAATGAGGGAACAGATATTGGGACCAAAAGAGAATTTTAAATTAAACACAAGGGACTCCTAGGCAAAGCACTTCACTAACAATATCCTGCAGAAAACCAAGACTGCTTTAAGAGGAATGTCATTTTAGTGCTTCTGCTTAGAACTACACCACAGCAAGATGCAAATATACATCAGCCTCAAAGACGAGACACCTGATTCGTTAAGGTTATGCTTTACCACATCAACAATGCAAGGCACTCTGTAGATGAGAACCTCTGCAGCCAATGTGAATGTTTGCTAAGAGCTGCAGCAGCAGCTTGCTTTCCTTGGTCTCTGGTCAGAAACGGGCCTGATATCAACAGGGAGTGATGCTTATTCCACTGCTGTACCACCGGTGGTTTTAATGAGGGATGGAGCCCCAGTCCTGTCAGCTCCCATTCTGCGCTCTAGCGAATGCATTACTGTCAATAAAGAGACATCAGAAAAATGGAAGGAGGCAGCTGAGAAGTGAGAGAGAGGTTATCTACTAGTAAAGGCATAAGAACGAAATTTAGAATAAGCAGGCTCAATTTCACATCTGTCAGAACATTCTTCTGACATCCTAAATAAAACATGTAACACCTTATCCCAGCTGGCAGGCCCTAACCCACCCCCACTTCTTTCTGACTACGATAGATTTTGGTACAAGAATCTCAGCCCACGATGCCTCTACTCCTTAGATCTGAAATGCCACAAATAACACTGCTCACTTCTTAACTTTTTTAAGTATTCAGAAAGGATACATGAGGACAGACTGCTGTTTACCTAGCAAAACTAGCTCACATAGCTCGATATTTATCCCAGTTTGCCTCAGTTTGTCACATTCTCCAGGAAAATCTTCTCTTTATTTTCTTTTCTCCAAAGAATATTCATAGAATCATAGAATGGCAATGGCTGGAAGGGACCGCAAGGATCATCGTATTTACTGAATTCTGATAAGCGTGATATATTTTGTAAAATAATTGGATCTAATTAGTATCAACTGTAACTCTATTTGCTCTACAGTTACTTTGAATGTTATATGACCTGCCATCTTTTTTTTTTTCCCCCTCCATAAAATCTTTTAATTGCAAGACGATCTGAAAAATGCATGGCCTAAATATTCTGCATTGCATCCTTACAGGTCAAGGCAAGCAAACATATGAAAAAAAAAAATCAACACAAAATAGATTGCTTCTATGACATCTCTCCTTATTCCTCATATTTCTATCAGTCACTTGGGCTCTGGGCAATGCAGCAGCACACTCAGTTGATGCAGCTCTCCCACAGCCTTCCACTCACTGATGATGGAAATAACACTCAGCCTTTGCTAACGCTTTCTAGATGTCTCCCTTTACTGATCTCCCATTAGTCTAACACGGGGTTTCTTATTGGAATGCTATGCTAAAAAAGCATGAAAGTTCATGAACCAAAGCAGAAGTGTGTAATGCAATTAACAGATCGATATCTTCCACAGCACAGAGTCACTATTCAATCAAAAAGCAGCAAACAAACAAGAACACACTATTCTGCTTTATTTCATAACGAGAACAAAGTCAATTTGAGGAGGAGTTGAGGAAAGATGCAGCTGGAGAGCAGAGTTACCAGCCTCAGGAAATTCGGGGAAATGTAATTGAGAACGAATTATCTTTTTAATTACTTTTGACCAAATCAATACAAGCCACAGAATAAAAAGCATGATGACTGCCACCTGGTAGAGGACAAGGAACACAAGGAATTGGAAATTACCACAAAACTGAAATATAGATGTTAGTAAAACAACCCGAGCACTTTTCTGTTACAAGGGAAAAAGACAAGGTTAGGGATATTAGTTCAATAAATAAGAAGTGCATGCAAAAATTAGAGATTGTTTCTGGCCAATGCTTTCTGTTCTCGGCTGTGAGGACTGCTAACACTTCACTGTGTCACTTGAATTTCAAATTGTCCAGCTACCACTCTAGGATTAAAAAAAGCAAAACCACCCTGCTTCCGTCTGAACTTCCATGTTTGTCCCCATGCTTGCTTTTATTTGCCAAACACCAACGAAGGAATTTGATGCTATTTAATTTTGTTTAGGCACAGCACTTATTCCCGTAAGTATATTAATAAAACAGAGCCAAACCCTCCTTCTCCTTTGGCTTCAGTCCCACAGATCAGCAGCTGTAATCACACCCAGGGGTCACAGATGTGTAGCTAAGCATGACTGGCTCTGCACATGATGGATGGGGCATTCTTCTGGGTAGGCAGAGATGGAGGGGCTACAGGGGCTACACCGGCATCCAATAGCTGTGAAGACTTCAAAGCACATTTGTAATACTTGCATGGTCCCCATTGCTACAACAATTCAGCAGTTTTCCACCTGTAAGATATAAATCCTCACAACTCTCTTGTCAGCATGTGGTATTAAACGCTGCATGTATGAAGGATGAAGGTACAGCAAGACAAGTCACTTGTGCCTTCAGTTCCCTGTGCTTTCTGTGCATATCATCTCATAGAATGGCTTGGGTTGGAATGGACCTCAAGAATCATCAAGCTCCAAATCCCCTGCCACAGGCAGGGCCGCCAACCTCTGTATATTCTAAAGACATTTGTGACCAGGGACATCTCTGAAGCCAAAAGCTCACACCTTCACTTGATGTGGAAGTCACTGTCCTGCAGGCTGACTGAATCTTCCACCATTTCTCTCTGTCTGGATATCCCCCACTCTTCTCAACCAGCTATTCAATTAATATCCCATTGTTTGTCCCCTGGATGCTGAACACCAAAGTTAAGTGCATTTCTTGTATACTGTTGGCACCTTGCCCTCTTCCCTTTTCTCTGTGCTGTCTGCAACTCCTCAGGCACTGTAAAACCTTCAGTTCCAAACAGTTCCTTCAGGCTCCATAACAGAGCCGCTTAAGCTCAGCACGAGATGAAATTCTGTCATTTAGCAGAACCTAAATGTAACAGCACCAAGGAAGTAGGATCAGGGCAATCTCTAGATAAGCACTAGTTTTTCTAGGTCACTTATCTACTCCTTTCTCATAAATCTTCATAATCAGGAGTTGCTTCAGCTGGCAATGGCGAAGGATTGCAAAACGCTAAACCAGAAAGTGCAATCAGAATGAACTCAAACAGAGGCCTTACAAACAAACAAGAAGGTAAAGGCAGCTTAGGAAGATGGAGATGGTTCAATAATTTTTAAATGTCCTTCTGAGACACACCATTTCTTCTCCTGCCCAAATTACACCATAAAATCAGTGCAGACCAAGTCCTTCACACAAGGGATAAAGCACCATTCCACTTTGCCAACGCAGACCACATGGGATTATGTACACATTGGACAGAAGAGGCAGGATAGTGCTGAAACATACAAAGGTTTGGGCCTTTTTCTTCTCAAAAGCCAGTTCATAACATTTAAAAAAAAAAAAAATGCAGATGCTTTAGCCTCATCAAGAAAGATAATATTCTAATGCACAAATTACTGCTGGAGACTCTCCTCTCAGACACAGACAGGTTAATCAGAATCTCTAAGCAGACCAACACATACAAATTTGGTCTGATGTTGCTCTGCATGCAGAGATATACAATCTCAGAACATAACCTTCCATATGGAGCAGCCAGACAATGAGAATGATATAGTACAAATGTTATGGAGGTTATCGATCACTTTAATTTTGAAAGGCAAACCATAATTTGAAAAGGGAAAAAAAAAAACCAACCAACTTCTCTATTTATTTTGCACACTGTCTAATCTTTTGGATATTCCACATCATATTCTGAAAAACTCAGATGATTGAGTTTGTATAATGAGAAATTTAATGACCTGTAAAATGAACAGAGTGCATCTGCCAGCCCTAAAAAAGTTGTCATCTCACCACATGCACAACGTGATGTGGGACTGACAGTTCCAGCCTATTTTCCCCAAACAGCCACTCCTGTTACTTCCCTGAAACAAATAAGCATTTTTAGATGCAAACTGGAGACTATGATTATTAAAACGCTGATATGTTTTCCTAATACTTTTCCAATATCACTTCAAGTAAATCAAGAAGCACTCTATGGTTGCTATATACATGGATGTTCTACCTAGATACATTGAAATTTACAAGCAAAAAGATAAATTCTGAACTGCTGTATAATTTTCCCAATGCATATTTCTGTCAAAGGGTCCAGTTCCTTGTTGGAATAAAGAACCTGACTGAATTACTGTTTTACAGTGATAAATACAGTCCGTATTGCAATGGAATGAGCTTGTTGGCTGGCACCAAATCCGTGCATGACAAACATGAGACAGACGTCAAGAAGAGAATCTTCTTGGCTAGGCTTTATGCAAGATTAGACAGAGGACTTTTTAGTTTCAACACAAAGCCCAAAATATCATTGATAAGCTGTGGTAAGGTCCCAGTGAACAGCTCTGCATGGGTTTTAGGTGAGGGTGGTGAGACATTGGAATAGGTTGCTCAGAGAAGCTGTGGATGCCCCCTCCCTGGAAGCACTCAAGGTTGGATGGGGCTGTGAGCAACCTGGTCCCTGGGAGGTGTCCCTGCCTACAGCACGGGGCTGGAACTGGATGATCTCAAAGGTCCCTTCCAACACAAACCATTCTGTGATTCTATGATAACATCCTCAACAAAGATCCCCTCTTTTAATTACTTATGTGTGATTTATACTAAAACATAAGCACGCATACACACCTCACCAGATAGAGTTAACTAGCATTCTTCCATTGAATTGACCAGGTTATCTGCAAATAAAGCCCCAGGCTATCATACCTGTGACTTAAAAAAAGAAGGAAAGATCAACATTTAGGAACCACTCTACAGTTGTGGTAAAATAAACGCATCCCAAATTGCTCATATTTGATACAAATAAGGGAATAAGCCTCAGCTAACCCACCAAAACTTGACTTTCCAGAGGGCAGCTATTTTCAGAGGCATTTTGCAGTAGCCATGCCAGCTGCACTCACAGACTGCATTACATCTGTGGCCCATTCTCCTCGAGCATTGTCTTTGTTTTGATTTCCTATTTCGTATTCCATTAGTTTTGAGGCTGTATGTCATGCTGTCATTAAATCACTGTTTTCAAGCCATAGTGTCTTCTAGCTGACCTCAGAGCAAAGCAGTGCAAAGACTTCAATTCATACAATTTGCCAGCACAACCAAGAGGTGCTGGAAAATCTTGCTCTACAGCCTGTATCCTTTGTAGCTCACTCATCCTGGCTTACCAATTACTGCCACGCACACATTCAGACCTCAAACATCTCATGGAGGTAATACGACTTAACACTTCTCATGGGAACAGTTGAAAATGAAACACCTGAAGGGGAAAAGAAAAATCACACAGTACTTTACTTTGTTTGAAAAAGAAGGATTGGAATACTTCTGATGAGCTAAATGGAACAGCAAGGTGGCTATTTAGAAAAGGATATTTTTCCTCCCAATCTGTTCTTTAATCCATACTCACTAAAAGCTGGAGTAAGATCACTGGCAGCAGTGAGGGATTTCTGAATGCCATACTGCAAAGCTGAATGAATTTAGCACTTCCAAACTCTTACAAAAACAAACAGAAAATCTCAGAAAAATAAAAATCAAGCTGTGATTTGATGGATCTGGATAAGGATCATTAAGATCCAGCCAGGGGTTTAATTTCTCATTTTTCATGGATTAACAGCATCGTCCATAGCTCAGGCTGCTGCACAGTGACACAAGCCCTGTATAAGGCGACAAGAAACACACCTAAACAGTCCCTAGAAACACAGCAGTGCCTCTGATGGGAGCTTAAAGCGCATTTATGTGATGGCAATCCACCTATCAGCTTCACCAGCAAACAGGGACAGCATTTGTCAAGGCAGAGCTGGCGGTGATGTGCCTGAGAACCCCCCAGCCATGGTACAGCTGTCTGCATGGAGGGCTCAGCTCCCTGAACTGTAACGAGCAATTTGTCTCACTGCTTTGATTCACTGTCAGTTTCTCTGACAGCCACTCCAGGAATTAATTCCTAACGTTTCAAGGTAACCTAGCGGGAAGAAAAACTGGAGCAGGACGTGGTGGATACCTGCAGGTAACCCATCACCTGTTGGTGGTGTTAGCAGAAAGAAAATAGAGGTGTTTGTTATGTGACATTTCTAAAACTGCTTGACTGCATAACCCTAAGACATCATATACCAACAAGGAAAGGCAGCATAAAGAACGGGGTGCTGTAACCGTCCACTTTCAGCTAATATTTCCTTAATGCGAAAGGCTTTCACTATGCAGCTGAACAGATCCTTTATTGGAACAACCTGCCAGTCTGGCTGAGAAGTTCAGAACTGCAGGGAGATCAGCTTCAAGTGTTCAAGCCACTGCAAAGTACTGAACTAGAATACATTTATTTATTTTTTATTTCAAAACAGCTGTTAAAAAGATGTTTGATTACTATGACAACTTAATAAATGTGTTACATCAAATCTTAAGCATTTTTAGCTCTGGCATCATCGATCAACACTAAACAGAGCAGAACATACCAGCTTCAAAAGAAAAAGCATTGAGAAAGGGAATGCACTCTCCTTAAATTCAGCATACTGTTATGCTGTCGTTATGCTGCAGATGGGTCACAGTTCTCCTATTTCTATCCATTCGAGGCAAAATTCTTGGTCATCCAATTGCCACTTTGTTGTGGCTTAATGTTGCCTTACCTGACCACTGCATCTGATGGCAGTCACGCTGTTGTCTGTCAGCAAGCCCAGGAACCTGCAAGCATTATTACACCTCCCAGAGAGTGCCAGCCCCAAGAGCCGCCCATGAGACTTCCAGACCTCTGCCCTGTCCTGCTCCCCTCTATTCAGGCATCTGCCTGGCAGCTGGTTATGAGACAGACGAGCAGCATCACTGCTGGGCTCTCCCGTGTGACTTTTATTGAGGAGTGCAGTGTGCAGGCCCCATAAGATGATATCCACTGCTTGCCATCTTGTCAGCCCCTCTGATGCACACAGTGCAGCCAGCTGGCAGGCATCAGATCGAGGTGACCAGTGGTACCTGGCAGCTGGGATCAGACAACACTAAAATGCACAGGGATCAGCCTAGCTGGGGGGATTCAAGGTAAGAACTGTGCATGAGTTACTCTAAAGCTGTGGAGCATGACAACTTTATCTTCCTGTCATCGGTTCTCCAGCAAAAGTGATCATGTTTCCACCCTTTATTTTTGGCCATAGTTATTTAATGAATAAACGGAGTTATCTCCCAAATAATTCCCCCAACAACAGGGCAAACAATTAGCCACGAGGATCATTTATTGTCTAATTAAGCTGTAAGTATTCTTCTATCTGAACAAAGAGCTGATAGATTCAAGGGATACAAGTAATTAAAACATGGCTTTCTATGGAGTGTGTGCATACGTGCACACGTGGAGGGTGGGAGAAGTACATGTAAAGGGAAAAATCAACCATGACAGAGGAGAGTTCACAGACAAGGGTTCATGAAGTACTGAGAGAGAAATGCTGACACAGCACTGGACCAAGTGATGCCACCCTGGAATCCTGGCCCAAGCAGGATCCTCAGTGTAGGAGGCAAATAATGCAAGATCACTGGGAACCATTGGTTTTACCCGAAGAAGAGAAATGAAGAGCAGGGATCAAACCTATCAAAGTAAATACTTTCAGGATGAAGCACTGCAATCCAAGGACTGCTGTAGTGCACAAGGAACTGTGTGACTTTATCCTCTCAGAAGCTGCACTGCCATGGGCTCGAAGCCAAAGACACAACAGGGGGCACTCACAGTGCTAAGGAGGAGCCAAGGGCTTCTTTGGGCTCCAGTTTACTACAGCCTCACTCTCACTGTGGGATAGAAAACATTACCAAAACCATCCAAAGAAGAAAACCACCAAGCAGTACAATCTCTCCTCCATTTCAAACCTATGAATTGTTATTTGAAGCCTGATGTAATGCAGCTAGAGTGAGTTAAAAGTTCTTAAAAGGGTAAGCTTTGTAATGGATGCAGTGCACAAATTAAAAGCTAAATACATCACAACCACTTCATGAAGCACCTTCTGGCTCTTAAATCAAATTGCGTACTGCTGTCTGAAGTCAAACTGCAATCTAGCAGTGTTTTACTTGAGGACTTTGGAATCTGTGCTTCCTATCTAGACTAGGAGAGAGGACAGGCAAAGCTTTCAGCAGAAAGCCACTGATTAATTAGCCAAAATCTCCATCTTAATACACTGGGGAAAATAACAGCCCCAGGCTATAGTGTCCCCCAGACAAAGCCACAGTCAAGCTTTCAACCAAGATGCAAAGCAACTCCCTTTTCCACTGAAGAGAATCCAGAGTAACATTATAGCTGCTACCTCCATTCCCCCTACACTGCTTTTGAGCTCTTAATGTAAAGTGTGACAGTTATATAGCTACCAATTAACTTGACTATTGTCCCCTAAAAATACTCTCTAGCTTAGCTCTCTTTTTGTGCAAATAGCACAACGTTAATTTAATGGAAAGGTCACATTATACTACAAAGAACGGAGAGACATTCCGTTGTGTCTTTTCCCCCATTGCTGCTGAGCGTTCAACGCTTCTTCCATAGACATTTCATGAATAATGAGCAGCATCTCTAGCCATAGAAAGCACTGCCTTTCATTACTTGCAGTTTAAGACACATCATTCTACAGTCGCAAGGGAAGTGAAATATTACTGATCTGATTTTATACAAAAGGTTTTCAAGCTTTCAATACTACACTTCCCCCCTCACAACCGAGCACCTGCATTCACTTCACCTGCACATGGAAATATTCCAATTTAACAACTGGCTTCAATGTTGCTGAGTTGAAATAAATTTAAACCCCAGATTGTTACTGTCTGTATGAGAAGGATCATCCCTCTTCAGCTCTTCCATGCGCTGTGTGGCAGGAGTCAGCAAGCTGTCCTGGCTAAACTGCAACTTGCTTCAACTGTTGTTTGCTCATGCAAGTTCATCTCCCCTTCTTCTTCTACTAGCTACATTATTCTTCATCACTTTCCATACTAAATTCTCAGGTAGCACTGCTCTGTTGGCAAAGTTAACATTCCTTTGTGCTATTAGAGAGATACAGAGGATCAGAAACAGCCATGAATTAGTGCTCCAGCATCCACTGCGAGCTCTAAACAGAACCAATTATACATTTAAACAGTGACAACAATTTTAGCATTTTACAAAGCACTTCCAGCAAGCAGAAGGCACTCAACTAGCCCCTCTGCTGGGGAGCAACCCATCCTTCAAACACGACGACTATTCTACTCCTCCCACTGCACACCTTACAGAATATCTGTGTTCACTACATAACAAGCAGGCTCTAAGCCTTCCAGAAATCAAATGCTTTGAATATTCACTGGCAAGTGTCACCTTTTTACACACACTTCTCCCCTGCCCCAGGCACGCTGCTGCAGATCAATTCCCAAACCTAGGTGAGCAATGCAATTTGCTATAATGACAATTCAGCTGTAATCACAGCAGTGTAATGCACCGTGACTGTACCAGCAGCCTGACATTTGGCAAGTTTACTAAAACCTTAATAACAATGCGTTACTGCATTTGATATGCTTCCCTTAATTCATTACCAAAAGCAGGCTTCAGGAATAGAAATTGAACTTTCGAAACTGATTAGACTGTTTTGAATTGAGCAGCGTGGAGATGGTGTGGTTAGCTATTAGCAATCGTAACGGCCTCCTTTTTTATGGGACACAACATTCTCATGTAGTTAGGCTTAGGTTAAGAGTATTACCTCATATGTCAGGAAGTAAAGCTATTGCTCTTAGCCAAACAAGAAGGAAAACCCAACATTAAAAACAAGCAACCTGGTAATTCTGTAAGCACATGTCCTAATTTCTGGACCCATCTGCATCACCATTTTGGCGCTAAAAGATAAAGCAAGAGCTCAGGATCAGAAATTCTTCATGCTTACTGTTTTTCATATGCTGTTAGCTAAGAATCTTCACTTTGTAAGACACTTTCTCCAAGCACACAGGAGAGGCAATGGTTGTCAGTCTCATAAGGCGAAAAAGAAAAACATTTCAATACAACTATCAACAAGAATGCTTAAATATTCATAGAATCATAGAATGGCCTGGGTTAGAAAGGACCTTAAAGAGTTCCAACCCCCTGCTGTGTGCAGGTCACCAACCAGCAGCCCAGGCTGCCCAGAGCCATATCCAGCCTGGCCTTGGATGCCTGCAGGGATGGGGCATCCACAGCCTCCTTGGGCAACCAGTGTGTCAATAATTATTATTACTACCTGTAATAAAGCTGACTACTTCAGCGTTTAGATGTTTGGGTCTAAGTTTGCATTTTTCATCTTTGCTCTCATTGTACTCAACTGGAACATTTAAGGACCTCCCCTCCCCACCCCCCCCAAAAAAAAAGAAAAAAACTTGGGTCACTGAGGAAGCTTAAAATGTGAATCTCATTGCTACAGCCTCTTCTGTACCCTCCCTGTTTCTTGCTCATTCCCTTCATCCTGCCCAAAACACCAGCCCTTACACAAACACCGTAATCCAGAGCTGAGAGACTATCATGACACATTAAGCCTGGTAAAATACTACAAGCAGAAGGATTAAGCAGTAAAAACTTAAATCAAATATGAATTAATCTTTGCAAACAAAAATGCATCTCCAAATTTCCTGTTCAGAGCTGCAGATGTGCAGTTTTTAATTGTTAGACATACTCAGGCATTGACTAACACAGACTTTAAGACCACCTCCAGCAAGACATAGAGAAGGGTCACATTCCAGCAACCAGTGACCAACCCCACTGCAGCAAGAGATGTTTAAACCTGAACATCTCATGCAATGCTTTGGCACTGCTGGAAGAACAGGCTGAGCAACATCCATCCTTGTGAGTTACCTACCTCAGATAGCAACTGCAGGAGAAAGCATTGGTGTTTGGTGGCTTAATAACTGATAGAAATATTACACTTTGCTATTCCATTGAAATTCCACCTTGTCTTGGGAAGGAGGTTTCAAGATATTCCCACAGTTTTTTCAAGACCTAACGTAAATCACAGAATCACAGCATCACAGAATTGTAGGGGTTGGAAGGGACCTCCAGAGATCATCGAGTCCAACCCCCTGCCAAAGCAGTTCCCTACACCAGGTCGCACAGGTCGGCATCCAGGCAGGTCTTGAACATCTCCAGAGAAGGAGACTCCACCACCTCCCTGGGCAGCCTGTTCCAGTGCTCCGTCACCTCACTGTAAAGAAGTTCCTGTGCACATTGGTGCAGAACTTCCTATGCTGCAGTTTCCGGCCGTTTCCCCTTGTCCTGTCTCCACTCACCACTGAAAACAGTCCGGCCTCGCCATTCTGCCCCCCACACCTCAGATATTTATAGACCTGGATCAGGTCCCCTCTCAGTCTCCTTTTCTCAAGGCTGAACAGACCCAGTTCACTCAGCCTTTCCTCATAGCAGAGATGCTCCAGGCCCTTCACCATCTTCGTGGCCCTCCGCTGGACTCTTTCCAAGAGATCCCTGTCTGTTTTGTACCGGGGAGCCCAGAACTGGACGCAGTGCTCCAGATGAGGCCTCACCAGGGCAAAGTAGAGGGGGAGGATCACCTCCTTTGACCTGCTGGCCACGCTCTTTTTAATGCACCCCAGTAAGCCATTGCTTTCGTTGTTGTTGTTTGCTCTTCAGTAAGAAAAGATTGGGGCCCACCATTTCACAGAGGTAGGCTTGAGACTTGGGTCACCCAAACAACCCTATGTGGGTTATGCAATTTGGAAGTCATTAGGAACGCCGCCACACACAGCCTGGTCTGACCAGTTTCCCCGTTCCAGGGATATCAGTGAGCCACCACAACAATGTTTTCCTGCTCTTCCCGGAGCAACAAGGAATTACAACTAACCTTGACATCAGAGAGGGAAAAGGCTCTTTGCATTCTAAGTTCTGCCTTGCAATACATCTCTTCAGTCTTCTGGGAAGCGAAATATTAGATCGGATACCCTGACAGATCTTTAACTGCAGCAATAACAAATAACATCAGTGTAATTTATCTTGAAAGAAATTGCTCCATTTTCTTCTCCGGTTTCCAGCTTAAAACCTTCCTTTGCTGATGTTGCTGTCAATCTTATCTAGTGATCTATTTACCTAAAGCACAGAATTACAGTATAGGTTTTTATGACAAGCACAGAGCAGGCTTTGGCAGTAATAATTTTGTGAGCCTGGATTGTTTTTAGGGCTCTGTCAGAAAGGCCACCTCTCTTCCATGTGAAAAGTCAACAAGCCACTTCAAAAGCTTAACAAATGAATTTGTCATAGCAATTAAGGCAAAAAAAGCTATTTAAACATTGATAAAAGGCGACCAATCACCGCGCACTGTCACATGAGGGAATAAGAAAAAGACCTTTAACACATTGCTCTGAATGCTTAGAAAGATCAAAAATACTGTCTGGAAAGTGACGTTCTTTGACTTGCCACGAATCAGTGCTGTCTGCAATGCAATGCAATGCAATGCCTGACCTTTGAGAAAGAGAGAAAAAAAAAATCTCAGACTGTATGAAGTAACTTCCAATTATTTGCACTGGATGTTCAAAAGGTTCATAGAATGGCTTGTGTTGGAAGGGACCTCAAGGATCATCAATTTTCAACCCCCTGCCACAGGCAGGGCCACCAACCTCCCTCCAACACTCTCCGATACTCTTACTAGTATGGAAATGGGCTCCTTTCATCCCAAAGGGCTGCAATGGAAGGGGATTCTGTCACTTCACAGAGCCAGCTTTTATTGGCAGACAGGTGCCACTTTCACTGTGTGATCACAGAACAGCAGCTTCCAATGCAACAGTCAGAACACCGAAATATCCATTCTAAGGCTTCAGCCATCAAATTTACTTAATAAAGACACAAAAAGCATCAATGGACATACACAGCTTCTCTAAACACATTTGTTGGCATCAAGCAGCTATAAAAAGGACCCTAAACATGCAATTATCACATATAATATCCTCTGCCCATATCATTTTGTGTAACCATCCCAGCACGCTCATTACAAAAATGTTTTTAGCTGTTAAGGACTTCTTTTTTTGAAATCATATCAGTTTACAAAGTGACATTTGCCAGCAGATATTAGCATACCCAAGCCCCCTGAATGCCCAGGGCCTTTATTATCTCCTTGCTGTTTACAAATTTTACTGCCATCCACCACTGCAAATTATCAGCTCTGCCTCTCGCTGAAGAAAATGCAAACTCAGAATGCAGAGATGAGTACAAATGCATTAATCAAATACAACATATTTCTTAGCAGTCTCAGACACCTGGAATTAGATGCATCTGGTATCTACAATCTTCTCAAGGTATTCAGGATACTACAGAGACAGCTAAGGGAGGGAAGGATTGGGGGTAAATACAAAACAAAATGCAGGTCATAAAGTACTTTTAAATCGGGCCGTAGGAACACGGTTTTGGTTTTGTATATTTGAGAAAAGAAAATAAAAGCTTAAATTGGTTTCTGCAGAGCACGCTGACAACTTAAATAAGGAGACTGGGAGGGAGAACAGCCTGAAGTTCTGGGCCCTCCCTGACTTTTGGGCATGGCGCAAAGCACAGGACTGGTCAGATTCAGTGCCAGGCAAGTGCTTTGTTTTCCAAATGCAGTAACCGCTGCTTCTTAGGAGGGGAAAAGAAAGACTTTCAAACCTTTTTGGTGCTTTCAGCATGCCTTTAACGTGCTAATGTGGTCAAAACGCGAAGTAGCAGAGTTCAGAATTGGCTACAGAGCACCCCTAGAGGATCATAGGATTGGGTTGGAAGGGACCTCAAGCATCACCAAGCTCCAACCCCCCTGCTGCAGGCAGGGCTGCCAAACCCTGTGTCTAATACCAGACCAGGCTGCCCAGGGCCCCATCCAACCTGGCTTTGGACACCTCCAGGGACGGGGCATCCACAACTTCAAGCCTTTTACCCACCCTTTAAATCCCAGCACTGTCCACTCCTGTTTTTTAACCCTTCATCCTCACACCCTCAGAACGGTTCCCCCCCTCCCACTGTCCACACCACAGCAAGGCAGGGAACACTGACTGAAACAGAAGCAACCATTCTCCTCCCTGCCAGCGGGGACTTAGAAAGTTTTTGTTTCTTTGTTTCCTATGCAAAGACGAGCAGAAAGCCGGCTCTACCTGTGCGAGCTGTCCCAAAGAGCGCAGGGTGAGCTGCTTTGGGTCGGTGCACAGCAGCTCGCCCAGCTCCTGGTAGGGCTTCCCTCGGGGGGTGAAGAGCCCCTGCGTGCGCTGCCGTTCCCTCCGGTGCCACTTCTCCCAGCACACTTGCTCTGACGGCGGCCCGCTGCTCCTGTACAGCGCCCGGCTCCTGGCCAGCACCTTCCCTTCTCTCTCAGCCAAAGCAGGCAGAGGCTGAACGCGCACGAAGTCTCTGGGGTTCAGTGCTTTGCAGGCTGTTGGTACCTTGGTTCCTCCGTCCTTGGGTGGCTCTGGCAGCGCAGCAGCCCTGAGCTCAGTGTTAGCTGCCACAGGTGCCTCAGCTCTGCTGATTTTGGGCACGCCCGGTGCCGGCATTGCTCCAGCACAGGAGCAGTTTGTGCTCCTTATACTATTGCAAACTTTACTTTCCCAGCCATGACGACAAACCTCTGCTGCAACCTCCTTGCAAACCTCCTTTACAACTTCCAACACCCAGCAGCAGCCGCTGACGAACCCCAGCACTCCTTCCACAACAACAAAACCCTTCTCTGCCTGGGAACCCAACACCCACCCCGTCTCCCAGGGAACGGCAGTACACAGAGCCGAGCACCTCCCTCCGCAGAGCACAAACCCCTTCAGCCCCATAGCTGCAACATCACGGCTCGCCCTGCCCCCCCCTCCGGACCCCGACCCTGACCCCTCCTGAGGGCCGCCCCCTCCCCTCACTGGCAGAGCTGCCCACGGGGGGTGGGCTTTCCATCCCTGGAGGTGTTTTGGAACCGTGGGGATGTGGCACTGTGGGTATACGGGGTAGGCTGGGGTTGGGTTCGGAACCCAAGCATCACAACCCCCCGGACCCCACATGCCACTTTTATGCTCGTTTTTAGTCTCAAAAGCACTGAGCAGCAGTGGGAGTGAGTGGTCTCCAGGGGTGTGTTGGTGATGCACAACCATGAGAAGTGCATTAGATCCATTAAGCACCATTACCAGTGTCTGGAGCTTATCACTGCAGCGTAATGAAACTCATTCATTCCTTCTGTACTGGAGCAGCATCCCTTCCTGTTGGCTACCAGCAGTACCCTGGCCATGCCCTGTATGCCCTTTGCTTCTGGGGCCTTTGGAGTTGAGCCCAGTGAGAAGCATGGGGAGATCCTCCCAAAATTCTCTTTGCAGAGCAGGAGCCCCAAGGTGCCCCCTTTGGATTGGGGTGTTTGAGGCAGGAAGAGAAGCACCTCAGAGCCAACACAGCAGTTGATCCCATTGCTAATGAGGCACGGGAGTCATTTAGCCATGGCTATACATGTTGAAGCGATGGGATGAGAAGTAATAAGATCCTGGATCCACAGTGCATGGTGCAAATGGAACAGAAGGAAACAAAGTGGGGGACATCCAGCTTCTTGCCTGCTGCCCCCCCCCCCCAGTACAAGCACTGCACTGACCCCACTATGAATGGGAATGACCCAAAGCCCAGCATGGGGCTTTGCATGTCATTTTGCTCAGTGCCTCACTTTACCTTCACCACAGAGATACTTTAACTTGATTCACTCCACTGTTTTAGTTGTAATTTATTGTTTTCGCGAGCTCTTCTGCAGGCTGAGATTTGCTCTGCAGGGATGCAGCAGAGAGAAATCTCCAAAACAAGGAAGTAGAAACAGAGGTTGGAGGGGGGTGTCGTAGGACAACCACAGAGGAGCTACAGGGGGTCATAGGGGCAGAGCTGCCTGATGCCAGCCTGGAAATGGGGCAGGAGGTAGCTGAGCAATTGGGGGGCGCAGACACCCTTGGCTATGGGAAGAAGAAGGGCCTCTGAGGGTGCCTGATGCGTTCGGACCACCCTGGAGCTGCTTCTGTGTTGTTTACCCTGCCCCGCACACTGCCAGCAAAATGAATCCATTCAGCTCCTCATTTCCATTTTTGGAATATAAACCCTCAGGGACACGCTGAGGGCTTCTTCCTCCAAGTGGGGCCACATCCCTGGGACTCAGGAGGCTTCTGGTGCTCCCTGCTCCCCATGCAGAGGCTCCGTGCTGCAGCGGGTATGAAGCCATAAAGCCTAATACGTTACGGCACCATAAAACGCAGGGTAATTGCTGTGAGACCATAAAAATGGAATGTAATTGGCGGAGCGGCCATTGCAGTGTTACACAGCTCTGATGGTTTGGCAGTGTTATCTCACCCAGGGCTGCGGCAGACAAACGGCCCTGAGCATCAGCCTCAATGCTGAAATGCCACCGCGCTTCCAAAGCTGCTGTATCACCCCCTGAACCACACGTAGCAGTATTTACTGCTAAAAAGTCCCTCTCTTCAACACTCAGGTAGTGCTTAAAAAAGCACTGAGCTTCGCTTCTTTCATTGCTTGGCAAAGGGGCCCGACGCACCGCCTGCCTACCAGATCTTCCTTGCTGATTGCTGATGGCATTAGGAAGTGATTCCAGGCACACTTCTCAATATTCTTCGTTAGATATTATTAAGGAATTCATCAGGAAGCAGAATCAAACAAAGCAGAGGGAATAAAGAAATAAAACCTCTTTCCCCCAGTTGCAGATGAGCAGGAGAGAAAGCTGAGGGCACAGCCCACATAGGCAGTCACCAGCCACCAATGTTTGGGGATATTTGTTGAGTTTTCTCTTTATCTGTGCCCTCCCTTTCAGCCATGCACAAAACCCACCCAGCAGCTCCAAAGAGCAGAACCAGGGCCCCCTGTGCCCCCAGGGCTGGAGCCCCACCCAGGCACCAGGGTGCAGCACATCCCCCCCCTGCAGTGTGAGCAAGGCTGCTGTGTTGGGGGGAATGCAACGCCAGGGCCAGGATTTATAGCACATGCTGTGGCTGTTGTTGGTAACTGAGCCCTGAGCGAGCCCAAGCGCAACATGTGAGCTGTATTTTTAACTCCAAGGTCCCACTGACATGGAAAACTGGGTGTCTGCCCCTTTTGGCATCACCACTTTGCTGTGCCTGGGCATTGGGTTGCAGGGTTGGGCTGCAGCCAGGAGCTGGTGGGGGGAGATGTGAGTGGGGATGGTGTGAGGACAAACACAGCTTCCCTGGCTCAGAGGGCTGCTTTGTGTCCCCAGCCAGGAAAAGGGCACAGAGCCCATACGGAGGGCAAAGAGTGTCTAGAGCATCCCCAGCCCCCCTACCCTTACCTCCCAGCCAAGACCAGCAGAGGCTAAGAACATCAACTCATCTTTATTCCTCAAGTCTGATAAGTAAAATCACAAGTTCTTTTTGGAAAAAGGAAACAAAAACAAAAACAAAAACAAAACATGCAGACAGTTTACACTTCTCAGCAGGTCTGGTGGGGGTTTGTCTGTCTGGGACAGGGCTGTGCCATTGGCCCCACTGCCGGCTGCATGTCTGCGGGCTGCCAAGGGGCCGGCGTGGAGATGGAGTTCAAAACAAAACCAAAAACAGAGAAGAAGAAGACGCAGGACCACGGGATTCCACTTCAACTTAAGAAGAGAAAAGGGCACTTTTTCACTATTGTTACAAACATCCCATCTGCTCACCTTGCAGCATAAAAAGAACCGTAACGAAGACACCCGTTCTGCTGGGTCTGATGGATGCAAAGCCTCTACCAGAGTGTCAGACCACTGTGGGGCAGCTGCTCCCAGGGGGCGGGAGAGGCCGTGCCCCGGGGCCACCCCGCTGGGGCCCGGGGAGCGGGGCTGGGGGGGAATAGGGTCGGGGAAATGGAGAAGGGGCACAGGGGCCCTCAGGCACAGGTGGCCTCTGGGTTCTCCAATGGGATGTCGCTGCTGCAGCTGCCCTCGCCATACTGCTGGTAGGGGGGGATCTGGGGAGCCTCGATGATCAGCAGCCCCTCCGGCGACAAGGAGGCGAAGACAGTGATGGGGTCCACCTCATAGGGCAGCCTGGAGGGGGACAGAGAGATGTGTGGGGTTAGGAGATGGTGCAGCCATGTGGCTCGCAGCCTTCTGAGATTGCCCTGCAAGACCCCCGGCCGGGCTCAATGCCCCCACTCGTGTTACTACTGCAGCCCCTGGGAATGCATGGGGATATTAAAGAGGCCTCTGGGCTGCCTGGCGCTCTGTTTAATCTCCGTGGCAGATGTGTCTGATGGGACGTCGCTGCCGCCCGCGCTCGCCTGGCTGCTGCGTCGCACCCGTGCCTTGCCCATAAAAGGAGCCCGGCTGCTGGCTCCCACCCGCTGCGCACGCGGCTCTGCTGGGAGGTTTTGGTAAAGCGAAGCTGCAGAACCGCTGCTGCACCGCTGTGCTTTGCCCTCAGAGTTGGGCTCGCCTTCCCTCCCCGCTGTTGTTGTTGCTGGGGTGAGTCAGCGCGATAGCGATCAGACTGACATCACTCGGATGCGGATGCGGGTGCACGTGTAGCTGCACACTGGGGACCGGTGTATTTTGGGGGTGGTGATGGGATCAGCCCCAAAATAGGAGCACGGTGCTTTGCACCCCTTTCTACTTTCATATCTGGGCTGGAGGAGCCCACAGGGCTGGTTTTGGGATGGGAAAAGCAGGGCTCATGGGGATGGGGCTGTGCTCGTGGGAGGACGCCCGGGGGCAGGGTGATACCTACTGAATTTTCTTGGTGAAGTTCTTGGAGACGATGCCTCCTTCCACCTGCTGCTCCTCGTGTTTGCCTGGGGGGGGAACAAAGGCGTGTCACCGGCGCACTGGGCTCAGGGCTCAACCCAACAAGCAAAACAAACAAACCCCAGGAGCTCTTCCAAACCAGATGTTTTCCCTTCCCTCCATGAGTGTCTCCCACGTGAGGAGGGATACACCACATCCAACAAGGAACAGCGCTGAGTGCCTGGCCTGTGAGGCTGCGCTGGTTGGAGGAGGAGGAGGAGGAAGAGCTGCTTTCCCCGCCAGACACCTTTACTTCCCATGGAGCCTGAGCCCTGCTTGCTGCCAGGAGCCAGGGCTTAAGAAGGAGCCATCAGACATGATCAAATCTTTGGATCCTTTCCCCATGCTCTGCTGTGCTGTTGGGCTGTGTGTGAGTCTCACCAAGATGGGGCTTAAGCTCTGAGGCCTCCCATATTCCTCCAACCCACAGTGTCCCCCCAGATCAGCCCCTGGAAGAAGTGCTGTGGCCTGGCATGGTGCTGGCAGCCCCAGGAGGTGCTCTGGCCAGGGTGCAGCGCTGGAGCTCTGGGAGGTGCTTTGGGCTGCCTCACTCTCGGCCCCTTTAAAGGGAATCTCCCTCAGCTCCGTCCTCGCCAGCTATAATTAACCCAGCCAGGCTGGGGCCCCTCTCGGCAGCTCACAGCCGAGTGCCAGCTGGAACACAAATCCCAGAGATTCACCCCAAAGGAAGCGTCAGCACTGAGCATGCCACCCGAGCCCCATCCCACTCCCCGCGCCCCAGCCCTCACCTGACACCTCGACGTATCCATCCTTGGTTTTGACCGTCAGCTCCTCAGGCTTGAAGCTGTGCACGTTGACGCACACCTTCCAGGGCTCACGGGAGGTGGGCGCGGGGCTGCGGCTCTCCGGGTACCCCCCAAAGCGGGCGCTGTAGCCGGGGGCCATGGCGGAGGCGCGGGCACGCAGGGGACCCGGCCAGGTGGGGGTGAGCCGGGGCCGAGCCCAGTCGGGCCAGTCTGCCGTCAGGTCCCCAGGGAAGGGTGAGAGGCCGAAATCATCGTCCAGGAGGCGCGAGGTCAAACCGGGCTCTCGGAATGGGTCGCGGAGGCTCCGCCGGCCGGGGTAATGGCAGGAGAAGGGCAGCTGGCTGTCGGCCATGGCTCTGTGCTCCTCGTGGAGCCTCAAATGCTGCGGAATACCCCGGGGAGCCTGGCCCAGGGCAGGCGCATCCACGCACGGGGGTTTGGGTGGGAGCCCGGCACCGGGCAGAGCGCGATGGGTGGAAGAGGTTCAGCAGGGCTGAAGCATCCGGAGCTTGGAAAGCAAGTGTGGGGAGGACGGTGTGGGCTGCAAGAAAACGCTTCCTGGTTGGCTTCGGTCCCAGGGATCGGGCGGAGGAAAATAAAACTTCTTGTCCAGAGAGGGAGAAAAAAAAAAAAAAAATCAAACCGAATATCCCGAGATTAAAAGCTTATCTCTCCCCTCTCGCTCCCACAATCACTGCGCCGTGTCCCCACCGCTCCTGGGCGAGAGCCGCAATAAATGCCTGAGCTCGGAGCCGAGAAACTTCTGCAACCTTCCACCGCCGGGCGAGCGCTATTTATACGCTGCGGGGGGGGGGGAGGCTGTGTTTTGCAATTCCTGCCCTGTCAGCCGAGTATTTTGGAGAGGATGAAACAGCCGTGGAGAATCTGGGCTGTGCAGCTGACCTCTCGCGCCGGCCTGAGGATCCCGGCTGGCGCAGGGTTCTCGGCACCTGCCTAAAAATAACCGGGGAGCTCAGGGTGGGCTGCCTGCACCCCTGTGTCATCCATCAAAAATACCCCAGGTGGGGCCGGGCCCCGCACTGTACACCCGCTGCACCCGGAGATGCGTCACCAGCAAAAAGTGGCTGGGATTGTGGGCTGATGCCTGGGGCTGGGCCCGGAGCAATGCCCCAGAATCATTGGTGTGGGAGTGGGACCCTACGTGGCCCCGTCCTCGCCCTCCTCCTCCTCCTCCTCATCGCGTGCCTGGCTGCGCCGCAGCAGGGCGAGGCGTAATCACAGCCGCGCGGGGCTAATTACAGGGCTGCAGGGGATGGGGTGCGGCGGGGTACCTGGCGCTGGTGGCACTGGGGTGCCTGGTGGCAGCAGGGTTCCTGCACAGGGGTTCCGGCACGCCGATGAGTGTCAGCAATGATGCGCCGGATGCTGCACTGCTTCCTCGCTCCCTCCTGTCTCTACCTTGCTTTCTTCAGCATCTGCAATCTCTCTAATGGACTTGCTGGAACAAATTGCAGCAGGAAGGCCGTAACGCGCTGTGGGCCACGCTGCGATGCGGCTGCTGGTCGCTCAGAGGGTATTAATCATGGAGCAGCGACGTGGCACTGCTGGACAGGGAGCTGCCTTTGCCTGCATGGGGAGCATCTCTTATTCCTCATCTCCTTCACTGGTGTGTGTGGGAAGACACAGCCAGGCATTGCGGGGTCTCCCTGGGGACTGGGGTATGACTGGAGATGCGGGGAGGAGCTGAGAAGCAGCAGTCAGCAAAGGCTGAAGTGTCCTCCTCTATCTTCTGCCCTGCCTGACTGAGCGTTCCCATCACCCGAAGTGACACCAGCTATTCCAGGGGTGACACCAGCACACAGTTTGGGACAGCCCCGTGGCCGCTTCCATCCCAGCCACATTTCACCCCGAGATCTCCAGTCCCATGTTTCCCAAGTAGCTCCAGGCCATCCTCCCTCCCAGGCCAGGAATCCATCTTGTCGCCTTGCTTATCCCCATTAGTCACACGTCCCTCTCCAGGGATCCCAATTTAGCTCCTGTTGTCACTCCAAATCTCCCAGTCACCTCCCACAGTTGCCAGCACCGCCACGTCAGCTCTGGGGAGCGCAAAGCCCTCCTGTCTGCCAAGCGACCTGGGGACACTGCCCCACGTCTGTGCTGTGCCCAGAACCTTCCCAGGTGCACATCTCAGCTGCCAGCAGGACTTGGTGGCTGGTACTATCAGGGGACACAGAGCATCCCCATCGCCCCCAAATTGGTGTGAGATCTACACTACTGGCTTGCGCTGTCTGTGAGCTGAGGATGACCCAAATCGCACAGCAAAGGGCAGCGAAAGCCTGACCCAGCTGGCAGGAATCTGAGCTCACAACAGTTCAGCTTCAGCCCGTGCCCCAAGGACCTCATCCCCAGCAGCTGAGAGCGCAAGCACATGCCCTGCTGCACCCAGCAGCTGAAACAACCCAAAATATCCCACTGCACCAAGCCCCATCCAAAAGGAACACGAGAAACCAGGCTGCGATGTGAACCAGATATCATCTGAACTTTTATTGGAACCCTTTTCTAAACAGGCTAACGACTCGAATACCCCAGGAAGACTAAAGAATACAGTATGCATTTCCATGGAGAGCAAAGGTAGTTTTACAGTGAAGTCGAATGAACAGATGTGCCGGTATGATTTGGTAAGGAATTGACCAGCAGAGAAAACAGGGACACGGTTTCCCTGGCAGCTTTTCTCCTGTCTGGGCTTTTGTTCTAAATCTCTCCATTCCCTGGATGGGGCTCAAGGTGCTGTTCTCTACAACAGTCCAAAATTTAGGCTGCTTTATCGCGGAGCTGTTGCTACAGCAGTGGATGTTGCAGTGCTTCAGAGATCATCCTGGTCACACACAGACTTCCAGGTAGCTGCAAAAGTCACAGGATTTGTTCATCCTCTATCACACAGATAACACAACCCTGCTGGACATTAAGGACTTCAGTCTGGCACCTAAAATTGTCCCTTTCTCAAATATCCCATGGAGCCAACGGTGAGACTCGAACAGCTTTCCTAAGTAATGCTCAATAAATAGGAGAAATAAATATTAAATAAGAGGCCAAGTCCTCTCAGCCTTTTCGATCTATGTACAATGCATAGCAAAATAACATCGATTGGCCATTGCAGATGGGTTTGGTACAACTTCAGTCGCCCAAAACAACAGAAACATTGAGAAAAGTTACGGTCAACATAAAGCAGAGCACAGCTGAGCGACGCAACCCGTGGCCAAATGGAATGACACAACAGTGCACTGAAATATCCTTCCTCTACGCTTTGCAGCAACACTTCAGGGGCTGGGCTGGGTTTGCTGCAGCCTGACCTGGTGTGTGGGGTGGGAAAGGAAGGAGCCTGGGGGTTGAGTGAGCGGGAAGCATCCCAGGGGGGGGACACTGCATCATGTGCTCTGCTGTGGAAAGGCAACCAGGGCACTTGGGATGGAAACAACGCAACGGGCAGGAAGGACGAAGAAAGAAAACCCTCTGAGATGGCACTTCTGAGAGGCGGCCAACACACTGCCTCAAAGCTCTTGGTGTGCAGCCCCAGTGCCAATGAGCAGCAATTTGTGTTCACCCAAAGGGCTGAACTGCCCCAGGGCAGAAGCTGCTCCATGCAAACAACAGCAACCTGAGACGCTGGTCAAGGAGTAAAAATCCCATAAAAGCAACGAGTGAGTGAGCATACAACAAAAGAAGCACTGGCAAAAGGCACAGAGACAGAAAAGCTCACAGGCTTCTTGCAAAGTGACAGAAAACCCACTGACAGGACGGGCGATGATGCGCGTTGTACCAAAAACCTTAAATAAGTTAAAAAATAAAGAGAGAAATACCACTGAGGAAACATATGCACACACACACGCACACACAGACGCAGTTAGTGCTGTCACCGGGCTGGATTTGCAGGCACCTCCCGTGCTCTCACGGCCCAACCTCAGATTTTCCATGGGTGGATCACAATGCAAAACAACGCGGGGAAGTCCTTCCTCCTGCCAGTGCAGGGCCAGCACTGGGAACCTCCATGCGATGGGGAGGACCCAAACAAGCACAGAGAGCCCCGATAACTCCTTGCTCCTTCCTTTGCCCTCCAGAATAAATAAATAAATACTGCCGATGGCGACCGCTCGCGTCTGTCCCGACCACAGCCATTAGAAACAGAACGCGACTGATAATAAATAAGTGCGTCAATAAATAATTAATAAATAAATAAAGAGGTTTTGCTCCGATGCTGGAGAGCCTTCAGCTGCCACCGGCTGTGCAGGTGGATGGGTACCAGAGCCACGTGGCACCTCTTTGTCCCGTAGCCAGCGTGTGCTGCTGCCTCCAGCACTGTGTTTGTTCTCCATCCCACCAGGAACTCGGCTCAATGTAGTTGGACTGTTTGCACTGCTTGCACAAAGCTCTTTGCTTTCCCAGCTGTTGCCCATCCGGCTCGCTGCTGCAGGTGCATGCCGGCATTTGGGGGCACGGAGGGGAATGAAGAGACCCACAGATTTGGGATTTGGCCTCTGGTTGCTGATATCAGACCTTTCATGGAGTGCTACAGGGTGACAATGCCAAACTGGGAGGGACTCCCTAAGAAAGAAGCATGGGGTTCTCAGCCCTTTACAAGAAGGGTGCTCCCCACCAGAGAAGCCAGGGGCTGCTGTGGGGCCGGGATGGGGGGAAGGCAGCAGCACCCGCTGCAAGAACACCTCGTCTGTAATTCTCAACCACAGCCTGAGGGGTTTGCAGTGAGAAGGAGACGGGAAAAAGGGCCCCTGTTATCAAATTTCCCCTTGCATCAGCTGCACAGAAGTATAAACCTTCCTGCTGTGTTTTCCAACTGATAACACGTTCATATGCTCGATAAGGCAATCATCCAGGTTGTGTTTGACCTTACCTCGCTCACAGCTTTACTTGCTGCCAGTGGGAGCCGTGGGTAACTCTCTGGCTGTGGGTTTGCCTTTCCTTCCACCCCTCTCCCCCTCTGGCAGATGCTGGCTGCCCTTAGCCCTTTCCTGTGACACTTTAATGACACACCTCCTTGACTCATTAAGCCCAAACTCGTTAATGATCACACAGGATGGAAGGGGAGGGGATGGAAAAAGGGAGGGAGGGAAGTCTTAGACCTAAATTAGCGTCTCTAAGCACCCAGGTGTTGTAAGAGAAAGAAAATCCTCAGCACCGGCTCAGCCCGTGCTAGGAGAAGCCTTTGTTGCTCTGCAAAACACAGTAATTGCACAGGCAGCTGGGCTGGCAAGCCTGGCAGGGAGACAAAACCGCAGGGCCGCCCAGGCAGGCAGGGCTCTCCCAGATCCTGGGAAAAAAACAGGCGATTTTGGGGGAGGGGTGTTGGGGGTCTCTGAGATGCGAGCCGTGCAGCCCCAGCTCACTCTGCAGCACTGACTTCCCTCTGCTGTGTCTCCTCTCAGCGATCACACTGATGGAGGGGAACAGAGCAGCCCTGTGAAAGGTGGATGTGTAACACCCTGTTAGAAAAGGGCAGGAGAAAGAGAGGGGGCATAGCTTTTTTCCCCCGCAGAAATTAATGTCAGGAGGGATTTCTAGCCTTCTATTTATAGCAGAGTTGGGTGTATGGAAATAAATAAATATGCTCATGGCAGAGACCTGCTGCAGAGTGGGCAGAATCTCGGGAGGAGAGATCCAATATCAGGGACCTGATATTTGCCTTGAGGGGGACAGGTCACGTCCACTCATCACCAAAGCTTCCCAGCAAATTCCTCCCTAAATGTGTCTCTTCCTCCAGAGGGATTTAATTCGCTGGCTCCCGCTTTTGGCAAGAGAAGGGCAAAATCTTCTTCCTTTGGAGCAGCTGGCAGCTGTCGCAGAGAGGCAGCGATGGGGAGATGGGGATGTCAGGAGGATGGACCCTGTAGGGCCTGCAGAGCCTCTGTAGGGCACTGGCCCCTCTTCCAGCCCCAGCTCTGGCTGGGGGAGCTGCATGGATCCACCCTCACTGCGAGGCAGCAGAGGGGCTGTTCCAGGAGCACGAGGGCTCTTACTCCATCCATAATGAGAAAAGGGGACGCAGTGCTGCTGTCACATCAGTATCGGGGGTGATTGCGATCGATGGCCAAGTAGGTGGGAAGGATGTGGAGAACGCAAGGAATTCAGTGATGCCGGCGGCACTCCTTAGCGACGCAGGCTGTCGGAGCTGCCTCCTGAGTCACAGCTCCTGCTCCGGCTGCGGCTGCTCCTGGGGCCTGAGCTCCTGCTGCGGCTCCTGCTCTCTGCACTGCTGCTGCTCCAGCTGCGGCTGCGGCTCGACCGGTGGCTGGAGTAGCTCCTGCTCCGGCTGGGGGAGCGGCTGAGACTGCTGTACCAGGAGGAATAGCTGCTGGCGCTGCTGGAGGAGGACGGGCTGGGCCGGTAGTAGGGGATGGGACGTTTGCGGGCGCTGTGGGGACAGAGAGATGCAGAATTACCAGGAACGCAAGGACAGATTTATTGCCAAGATCTTCAAAATATGTTGTATACTCTGCATGACACCTCTCAGATTCGTCTGGTTTTATTTGCAGGTAGCTGGTAGGCGTTGGGATTCCAGCCAACCACCCCCATGGCCGCCATCCATCAAGTCTGAGGCTCTGCCTGATGTTTTCCCAAAAAGCCCTCAGCTTGAGAATTAGAGTCAAACTTGACTGTCTATAGCATGGGACATCTGCCATGGGAAAGGGTGAAGCAAAATCCTTCTGCACCTTGTACTTGATGGGTGGGTGAATCCCTGCTCTGATTTATCTGCCCTTTTTCTTCTGTGGTTGTAAATGAAACCCCTGCATCCTCCTTCTGCTTCCAGCTGCAGATCCCCCAGCTGGAGGGGAGGCAGAGTTAGGGTTAGGGAAAACATTGTGATCCTGGAGCAACCTGCACCAGAGATGGCTGGGGACAGAAAGCGGCTCATGTGCTCCAGGTGTGATGTCTCCATACCTGGTGATGCGCCGGGCCTCCAGGTGGCTGGGGGAGTCCCTCCTGCGTTTCCTCAGGGGGGAATAGGAGCGCCGGCGCTGCCGGTCCCGCTGCCGGTGTGACTCCTTCTCACTGGAGCTGTGCTTGTGCTCACGGTCCCTAAGGGAAGGGCCAGATTGAAAATCATCACCGCTGGGCTTTTGCAGGTGCAAAAATCGGCTGGATGGGGTTTGAACACAAAGGCAATGACCCAGTTGAGTGGAAAGCGTTCTGCTCGGTGTTTGGGTGGCATCAGCCTTGCGCTTCGCTGGACAGTGGGACACTCAGTAGCCTGACAGACGGACACCCAGCAACTGTAGGCTGCAGGGAGGTTTCAGCAGCGTCTCCCAGCAGCCCTGCATTGCTAAGCCAAATGGCTTCCCCATCCCTTTGTGGATGCACTTGGTATTTGCACAGCGCTGCTAAAGCTGCTGTTGCTGGCTGTGCTGCAAGAGCAGGCAAGCATAGCCCTGCCAGCAGGCCCCACGTGTGCAGAGGGCCCCAGGTAGCTCTGCAGGGCTGTGCACCGCTCACCAGAAGGAGTGCTGGGGTTGCTATGGTTTTCTCTTTTGTTAATTCCCTGTGCACGCCAGCACAGGCCCTGCTGTGGAGGGTAGATGACTTCATCCGCCCTGTTCCTTTCTCAATGCCATCTGCAAATACGTTACAGGTCAAGGGCCTGATCCTTGCATGCAGGAAATGTTCTCCTGCACCAGAACAGGGGCTGTCACAGCTTGCAGAATCAGGTCCTGTGAGTGTAACATTTTAAGGGTGCCAAATGCTCACAGCATGCTCAAAAGCAGAGATGTTACCAGAAAATACTGCCCAAAGGCGTCTCTAGGGCTGAGCTGTGAGATGTGTGTTTTCTGCAGGGTGTGGAGCAGAGTTACCTGGGCTGTTTCCCCATGCATGGCTCTGTGAGTGCCAGCATGAGGGTACCTGGCTCCTGCCAATGCAGCAGGGACACTTCTCAGGGTCTGAAACCTCTTTGGCAGAGCTGCAGCTTGGAAGAGCAGAGCATCTTTCCCTACTGCACTGAATGCCCTGAGGCAATAAATGTGAAGGTATTTCCACTGGATTGCAGATCAGCATAATGCTCGGACATGTGCCACGCTCCATTTCTCCCTGCTCCTTCCTGGAAGCTGAGGGGGCAGTTTGGAGCTGGCAGAAGGAACCAGAAAGTAGGCTGGAGTACAAGCAAGTGATGGAGGCAATGGAAAAGCATGAGGCAGCAGATAACAATGTAGGGACAGTCATACCTCGTAGGGCTGTAGTGGGAGTAACTCGGGCTTCGGCGAGTCTTTGAGCTCCTGCTTCCAGGGCTTTTTTTGCAGGATTTAGAGGAATAGCTGGGAGATCGTGAAGAAGACCTGGGGCTAGGGAAGAAACATAAGAGCTAAAGATGCTGGAGGGTGAGGTTGTACCAGACTTCCTCTCATCCAGGCTCATGGTGGGGAGAGATGCCCCGTATCTCAAGGGCCACGTGGTTCCCTGGCACCCACACAAAGTCTCACTCCCGTCCCCAAGGAGTCCGCCAGCCTGCAAGAGCCAGAGACTGCCCAGAGTGATGGAGAGAGCCATTTGTGCTGGCCTTACCTCTTCCCTGAAGAGCAGGACCTGCTGCGGGAGTACCTGGGGGAGGCCCTGCGGGGTGAGGAGCAGCTGGAGGCAGGGGAGGAGCGTCCTGTGCTGCTGCACGACTCGCTGCGGGGGCACGGCCTGAGCGGGGAGCTGCGGGCTGGCGACGGGGGGACACTGCGCTTCTTCTCCTCTGAACAGCTGAGACACGAGGACAGGCATCCTCTGCAAATGTATATTTGGGCTGTCAGCTCCTCTGCCCCATGCCCTGCAGGCGTTGGGGGTAAAGAGCAAGGAAAGTGTGGCAAGGCTGTGCTCCAGGAGCAGAGCGAGCAGGCGTGTCCTATTGCCTTTGGATTGGGTTGTGGGAATCCCTGCACTTCCAGAAGAGCCATGGATGTGAATTGGGGTCAGCTTCCCAACAGTAAGGAACAGCTGCAATCCCAGCTCCACCCATATGAAGGCAGAGTTATCCCACTGGAGTCACAGCATGAGAAGTATGTACAGCCTCAACATCTTACCCTCCAAATGAAAATTCAGGACTTGTTCTTCCTAATACCAACTCCCCTGGCTCTAACATTTGGCATTTAAGACCTGAGGTGGAATTGCTCCCAACCACCACTGCCCCAGCACAGCTTTAGGGACCAGCTGCCATGCTTCTGCTCCTTCATCCCCACCACCACCTGGCACATCCCGGGAAAGGGAGGCAGAGATGGAGCTGGCACCTACTCCTTTCTCCTGATGATGACCTGTGGCTGCGTTTTCATCTTCCTCCTCAGGCTCCAGTACAGCTCACTGTGGGCTCTGAACTCCAGACTGGCAAGGTCTGATTGAGATCTAACCACCTCCAGACCACAAAAACCTCCCTGCCAGCTCACCGGTGCATCGGGAATGCGAGCGGGAGATACAGGGCAACAAATACCAGCATCAGCTGCTGATTATCACTGACCTTTCGTCTTGTCCCTGGGGATCTGGAGACAGATTTTCCGAAGCCGTTGCCTTGGTCTGGGAAAAGCAACTGGTGAAGGAATTTCCTGAATCAGAGCTGTTATCACCGTTGGCCACTTTGGGCTTCCTGGATGAGAAGGCATGGCCAAAGCCATCGTGGGCTACGCTTCGTTTGTCCTGGCTGTCCTTTGACCTGGATGAGCTCGTTTGAGTGGAGGGAGGGGAAGAAGTGTCGTTTCCTGAGTCATATTCATGACACTCTCCGTTCTGGCTGGTGAGGTGGCCAGGCGGGCTGTCTGTTTTGGTAAAGAGGTCAGCAGAAGACCCTGACTGAGAGATCTGAAAGCAAAAAAGCCATTTGGCATTGTTTGAACGTTTTATTGAGGAGGGTTGCTCTTGGTTTTACTTTGCTTTTATGTTTTAAATAAACCCAGAAATTTTACCATCATGATGCACTGAAACAAAAGGAAAGAAACAAAGTAAGAAAGAAAGAAAGAAAAAGAAGAAAGAGAAGAAAACAAAAGCACATATCCCTGAAAGAAATCCACAGTAAGAAGAAACTCCTTTTCCCCCTGCTATGATAACGGGAAGATCTAGAGATCATGCAAAGAGTATCAGCATGCGATCCATGTTAAACGAAAGAGTTCAACAAAGTAAACGGGCAACCAAGGAATCAAAGTAACAGGCTAACTAAATAAAAAAAGGTGTAACAGAGGAAAAAGCCCTTATTTAACCTAAAAGGGGGAGGGCAAAAAAAGAAACGAGAGTGGAAGGGAATATGTATTAAAAAAAAAAAAAAAGCAACCAAAACTTTCTAATCCTTGGAAGGAAAACAAAAATGAAACAAATGCTTAATTAAGTGAATTTCTGAACGAATGTTACAAAAATAGGTGAAGAAAAATCAAAGCAAATCAAATGAAGGGCTTCTGTACAAACTGGCAAATAAACAAGCTTAGCACTTTGAAAATAAAAACTAAGAAAGGGGGGGAAAAAAAAGAAGGAAAAAAAAAAAAGGAGAAGGGGAAAAAAGAAAAATCCCTCTGGAAATAAAAGGTATACAGACACTTCTTTGTGTGCTTTTTTCCCCCTGAAGAAGATATAGCTAATGCGCTCAAGTGACCTCTAATAAATTCCCTGGTGTCTTGCGGATAGCATCCACTTACCCATCAAGAACTCCTCCTTTAGTAGGTAAGGTGTAAGAAAAAAGGAAGAGCGGGCAACATAAGTCCATCATTAGAGTCTCAAATTACATAAAAAAAACATAAACCCTCTCTTCAATCCACACTGCCAACTGTTCACTTGACTCTGCTACGTAAATGTCACAACTGCTTTTTGTCTGCTCGCTTCTCTCACTTATTATTCCTTATTTTTGTTTCCTTCTGCTTTACATTAGGCTGCCCAGACAGCTCCTGGGGGCTGATGGCTTGTGCTGGAAAATCGTGGCTTGCACTCAATCCCCTTGGGTTTCATGGTGGCCCACGGGTATGTGAAAGTGGCGAAAGGAACTCGAGCAAAGAAGTCAAAAATAAAGCTGAGGGGGAAACAACGTTCCCCCACTTTGGCTGCACTGGAGACCTACGGGAAGGGGATGATGGTTTTGGTGGGCTACTGAAGCTGAGGACCCTACAGCTGTGCTGGCTGCCTTGGCTGGGGCTGTCAGCTGGCACCACCAGGGCACTTCCATCATCTGAACGTCTTATCTCTTCAGTTTTATCTCTACTGGCATCTACCAGAGCCAGTCCAGCACCAGTCAGCGAGGCACGAGTGCTAATGCCTGCCCTTGTGATGGGAAGCATTAAGGACAAACACAGACCTGGCACATCTGCACCCTGTGCAGCCTCCTCCAGGCCCCAGGGTTTGCAACACAGGTGCTGCTCTTTGCCATTTCTCTGCCAGCTCTTGTTTATTCCAGAATAAGTTTACTCCAGAGATGTCAAAGGAGTGTAACAGAGCCGGGGGGTCCGGCCCTGCTCTCTTTTGCACCCAAAGACACGAGGGATGTGGCTTCCCAGATGTTTTCTAAAGATTCTGGCTAGTGTTATACCTGAACCCTGACTGGGAGGCAGCCACCTTTTGGCTACATTTCATTTACAGGCATAAAAACACCACGTGAAGCACTCCCTGACTCCAGAGGTGGGAGTCTGGGGGTGGGCATGTGTATCTCCCTCACCTCTGTTCCCAGTCCAAACCAAACAGCCTTTAGCTCTTCCCAGCCAAGAAATCCACCCATTTCTTGGCATTTCAACCCATGGGTCCTAGGACTGCTAGGAACTCTTGTTTTGCTTGCACTGAAGTAACAGCTGCTGTCAGCGCATCCCAAAATCTACCCAGTGAGCCCCCAGTGCCCCTCTGTAGCTCCACCACTGCAATAACAGCACTCTGGGAAGAGGCAACACGGATAGAAGTGGAATACGTCCTTGTGAGGGCTGGAAGGCCTGGCCTGTGGTTTCTGCCCTGTGGTAGGAGGTGGGACAAGCATTGAGGTGCTGGGCAGAGGCAAATGCCCCCATCTGTTGACCTTGGCTCTACCTCTGGTTCCATTTTCCTGCTGCACAAAATGGGAACCACGAGCTGCATCTGAAGGCGCTGCAGAGTTCAGTTGAATTCTAATGGCTTTTTATTTTTCTAGGGTGTCTCAAAAGAGTCTGGTCTCCTGTGAATCTAATTTTCAATGTGTGAACATTTGGCATTTCCCCCTCCCCCCTCTATTAAGTAATTAAATAATCTCAATGATTTTGGTGTGAGACACACTGCTGCCGTCAAGAGAACCCAAGATATGTATTTACTGTTTGGGTTTGTTGTTTTTTGTGTTTCGAATCATTATTTAAGCAAGATGAAGGGACGAGCAGAAACGAGGCCCTGATGCTTCAGAACGCAATGCTGAGCGCGCTCCTAGATCAAGAGGCGGTGCAGCCTAATGGCTTACAACAATGCAATCACTGCTCGTCTTCCAATTAAAATGAACGAGTCCATTTACTGTGCTTCAAACAGCCTCGAGGAGAGACAGGACTATAAATTTTCTCAGCCATAAGGGGACCGAGGCCCATCAGTGAGCAGCGCGGCGCAGCCTCGCTCATCGCCAGAGGGTTTTTCTGGGGTCTTTTTCTCTGCTTTGAAACGAGTCGCAAAACAAGAGTTAATTTCTTTTTCAGGAGTGCATAATGTCTCCCTCCCTCTGTCTGTCCACGCATTGTGCCGATGAAAGGCACACAAAGCTTGCAGCAGTGACCCCTGCTCCCCGCTGACAGCTGCCACCGCAGCACCTGCTGCCTTGCAGGGAGTGGGGCCCATAGGGCTGCCTTCAATGGGGAGATGGGCCGGGCTCTGCTAACCCTCTGCCTGAGCTGACATCAGTGCAAAACTCCTCTCCGCCTGCTGCAGTGAGCACATCCCCTTGGTTTGGGCTGGTCTGGCACAGCTTTGGGATGAGGGCTTGCATCACGTTGCTTCCTTTGGGTACCTGGGGCGCTGCTTGCTCCTCTCATGGCTGCACACTCTCTTGCCTCTGCTTGAGCACTGAGCTGCAGATTTATCAGGTGATAACCAGAGGTACATTCAGTCCTCTGGCTGAGAGGATCAGCAAAAGAGCGAGGCTTTAATGTTTAGGGAAAGCTTTGCCTTCCAGCTCCTGAAGAGCCCTGTTTGTCATCAGAAACATGGCATGCAGCAGTTAAAAGAGCAGCTTTTCCTATAGAAACCACAACCCAGGCTGGAAAACAGAGAGCAAGAGCAATGCAGTCTGCAGGCATGCTATCAGCCTCCCCCTGCCCCCCTGTACACGCTGTCACCATCCCTGCACTGCGTTGTCCCACCTGTACCTCCCCGCAGGCACGCCAGCACAAGCAGTGCTGCTTGGAACAACCAGACCCCACTGAGCCTCCTTGAAAATTTGGGTCAAGCCTGTGTTAATTAGTGACATTGCAAACAAGCTTCAGTGAAAGCAAAGGAGCTGGCAGGGAAGGTAGATGCTGTGTGCAGTTATCTTCATCAGGTACAACAAAAGGCAATTAAGCTCACACCCTGCAGGTATTTATATTGCTCTGCTCAACCAGAAGCACAAGGGCATGGAATACATCTGTGCCAATGCAGAATGGTGTCTGCAGCAGGACAGGGGGTTGCTGTTAATGTTCAGATATAGCAGCAGCCTATTACCAGTTTCTCTGCATGCTGAGGCACAGCCTCACAATCCTCTTTCTCAACAGGTGCCTATTGTGGCTGCGTGTGATTAAAGGAAAAAACGAGTGTGTGAAGCTTGGAAATTCATTGCTCAAAAGAAGCAGGGAGCTCTGGGGGTGTTTTTGCATGTGCGCATGCTCGTGCATGCACCAACTTGCACATAAAGGCAAGAAGGGAAGAAGCAGTGAGGTAGACGCGTGGACAGGGTGCTCCTCTGTGTGCTTCATCCCTCAGATTGCAGGTAAACTGAGCTGGATGTGGTCATTCCAATAGAAATGAAGGGACAAAATGCGTGGAGACAAAGTTTACCGCAGAAAGCTTCCATTTTTCAGAAGAAAGTAGAATAAAACCTGGCTTAAAATTAAATAATTTTTAAAAATAGATTTGGAAATGCTGTAACATTGCCTCAAGGAAGTCTGTGTATTGCTTGTCTGGGTCTCTTCTGTGTGTCAGAGCCCTCCCTGGACCATCACTTTCCTTTGGAGATATCACGATGAATCTCCCCACACCAGGAGGGTTTTTGTTGGAACCCCAGGCCAACGGGTGTGACACAGACTGTATAGCATTAGCAGACAAGACTGAAGGCTCCCATTCCATTTTTCCCTGCTGGTTCTGAGCATGTGATATTTAAAGACCTTATTCAGCACTTCGTCAGGGGCTTCAATTTAAACAAGTGCATAAATGTGTTCTTGAACAATGTCCCAAGAGAGCATACTTCTGTCTGGGAAGAGAGAGGACACCAGTGGACTGCAGAGTAAAGGTCTTTCTGCCATTGGTTTCCCTGCCTTATTAACTCACCCACCCTGACCTTGCTGAGTTGACACAGGGTGCCACCCCAGGCCGGTGGCAATGAAAGCTCTTGTCCTTCCTTCTTTGCATTTGCTGCTGTAGGGATGCACACATAAGCACAGCATGCAGGTTCTGCTACTTGTGCTCTGCCTTATACGGCTTTATAAGCAATGACTCAATTGTGCACTACACACTCAGTGGGTGTCTGTGACAAGAGTGAGTATGCATCTGTGACTCTGGGAGACAGCTTGTGGCCTGTCTGTATCCATATAGGATCTCTGTGTATTGTGATTGAAATGCCAGCTGTGCAGGTGAGCAGAGAAAGAGCCTCCTCTTGCTGGGACTATCTCCTCTATTTGAGGTATGGCTGAGCTATTTCCAGTTCAGGACAGGGCTTAAGAGGAGAAAGTCAGTCCCCCACTCTATACCACTTCAGGGCTCAGAGGACTCCACTCAAGCCACTGGTAGCATTCCATAACCACACACAAGCACCAGGTTCTGCGTTACCTCAAGTCTTGTGTAGCAGTGCCCCTCTCCAGAACACCCATCAGATGCTAACACTGATCAAAGAGCATCACACCTCTGCTTGGCAGCTACTGGGAACAAGGGGGAAATGTGCCATGGGAAAAAAAGATTTCATACCAATCGCTATCTAAGATTTCTCTCTGTTTTTGCTCCCTCTGTTCTAAGGCATGTATTATATCATCTCTTTCCATGTATATGGAAAAACATCCCAAGGCACTGAGACTGACTTCACCCTCGGCTGCACTTGCAGTTCCCATTAGCATCAATGAGAGCTGCACACAAGCTCTCAAGTTGGCCCCTGGGCTTGTCAGTCCAGAGCAACAGCGATCTCAGAAGGATCCCAATAGAAAACATCCCCTGCCAATAATCACCAACTCATTAAATGTAAATATTTCCTTTATCTTTGTCTGATTCCCTTTTTTACCCCTAAAGGACTAAACTTTCGGACATGAAGACTGATGAATTAAGTTCGAATTCAGCTGAGCAAAGACTGCATAACAAACACATCCCTGCGAAATATCATTGCTGAAGGCCACATTTTTTTTTCTTTTTCTTTTTTTTTTTTTAATGTTAAGTGTCCTCAATTCAATATTCAGTGGCTAGAGACTCGGCAAATCTTTCCCCTCTCCAACCCCACTCTTGAAGAGGAAGCGCTGAAGGAAGGAATGACTTTAAATACATTTGGAGAACAGCACCATTAATAAGTAATGCTGTTTTAACCAAATTTTGTCTCACATCGTTATAATCCAGTTACAAAAATTTCATGTCAGACTTCTCACCCGTATTCCCGTGGCTACTGAAAGCCAAGAAGCACAGAGCGTAATACTTACGACTTCCTTGGGAGACAGGAAGCTGTGCAGTGGGAGGGTTTGGCTGGCCTGAACCTCTGCAGAGGAGCTTCTCTTTGCTGGGACTTTTGCACGGTGCTGGGAGCGTCTCCGCCGTGCTTTACGCCCTTCCTCCCGAGACCTGGCTCTGTGCCTCCAGAAAACATGGAGAAGCAAAGCGTTATCCTCAGCATTGCAGCAGCGCCCACCAGCAGCCGCACGCAAACCCTCGTCTCCTCTGTGGAGTCGGGACAGAGTGAAAGGGAATATTTTGCTTCCTTGCTTTAAAAACATTTTGCTTTGCAGCCAGGAGATGTGGTGGTGGGGTTTGGGTTTTAAACCTCAAGTTTAAAGCAAACGTCAGCTCCAGTATTCCTAATTTTATGGTGGCTTACAGCTTCCGCACAGCCTTGAATGTCCCTATGGCAATACACCTCCAAGAGAAGACACTCTGCACTTGCATGAACTTCCCACCTATTACTGCCTGCATTCCTCCCTGCACTGATCACCAGGCTTCCATGAGAAGATTCTCAGTAGTTAGAAGGAGCGGAGTGGGACAGAGGGAGTGGTTTGTTCATAAAACTCTTTCAAACAACACATAACAAGCTCACGATGTGCACAGCTATGCAATTTGCTATTGCAGTGATGCGGGTCTAGCACCAGCATCCACTCAGCTGGCCTCAGGATGCATCTGTCATCTACAGGAAAGAGATTTTAATCAGGTCAAAGATAGTGGCCATAGGATGCCCATTGGCAAATACATTTCCATTGCTAAGAACAAGCTTGAAGCTTTCCTGGGACATTGGCAGTACAGAGCCCTGGGGTGGGAAAGGCAGACTGGGCTGAAATCAGCTGTCACTGGCTGATCTTCAGCCATGAGGATTAGAAGTGACTGCTAGGCTGAGAAGATGCAGCCACCACTTCTTGAGCCCAAACCTTCTGTTTTATGGCCGTGACCACGAAGAGCTCAACACCCAGCTACCAGAGTGGGATGTGGCTCTGCCCAGAGGGCCAGTGGGGCACACGAGCCATTGCAGTCACACTCCTGACTCACTGCAGTGCTACAGGGCAGCAGCCCAGCGAGCGGTGACATTACCTGCTCCGGCAGCTCGGGGAATAGGAGTCAGAGCTCTCTGAGCGAGAGTGGCAGCGGCGGTGGCGGTGAGCTTTCCGGGTGCGCCCACGAGAGCTTTGGGAAGCAGAGAAGAAACTGTGGTTAGATAGCAGACCTAGGCTGTAAGACCCAGCAGTTGGAGGCCAAAGTCAACGGCACTTAGATCAGAAACAAGATCTGCATTTTAAAGCAAAGGGATTGGTGCGTGAGACATTGCAAAGGACACAAAGGTATGAAAAACTCTCCATCCCTTCACAGCTGCCCTGACATCAAGGCATGTCATCTCTCTGAGATCTATGCTAGCATTTAGCTACAAGCTGTTAGGTTGCCTCTGCGCCATGCTGGAAGATCTATGGACAAGTGTACAGGAGCGCAGCAGGCAGCACCAATCCTTTCTGCTTTCAAGACCCTAAAGAGCTACGTCACCCATTCCCCCTTCATCCTGCAGCCCATCCTGACAGCCCATTGCTAAGCCTTGTCTGGGGAGAACCACTTGTCCGAGCAGCCCAATGCCAAGCTCAAACCCTCCCAGATTCCCCATAATACAGGACACTGGGTACCAGTTTTCCCCCACTTCTCAAGATGAGAGGGTCCAGCCAGTCCTATAAACTGCTCTTATTGTTGATATAAACATGAAACACAGCCTCCATAACTGCAGCCTACACTATGCACGGTTTCTGCTTGAGGGCACAGGACCATTTATTTGACTTCTCAGAGGTGCCCAGATGCTGCTGCTCCATTCTCTTACATGGCCACAGGACAGGGACCAGCAAACTGCACACAGACAGGGGTTCACTGTCCTGCTGCTCTTCCCCTTGCTCCATTTGGGCTGTTACAGATGGACCTGGCCCCATTACTGAAGGCCTGGTGCTGTCCTTGCCAAAAGCCCCAGTCCTGCACTCAGGGAGCAGAGTTATGTGAATGGCAGGCTCTGAAACCTTCTGTGCTTGTTCCTTCTCGTCATGCCCAGTGCCCACCACAGCAGCTATTTTGGGTCTGGTGTGTAACCATCTGCTCAGCCTGGCACTGCTGTGCCAGCACAAAAAGCTGATGATGGGTTAGCTGACAGGAACAATCTGGTTTCATGGCCACGCTGTACCAGCAACTGACACTGCTAACATACCTGCCTGGGCAGCATTTAACAATTTGGCACCATAAGAAATCAGTGAACCAATTGCCTGAGCACAGTATCTCCTCTAAAACAAAAGGGCAACAATGAGGGCAATTTTGAACTCTGGTTGGCTGTTTTCTCTGATGCTTTTTATACACTATAATTGTATTTCCAGCATTTTACATTTGGGGAGCTTCCTTCCTTCTGTAAAGCTGAAGTCAGCAGCACTGACTGCCTCTCCCTCCCTCCATGCTTTCTCTTCACCTTCTGCATCAGTCTCTCCAGTTTAAGAGTTTTTTCCCCCATGTTCAGGAAGGACAGACTGCTCCCATGTGGTTTAGATAACAAGGATAAGCCAAATCCTGATTCAAGTTGGTTTATGGGATCTCACTGATCCACACCTGGGAGCAACGGGGAGGCATGGAGAAACCACGAGTGACTCAGTTCTGATTTCTGAGTTGAAAGATGAGGACTAAAGAGCCCTGGGTGGTTTATACCCAAAGAGCAATCCCAGAAGCTCTCATTCCCCTCCCTCAGTGCGTTACTGCATCCAATCTTTGTTCTCACCACACTAACTGGCTAACGCAGGTTGGCCAGCACTGTTGTGCGTGGAAGTGCCTTCTTATACAGGTAATCAAGAAAGCTTCAGCTTTATCAATGATCTGTAAGATCTCTGGGCACACAGCAGCTCAGTTTGCGGGAAGAAAGCAGTGAGTGCATTACTGCACATGCAGTATGCAGAGAAAAGGAGATGGGATTTCTGCATGCAATGGAGGTGAAGGCAGCACCTCGTGGATTCTAGTCTCTTCAGTCCCAATGGGCAGCAAGGTGACATTAGCAGTGCTAGGGGCTCTTGTCCTTCTGTTCCTTTCCTAAGAGTAAAGGCTGTGTTGGGAAGAATTACAGGGCAGGCCTTGCTAATACCAATCAGACAGCAAATCCCTGTCTGCCAGCTCTTCTTTCCCTAGCAGGGTGTGCTGAGTCCCAGCAGAGCCAGCCAGGGGTTTGATGCCCAGGCTTCAGCCCCAGAGCTGTTTCTGTGCTCTGAAAGCAGGTGAGAAGCCACAAGTTGCAAAATGGAAGTCATACAGGCCCTCCTCCTGGCCTCAAAGAACTGTGTTTCATACCACACTCCTGTCTGCCCCTTAAGACAAATATTGTGCTTGTCTTCTGCACACACCAGAGCAGATGGGAACCTCAACTCCATATTTCAACAGCCTCCATCATCTCTAAACAACCTCTTCTTTTCCCCAGCCCCCATTGCTTTCTGCTCCCATTTGGATATTTGGTTATATCACTAGCAATCCCTGTGTAACCTCTGAAAGCAGCAAACAAGGAAGAACTAAAGCCCCCCTCAGTGAGGGCATGCAGAGCTGGGTCTCATACTGCCTTCATCAGAAGAGCTGGACCTTCTGCTCACAACTGGCAGGGCAGAGAATATTGTGAATCACTACTTACTGTTTTTTGTGTTTTCTTTCTTCCTTTCTCTTACTTTTGGGGCTTGAGGAACTAAATAAGAAATGGCTAATTAATTTGGAGATTTCTGTTCTGATTTTTATATATATATATATATATAATATATATAATATATATATATATAATATATATATATAATAATATATATATATATAATAATATATATATATATATATATTATTTTTTTTTTTTGCTCAATGACACATCAACATTACATCTAATTTGCCCAAAAACATGCAATTATAAAACTGAAGGGATGACTGGTTCTGCCTTGACACAGGGGGTCTCAGCTCTTGATGAGAAACCTGGGCTTGGACACAGTCCCCATGGCATCAGCCAACCTTCTGGCTTTACAGTTTCCCATAGAGAAGACGAATGCGTGCACTGGAATCAGGAGAGTTCTTCTAGTATGCACCTGGAAAGGCACTGAATTGGAATGTTTCCCCACTGCTGGGGAATGCATGCTGTCTGTAGGCAAAACCGTAAGAGGAATGAAGGCTCAAGATGCAGAAAGTATCCAACATGCACGAGGTTGTGAGACCCACAAGGGATGGGGGAACCAAGGGGATTCCACAAAGAGGCACAGAAGTGATTTCTGCCTTCACACGGTGAACATCAAACTTGTGAGATCCTGAGGAGACCATTTGTAGGGGATCGCCCACACGTGCTCAACTCTTACCTGTGCCTTCTCTTCTTTGAGGATAACCTGCAAGACACAAAGGTGCACACTGAGTACAGCATCTTACAAAACTGGAAGTTTGAATCAGAGACAATCTGGTAAGGCCCATCTTGAGGCTGAGCATTAAGGAAACAACGCACCAGCTGGACAGCCCTGACTCCCTTTTAGCCAGCTGGGCTAACGAGGCAGCTAACAGGGCAGCTGATGCTGGTGGAAGTCACTGGCACACTGCAAATAATTGAGCATATCATTTTCTGTAGAATCAAACACCTCCACTGTCCCTGGTGGATCACTTTTCTCTACTACTGACTCTACACTGCGCTGAGTTTGAAGTTGTAGAGGAGAGTCTAGACCCTGATCTTCTGTACAAAGGATTGAGCAGCAGTCAAAGGAGGAATCCTTTCTGCAAAACTCCAAAGCAGGCTCACAGCCAAACCAGCTTTATGTCTTCCCTACTGGAACATGCCTGTAGGAACCACCATGCTGGTGGCCCTTGGAAAAACCTGGGAGCATAGAGGGGGATACTTCCTTCCAGTGAGCCCCCTGCACGCTGCCTCCTGTCCCACCTGAGCTCCTAGAACTGCAGAAGACATGGCCTGAAGTCCTGTCTAGAAGGGCCATGAGATGGCCCAAGACAAGGCCAGTTGGGATCTGTAGTTGAGTGGTATCTGGAAATGACCTCCACTAACGCTCAATGGTTGATCACGATGCCTTTTGGGATGAACTATAAGCTACAGTTCAGCTTGCAGGGCCACAAATGAGCACTACAGGTGTAAAAATGACAAGCATCTGACCCGAGATGGATAAGATATATTTTAGAGGCATTTCTATCTCCTTCTACTCTCCCTCCCTTCCACCTTTTTCCATAACAAAAAAAGGGCTGCTTTTCACTCTGTTCACCACTTTCAGTAGCTTCTCGCTCTCATTCAATAAATTATAAATACATGAACTTTCCAAGGGAGATGGCATCTACTATTCTCTGCAAATATTGGTTTAACAGCTGGGAGAAGACAGTGAAATATTTGCAATTCCAGAATTTCATCACTCTCTTTATAAAAACCGGCTTTCAGAACCCAAGGCATCACCACAACACCTCGAAGGAGAAATACCTGTGTCTTTTTCGCTTCTTGGAGCTCTTCTTTTTCTTCTTCTTCACAGGAGAGGGGCTGTAGGAAGGAGACCTGGGGGAGCAGAGAGGCATCAGGGCCAGCACAGCCCCTCACCCCCAGGGCTGCCCAATTTGCACCCCACCACTGGGCTTTGGGGCTTGGGCAGAGCTGGGGCTGAGCCCTGTTTAGGTGTAAGGGGAGGGCAGGAGGATGGCTGGCAGAGCCCAGCCCCTCACACCTTCCCCATGAGGCTCATAAGGCAAGGCCCAGGCCAACATGGCTGCCCTCACCTCCGTCGCTTCTTGCGGCTGGACTTCTTCTTCTTCTTCTTGCCCCGGGCTGGCAGCGGTGCACGTTCCCCATCACACGAGGGGCTGAGGAGGGGGGATAAAGCCAAACAAGGTTTTAAAATAAATGCATAAAAACACCCTCAGAATGACCTCACTTGGGGTTGCTCACCTCCGCATGCCACCATCCCTACCTGAGGGCAGACCGGGACAGATCAGGGCACCTAATTACCCTCTAATTACCCTCACTTGAAATTGAGCGCCTCCTCCATGGGTTTAATGGAGATATAATGAGACAGACACTGTACGTGGCTGCGATGCCAGCTGGTTATTTGAAATGAGCTTGCTGAGGTTAACAACTCCATGACAGATTTATGGGTTTTGCTGCTTTGTAAATATGTTTTAAATAATTAATCGGCATTTGATTTGCATACAATAATTATTGAGACCGAGTGAATTTAACAGTAATATAAGACATGGCAAATGTTAAATAGCAATTGATTAGAAAAATATGTATTTATTGATGTGCTATGGTGATTTAGTGAGATAAGCATCTCTTACACGGTGGTTAAACTTTGGGGGGAAAAAAGCTGTAAATTAATTTCTTTTTAAATTGTGTTACATTTCAGCAAAAAGCAAACGCTGCACTTAATTAATTTGGAGCACTGCGCTGAAAATATGAAATGCATGGGGGCTGGTGACCCTAAAGAAAGGCAGTGAATGATGGAAACTAGAGCACAGGGTCTATGCCTCAGCATCCCTACTGCTCATCCCACTGGATGGAGGTGCCACCATTGGGACCTCGTGTTGGAAAGCCATCCTCATAGGGATGTGGGATGTAGGCTTCAGCACAGCTCAGCCCCCTCCTCATCTCAGGCCATCATCAGCTCCTGCCATGTCTGTGCCAGGGCATGGAGAACCTCCAGGCTGTGTGCTCAGCCATAGGCAGCCTGCCTGGAGCCCTCCCCCTGCTCCCAAGATGAAGCCTTTTGTCTTTGAAGTGGAAGCCTCCTCCCTGAGCTGATCTAACTTTAATTGTTCCTCTGTGATTGTAATCAGAGTCTAATTAAAAATACACTTTAGATTATTGTTCCAGTTAGCCTGACATCTGAAGATAGTAAATGCACTTTCTGTCCCTTTCTTTCCAGCATCTTTAACCAAACAGAAAGGCCTTAATCCCAGTTCAGCAACAAAGGCTGAGACCCCAGCTGCCTTGCTTAGCAAGCTTCATTCATTTTTACCTTTGCAAGTTGTCAGGGGCTAACAGCATACAGATAACAAAGCGATATCCTAGCTAAGGCAGTGCTGCTGCTCTGATCTAGGCATGGGAGATGGGAACTGCTGAGGGTGATCCACAGCCAGGAGGAACCTATGTGCCCCGTAGCACATGGGATGCCGGCGGTTCACACGGTTGTCCAACCCCTGCCCAGATCTCACAGACTCAGCAGGGATGAGGATGACGTTTCTTTCACCGAACCTCATGGCTAGGTGGCCCTGTCCCTACCTGCGTGACCTGTGGTGAGCATGGCCGCGTCTCTCCTTCCCTCTTGCCCAGCCGTTAGTGGTGGAGGTCTCCTTGGACACACAGCTGCTCAGCTTCTCAGGACGTCGATCCTCGGCAGAGTACGGCAGGCAGCTGAGCGTCCCACTGCGTGGCAAGAGGCCAGAAAGAGCAATAAGAGAGCTAGAAAACAAAGGGAACCACCTGAGCCGTGCAGGTGCCTGCACAAGCCCCAGGGAGCCCGTGTGAGTAGAGCCCTGCAGGTATTTGTATCAAAGAATGGAAGCACTAATGGAAAGTCGTAAACCATACCCAGTGGGGAATGAGAACATCACATTTTTGGTGTCGTGCAGAGCATTACACAGATAAACAAAGGAAGCATCAGCAAGGCTGAGCCCAACCAGGCATTTCGGCTTTGGAAACCATCACAGTCACCAAATATGTGCCAAAGGGCCAGGACCAAGAGTGTTGCACATCTTGGGGCTTCAGTGGTGCCAGGAAAGAAGCTAAAGTGCAATTCCATGGGGAAGCAGCACGTCAGCCCCAGCTAGCCATGGCCAGAGGCTTGCAGTCCCTGGGAACATCTTTCTGCCTGCCCCTGTCATGAGAATCACAATTCTGGGGGCTGGAGCATCTGTTGAAGAGACTTCATTCCTATATCACCCCGTGTTCTCAGGAAAACCCCACCTTTTCTAGCAGCCCTTTCTTTCTTGGAGCACAGTTTGCAATGCCTGAAGGTTTAGGGATGAACATTAGGCAAACACATGCGCTGGGGGTCAATGGGATGAAGCTGGAGAAAATATTTCCCACCCATCACATGCAAGAGGTAATGCTGGCAGATCTGATGGTCCCTCCAGCTTTAAAATCTATTATTCTGCTTGTAAAAAATCTCCCAGTCTTTTCCCATTATCTGTGTTATTTTTAACCATCCAGGAAGCTACATGGTTAATTGCTTTCTTTGTGTGAGCTAATTAGCTTGTGGCATTTCCCAACCCCCTTTTAAGAACAGTCTTCTGAGGCTCAGTCATTAGGATCCATTAAAAATGTCCCCAAATTAATGACCTGTGCAAAGCTGGAGCAGCTCCAATGGTGCGGATGGGGGCCCTCCCTGGGCACAGTGGGTGATGTCCCCACTAATGGCATTTCAGGTCTCGGTGTTGAAACACATTAGCCTGAAGGCAACCAAGGGCTGCTGTCCTGCTACACACTGGGGACCATTTCTTCTGGGCTTGGAAGTAATTATTGATGGAAATAATTATTCTCCAATCCCATCAAAGGCTGGCTTCAATTCAACCCAATACTCTCCTCCGGTGAAAGCTGAGAGTCACTAACGCTCTAAACGGGCTGGTAATCCCTTTGCGTTAAGCTCCATAGACATTGATTGAATAGATAGATATAAACATATATTTTTTTTTGTTGTCTTTCACGGGCTGGGCCATGACAGCTGGGAGAGACATGGAGGACAGGGCAAAGGCACAGGGTGTTTGCTGCCTCGGGAGCAAACCGTGGCCGCGTCCCCGTCGCAGAGCTCAGCACCATGGGCACATGCCATGCCATCAGACCATGCGATGCGCTGGGTGACATAGCCCCCTCCCCTGCCCTCAGGCTCCTGAGTCCCCGAGCCATCTCCTGCCACAAAGCTCTCATCAAGCAGCCTTTCTCCTGCAGCTCCTCATCGCTGGAGGAGCGAGAAGCTGAAAAACTGCCTTCCTGGTGAGCTTTGTTTGAAGGGCGCAGCGGGGTTGGGTGGTGGATCATAGAATCCATATCCATCATAGAAGATTTAGGTTGGATGTTAGGGGGAAGTTCTTTACTAGGAGAGTGGTT